>NC_058130.1:33120836-33170224 GCF_016433145.1 Gracilinanus agilis | reverse complement strand
TGTATAAGAGACAGGAGAGAGAGAGAGAGAGAGAGAGAGAGAGAGAGAGAGAGAGAAACTGCTTTGCCCCCAAGGCCACGAATACAAGCCAGCCTTTTAATTTTAATTGCCTACTTACTTCAAATAGGGAGGGTGATGGGAAATAGTGGAAGGGACCAAAGGCGCCTGAAAGGCTCCTTAATATATTGTGAATCATTGAGAAATCTTGAACTGGATTCTCCCAGGGTTTATGTTACATCCAAGGAGGAAGTTAACTCGTTTTCATGGCGTCTTTACCTTCATTATCACCTTAGAATACTTTTTGCTCAGAAGTCTTCCTTCCAAAGCATCTTTCATAGAGCTCTAAACTTGCTTCCACAATCCCACTGATTTGTATTCATTCAATTAAAAGAACTGAGGACTGATAGTTCTGAGAAGGAAACGTTTCCAAAGAGGAACCACTGAGAGCTGTTTTCAAGTGTTCAAAGGAATGCCATTCCAAAGAGGAAGTACACTTGTCATGCTGGGCCCTAGAAGGCAGAACTGAGAATTCGAAGGATAGACAACAGTTGCAAAGGGGTAAATTTAGCCTGATTTGAGAATGAATTCCTAACAATTATTGATATCCATAAGTGAAATGGTATACGGTAACGTAATATTTTTACCCCTCAGTTTCAACTTAACCTCTGAAAATAGGTGAAAGAATTCGGGTGGGGGGAAAATAGGAGTCATAAGGGGCAACTGAAGTAATGGTGACTCCACATTAATGCCTATTCTGCTCTACAGGACGGGCACTGGGTCAGATTAACACTGGTACATCTTCATATCCTTCATGGAGCCCAGCATATAGGACAGAGATAGTGTATAGCTGAATGAATGAATGAAAAAGAATTTATGAAGCCCTTAGCATCTTGTGTCTTGGGTCAGAAAATACAGATTCAAATCATGCATTATGTTGAATTGAGTCAGATTGGCAATGGTTAGTAATGGAGTCAGAGCAAGGAGGATGCTGCTATCCTAGCAAGGGGGAGGGGGAGGAATGAATAGAATTCTTCCTCCTCCCCCTCTTGAAGTAGTTAGGGTAGAAGGAAATAACAGTTAATTGAATCCCTTTTAGATCAAGTAATGGAGGCTGAACAAGCTTGACTAATCCAGGGCTAAACTGGTAGATTAATAGGAAATAATCCCACCGAGATTAGCCACTCCCACTGTTTAAGACTATTCCCTAAACCCTAGGATATTAAAGGTTCAAGTTGTCTTCAATATAGTAGAATTTCTCTCAGGATAATAGCTGCACCAGTGCTTGCCTGGACAAAGATTTTGCTTAGGTAATGTATATTGATGGTAAGTATAGCCTAGTATAACTTCATACAGGCTCTCAAATTTTAAGTAGGAAAGGGATTTATTAACTTCAGGAAAACAGGGAGAGGGGAGGTGGATTTTAGGAATAAGGAGAAGGTAAACTATCTAAAATCTTCAATAAACTTGTTGGCTTCACATTCTCCAGAGGGGAAAGTCTTTTGAATAACTTAACTTTTATCTCACTTACTAACTAACCTTTCTCATAATCTGATGTTACTAAGTTTAAGATGGTGATGGTAACCTTGATTGAACATCTGTTTAAAATAGAGATTATTTGAGATCATGCAAGTGAGGTGCTCACAGCCTGGTATAGTCTCTATGGAGTAAATCAGCAAAGTAACATCCTACTCCCTGAGGTCAGAGATGAGCTAATAAAAAGACTAACTCTATTTCCCAACCCCTTGAACCCAAAAAGGTGTATGACTGAAGTGGCCTTGCAGGTTGGGTGTCCTAGCTTTTTATACCCAGGTTCCTAACTGCCCCAACTCCCCCCTCTCCTGGAGTTCTGGGAGACATTGGGGAATTCTGTGAGACAGCTTTAACCCCACTTAAGATCATGGATGTTACAATTACTTCCTCAAGTTTCTTAGCCTTCTAGTGCCTCAGTTTCCTTGATTATAACAGGAGAGGGTTCAACTAGATGGCCTCTGACATGCTTTAACTTTGAATTATATATATACAGAAAAACTCTGTATTTATGGCATTTAGTTGCTGTACTACTAACTATATTAACATAATGCATATGTGCATATATGTGTGTATGTATATAAACGTTATATGTGTGTGCATATGCATGTGTGTATTTTTTGTCATAAAATTTGGGAAGTTGGTGGTTTTGGTTTCTCTGATGGCATAGATTAGACAAATATCCTCTGAGATCCCTTCTGCGTCAGACATCCTATGAGATCTTAGAGCCCAGGGGCTGTCTTTGCTTTTGATTTATCCCAGTGCTTTGCATAATCTTCTCAATCTGAAGTAAGGAATTCATAAATTCTTTTTCATTCATTCATTCATTCATTCATTCATTCATTCATTTATATATGTGCTATCTCTTTCCTATATGCTGGGTTCCATGAGGGATGAAAAGATGTACCACAGTTAATCTGACCCAGTGCCAGTCTATAGGGGCAGAGTAGGCATAACTTTGGAGTCACCATTCCTCCAGCTGCTTCCTATGAGTCCTATTCTCCCTCACTTTCCCCCCCAATTCTTTCACCTTCTTTCAGAGGCTAAGTTGGAACCTAGGGATGAAAATGTTTCCCACCAGTCCCCAGAGAAAGGCACAATTACACAATTTGCTTCACAAGAGGAGAGCATTTGGAGGCTTTATTTCTTGCCGCACACAGTTAATTTTTAATGTGGGAAGTCAAGCTCTGGCGGCTTCCTTTATGACATGGAGCTGGCTCCCTGCATCCTATCCACCACATGATATAGCCAAACAGCAATGCCAGCCAGGCAGCATTGCACCTCTGAGCATCCTTGGGGCCTAAAGATGCCACACTGCTTATGTAGTAACTAAAGAAAAGTCACAAAGGATTCTCCTTACTATGCCAAGAAAAGACTTAGGGAGCTATAGCAGAGAAGGGAACACTGTTGACTAAGGTCAAAAAGTGAAAGCAGGAAAAAGAAAAAAAAGAAAAAAATGCATAAACAGCAAAAAAAACTTGTTATACACTTATTAGGTTTTAGAACTGGAAGGAAGCTTTCTGACCATTCCATTGTGGGCTCTTCTTTCTCCTCTGCTCCCTTAACAGAACTATTTTCTGCAGCTGTCCTCAGGCTCTCTTCTTCTCCCCCTATATCAGTAATCTAGGCAAAATCTCTACTTCTTTTTTAAAATTTAAATATTTTATTTTTTTAGAAAAATTTTCCATGGTGACATGATTCTTGTTTTTACTTTTCCGTTCACTACCACCCACATATCCAATGCACATTTCCACTGGTTTTATCATGTGTGATCAACCAAGACTTACATATTATTGATAGTTGCATCGGTATGGTCATTTCGGGTCTACAACCCCAACCATTTCTGCATCAACCCATGTGTTCAAGTGGTTGTTTTTCTTCTGTGTTTCTACTCCTGCAGTTCTTCCTCTGAATGTGGGTAGCGTTCTTTACCATAAGTCCCTCAGAATTGTCTTGGGTCATTGCTTTGCTGCTAGTACAGAAGTCCATTACATTCTATTTTACCACAGTGTATCAGTTTCCGTGTACAATGTTCCTCTGGCTCTGCTCCTTTCACTCTGCATCCATTCCTGGAGGTCTTTCCAGTTCACATGGAATTCCTCCAGTTTATTATTCCCTTGAGCACAATAGTATTCCATCACCAGCATATACCACAATTTGTTCAGCCATTCCCCAATTGATGGGCATACCCTCATTTTCCAGTTTTTGCCACCACAAATAGTGTGGCTATAAATATTTTTGTACAAGTCTGTTTATCTATGATCTCTTTGGGGTACAAACCCAACAATGGTATGGCTAGATCGAAGGGCAGGCAGTCTTTTAGAGCTCTTTGAGTTCCAAATTGCCATCCAGAATGGTTGGATCAGTTCACAACTCCACCAGCAATGCATTAATGTCCCAATTTTGCCACATCCCCTCCAACATTCATTACTCTCCCCTTCTCTCATTTTAGTCAATCTGCTAGGTGTGAGGTGGTACCTCAGAGTTGATTTGATTTGCATTTCTCTAATTATTAGAGATTTAGCACTTTCTCATGTGCTCAAAATCTCTACTTCTTCATCATCTTCATCATCTTTATTATACTGATTCCAAACTCATACCTGTAAAATTAGATCTTCAGTTTAAGTTCAATCCATCACTAATTGGTGGGTATCTATCATATGCCAGGGATTGTACTTAAGCCCTGGGAACCCAAAGTTAAAAGCTGATCATCTCCTTCCATCAAAGTGTTGATAGTCTAGCTGGAGGAAACAATACACAAACATGCACACATATATGGTACAGTGTGATTTGGGATGGGAGGCAAGGGAGAGCTGAGAGCATTTCAGGAAATACTTCATGTGGATGGTGGTATGCCAGCCACTAACCTTCAACTTCCAATGAGGCATCTGCCCCCAGAGAGTTTGCAAATCCTCTGAGCTCTATAGGTCCAACATCCAATTCAGGGCAATGCAGTTTAACACATCAGACACTGGTAACCCAAGGTTCCTTGCTATGTGCTGCTAATATGAAACCAAAAATGTCTTTGGGTTTTCATTTACTGAGGGAGAGAGGGATGAAGGGAGATGAGAGATACAACCTATATTATCAGTAAGGTCATTGGGGGGTAGAAAATGGTACTAAAAGTAGATGAATAAGTGAAAGCTTCACTGGTGAAAGTGACAATTGAACTGAACCTAGAAGAAATCTCATAAGCAGAGGTAAGGAGGTGGATAGGACATTACAGGCATGAGAGACAGCTTTGTCCTCTACAGCTTTTGCCCCAATCCTGCTCCTTTCCCACAGTTCTCTTTTAAGAAGTGCAGAGAGGATTGATATAGTGGGGGAAATGGCAAATTAAGAATCAATGGAACTAGATTCAAATCTACTTCATTACTACTTTACTATATAGTTTTGCACAATTCATTTAACTTCTTCAGAACTCACTTCTTACCTGTAAAATGGGAGTGTGTGTGTGTGTGTGTGTGTGTGTGTGTGTGTGTGTTTGTGTGGTGGAGGTGGCATAGATGATGTCTACTACAGCACTTATTACATATTATTTTCATTCAATTTTTTAATCACTCAATCCTTCATGCATACATTTTTCATTCACTCGCCCATTCATTTATATGTGTCTTAGTGCATGAATACCATGTACTGTTATACACACTTACCATGACCCTTTTACAGTTAGAGAGACTATTGTCCTAGACCCTTGGGATACAAAGAGGAGGACTCTTAGCTGTGTCCTGAACTCCATTTCCTGACAGTTATGAAGCCAACAGAAATTAGATTAGACAGATTAATCTAGATCGGTGATGGGCAAATTTTTTAAAGAGGGGGCCAAAGGAAAGGAAATGCTCATGTGTCAGTCTTTTTCTAAGGCTTCTCTTTAGAAGTTTCATTGTATTGTATCCTACTCATTGTATTCGTCAGATTAGGAATCATGTCATGCAGCCAGATAGAAGATTTCAGGGGCCCCATCTGGCCCCGAGGCCGTAGTTTGCCCAACACTGTTCTAGATTATAAAGAATCTTCAGATTAGATTAGTCTATATTGGACATAAATCTGCATTAATCTTTGGAGCTCCTTTCTTAGGGCCAATCACAGGTGATTGGTGACCAAAAGTGAATAAACTATCCTCTAACCTACTATGTAGGTGTCTTTTCTTATTTGCTCCAGTGCTTTGCATAATCTTCCCACATAGTAAAGACTTCATAAATTCTTTTTCATTCATTCATGCTGGCTAGCTTTAAACACTAGCCCATGCTTCACATCTCATCCAGTTAAACACTGAGGCCATCTCAACAGTTTTCTGCTATCCCCAACTGCTTGCCCTTCTATTTTTACCTCCAAAGAGCAAAACGTGACTCCTGTCAATATTCCCTTATATCCGTTGACTTTCCCTTTGTTCAACTCAAATGAAAATACCATCTTTTAAAAGAAGCCTTTCTTGATCCTCAATGCAAGATCCTTTCTTGTGTTGATTATCTTCAACTTAACCTGTAAATCACCTGTAGTACAGTGGTTTCCATGTCGTCTTCCCCATTAACCTGTAAAATCCTTGAAAGGAGAGACTATCTTTTGCCTTCCTTCTAACCTTAAGTACTTAGCACAGTGTCTGGCACCTAGCAGATGCTTAATAAATGCATGTTGACTTGACATGACCAAATATAAGTTCTTGGATAGTAGGGAATATCTTTCTTTCTCTAAATATGTATCTCTAGTACTCAGGACAGCACCTGACATACACTAAGCATTTAATAAATGCCTTTTTTTTTCCATTCTCTCATTCCTTTCTTTAATTCATGCATTTATCAGGTACTTCCTAGTTGAGAAATAGAGAGTTTTTAAATTAAAGTTTTGCTAAGAGAAGAGAATAGAGATTATCTGGTAGGATTGAAATCCCAGAAAATTTGGGTGAGGATTCAAGACTCAAAGAAACACTTAAATGCTTGCCTGATGCATTGCTCCATGTTCTTAGGAATACTATGCTGAATTCCATGGATAAGATAATCTACATGTATTATCTTGCAGAAGAAGCAGTCTACAAATCCTGAGGCTATGGACAAGTGGTGGCAAATGCACTTAAATTCTGGCAAACAGTTTGGGGAGATAGGGTAGTCAAGGGTAGGTTTGTAGGACCTGAATTCAGAGCCCTTTGCTTCAGATAAGCCCCAAGATTGGGCCTGTGAATAGGCAAAATGGATTTCATTGAGATTCAGCTGATTTGAGGGACTACACCTTCCATCCTATTTGCCTTCCAAATAAGTGGGGTATTTATTAATGGTGATATATAACCACTCTCCTATCCCTCCCCATCTCTTCTTTGACTACCACAAGAGTTTTCTGAGCCAGCTCTCAAAGATCCCTCAACAACTTGGATTTATCAAATTTACAAAAAAAAAAACTTTGTATATTACAAAAAAAGTAAATTTATGATAATTTCATTGGGAGTGGGCATCAGGGCAAAGAAGGAAGCTCTTCTCTAAATTTCTATGATGTCATTCTAAGAATGAAATGCCAACACTTTGGGTAGTAATATGAGTCTCAATGCCTTAAAGACCCTTTTCACAATTTTGTTGAATGCTTGTAAACTCTACCATCCACTGGATTGTGGACCTTTGAAGCTCACATGAATTAAACAACTTGATTTGAAATTCTATTTGAAAAAAAAACCTTCCAAAAGTGAGACCTCCTATGACAAATTTCCACCCTGAGTGAATTTTTATAGCCAAATTAGAAATCTCTGAAAAGAAAGATTGGGATGGAGGTGCTGATGCAGCGGGAAGAGGCGAATTGCTAAGGGATACTATTTTAATGATGCCAGCTAAAAAGCATCATTCCTGAGATTAGCATATCTTCGGCAAAACAGTCAGCAACTCAAGCTATAGCATTCTGCCAATGGTCAGCAGAATCACAATATAAATGTGAAGAAGAGAAGGGAAATGAAATGACAGGGGTGCCATTCAATGGGCCTGGATCAGAATCTAGACCTCAAATTTGGAATTTAATGAAAATTTATCCTGGTTTTCACTTGTTGAATCAAATCTTTACTTTTTCATGCTCAAACGTGATCCAAAGGAATGCCCTAATTTGGCATCCCAAGCACATTTAAAAAAAAATCTTAATTATTATTGTGAACTACTCATTAGCAAAGACAAATATTTCAAAATCACGAGAGCAAAAAGCAAGGTTTTTAAAGGAAATTGTGGATAATTTCTCTTTTGTATAGCGTGTTTTTGAGGTGCATGTATACATATGAAATTCAGTGGTGTAGTAGCAAAATAAAATATGGTTGTTCCCCCCATTCCACTTTTATTTACTTTAGTGCATTTAATATTGTGATGCTTTTAATTATGTATGCATAAAATATTATTACATGTTAATCTTCTTTCCCTCCCTACCCCTGAGTAGTAGCTCCACCTTATCACAAATACATATAGCCTGAAAGCAATTCAATAGGGCCACTGGCCACAACAGAGAATGCAAAATTGCATTCTGAATCTCAAGTCTATTATCTCTGTCAAGAGGTGGTCTGTGCATTTCTTCATTTCTATTGAAGTCACTGTTGTTTGCTACTTTGGGTGAAGAGCAGCAGAGAAATACAATACATTTCTGTTCATTCTTTAATACTGGAGAAGTGTGCAGGGGAGGTGCTATAGATATGAAATGTGGCATGCATATCACCTGAGGTCATTGTATTATTATTTTTACTTAACCATTTTGCTCCATTAAAAAGGCACTCTCAGGAAGGAGTAATCCATCAGTATGTATAATTAAAAAACAAAAACATCAATACAAATAAATGAGAAAAAAGACTGGATTTTCCTGTCATACCCAGGCTGGAAGTACAGGGGCTACTCATAGGCACAGGCTCATGCTGACTGCTTTGGGAGTTTGGACTAGCTTTGTTTTTCTGATCTTGGCTGGTTTCCTCTTTCTTAGGCAACCTGGTGGCTCCTCCTTCTCAGGGATTCACTATATGGAGGCCAAACTTATGGTGTTTACCTGATTAGCTCAATGCATCTGAGATTTCTCAAACCCAAGAGATCTGACAGCCTTAGACTCAGTTTTCAAAGGAACAGGGATTATAGGATTACAGAGATTATACCTGCCCTGAAAATCAGATTTTGCAGGTGAAAAAATTGAGGATTAAAGAGATGACATTGATTCCCCTGTGAGCTCATACTTAGGAAATGGCATAAGCGTAACTTGACCTCAAGCCTTTGAATGCCAAGTCAAGACCTCTCAGCATGATCTACAGCTTGATAAGAAGGTATTTGCCCCCATTTATGAAAATTGCCTACTACCTCAGACTGAATCATGCCATGTCTCTAGCTCCATTTTCTGTTCTGACTTACTATATTTGAGTTTTTCTTTCTTACTTGATGGAAATGAAGGCACCCAGAGCCTACAAGACCAAAGAACCTACTTAGAAAATGTATCAGATCACAGGACAAAAGACAGAGTAGAATGGACTCCAGAGGTTATTTATTCCAATCTCCTATCATTTTGTAGATGAACAAAACTGAGGCACGATGAAGTTGGATGACCTAAAATAGTAGGATCATAGAATTAGAGTTGCTAAATAACCTCAAAGGGCATTTGGTCTACACCCTACCTGCCAAGAGATTTTGCCCAAGGTACCGTCAGAAATGGATTTCTAAATCCTCTCACTTTTTCTAGTTCACAATGGTAACAGGTGACAGAACTGGGAGTTAAACACAAGCCCTCTTGCTCCAAATTTAAGTGTCTTTCCACTTTTCAAGGCACTCACGTCTGCAGCTTGTGATCAAAAGACTGAGTTTTGGGGGAAGATGGAAGCATCTCTCTATATCAGAAAGGAATAGGGGAAGTGTAGATATTTTTACCCCCTCTTTCAATATGAAGTGTTTTTTTTCTACTGTAGGCTATAGAGAATGACAACAAACAGTGTTCTAGCCATGTAATAATCCACGATATTATAGCTTCAGCCAGGGCTTTTTAACTGAACAAGCAAGTGTTATTGATTTCATAAACATGGAGGTTGCGCCCTTTACCTCCGGGCCAGATCCGTTAGTGGAGGCTGGAAGCTCTGGGGAGACGTTGTGATATGTAAACATCAGCTTGTGGTTGGCTGTACCAGTGTATTCTAGAATGTTTCCAAGATGCTGAGGGCTGGAGAGAAAAGACAGAAGCATCCAAAGCTGGGGGTTCTCAAAAAGCAGAAAAGTAAGCATTGTTTTGGGGGAAAATAGAGCCATCTTTGTCAGAAATCCCCATATTGGTAGTGTGGGTGGATGGGTCAACATCCTAAATCCCTCCCACTTATTAAAAATCAGATGAAACCCTTATTAGACCTCTCTGTAAGGTATATGATGTCAAAAGTAGCTATTGGTCTGTTTGAAAAGGAAGATGCTATATTTTGTTTCACTTAAACACAAAAATAGTTTTGATGATGATGAATGGTGAATGTATTTTATCATTGATGATCAGGATTGGGATTTCCCAGGACTTTTTTTTTCTAAGAACAAGACAAGGTCAATGCATTTCTGACCATCTTCTGGTTCCTGAATTTGACTGGTACATAGTTATTAAAATTCTTGGCACCTCCTTTTATACAAGTACTTAAGTAAGTAGGTGTCTATCTGGCAAGAGAGGAAATACACAGAGGTCAAAACAGGTAATAGTGTCAAATAAAATAAAAAAAGTAATCAAGAGGCATGGAGATATCCCATTTGGTCAGATCCAGAGTGAGAAAAGAGTCTCTTTTTTACACAGGTGGGAACCTACAGGTAGGGCAGATTGCATATGATGCACTTGGTTAATGATTTGGTTAGTTTTGCTGAACTTTTTTCCTCTTTTTCCTTTTTTCTTCTCCACTAGAATAGAATACAGTGGAGAGAACATTGGCCATAGAATCTGGAAGACCTAAATTCAAATCCTAATTCAGATACTCTAATTAGTAGCTCTGTGACCTCATCAGTCAGTCAGCCAATAAAGATTATTAACTGCCCACTCTTTGCCAGGCCCTAGGCACTGGGGATACAAAGAAAGACAAATCTTATTTGACATATGAAGAAACTGAGTTCAAAGAGTTTCAATGATTTCTCTTCCAAAGTTTTCTAGTGACTTAGTGGTGGAGATCAAACCAGGCCCCAGGCCACCTGTCTTTTTTGTCCAGTTCTTTTATTTGCTGTTTCTAGAATCCTTTATTTTTATTTTTTAAATTAATTTAATCATTTTCACTGGATTTTGCTTGTATGACACTTCTTCCCTATACCCCTAGATCAACTTCCTTTCATGTTGATCAGTGATTTGGATGAATTACAGCATTTGAGATTGGAATCCTGAATGACTAGTCCAAGGTCATTCATCTAATCTGTGACAGATGGCTCCAGAACTCAGGTCTTACTTATTTCAAGGATCCTTCTCTACCCCATAGACATCTATGCTCCCATTTTTTTTATTATTAACACTGAGAAATGCTTAGATTAAATCTTAAACCAAACATACTGGGGAATGTGATCAATAGGAAATAGGACCAATCCAGTTTAGATGACTGACTAGGAAAGAGAAATAAATTATTTTGCCCTTGAAAGAAAAGTTACTTTTCTATAAGTGAATAAAGCTTTATTTGTTCTCTAGTTGTTAGGTTTATAGAAATTAAAAGTCATGACTATTTGTCTTTTGCCAACATGAATTTAAAAGTGCCTTTAAAAAATCTCATTAACATTGTGGGTTTTTTTTTCCTTCCCCTCCCAAGCAGATTCAATACAAAACAGATTACATCCTGTCTGCACCAGTAAAGTGCACATAAATTTTTCACAAACCAATTTATCTTAAAATTTTGTCTTTCCTCATTCTGATTCTGGACACAGAGCTCACCAAGAAAACACATCAGGAGTTTTTTTTAAGATAACATAATTCTAGAAGCAATAGTGTATTATATTTTCTTCTGTGAACTTGGAGCTCGCTCAAAAATTCATCTTTAAACATCTTCAGTATGGCATGAAGTCAAGTTGGTCTACATAGACTTAGTGGGAGGATAACTCTCCAATTCATTTTTGATGTGGAATAAAAGACAGAATATTGATAGGATGTACATTACATTTTCTAAAAGGCCCAACTCTAACAGAAAAAAGGGAAAATGGCCTTAACAAATAGGTGTCCAGTCCATGAAGACCGGAGAAGGATTTTGAAAAATTGTTTCTATGAAGATCAGATAAACTCTGAATCAATTCCTCCCTCCCCTTCATATTTTGTATTTCTCTAGTCTGGCCAGTTCATGGATATTATAAAGAGAATAAGAGAAACCTTATATTATCCCTGTCTGTGAGCATAACCAGGGGTTTCATGGTAGAAATCTAAAAGTGTTATAGATTGAACTAAAAGAAAGTACAAATTCCCAACTCTGTCCCTTATTACCTCTGAGATTTCTGAAAAAGCATTGAATCTCTTTGTTCCTTGATTTGAAAAATGAAAGGGTTGGATGAGATCATCTCTAAGGACTCCCTTAGCTCCAAATTCTATGAACCACATCTCATATGAACCCCACAGACCTGAGTAGGGATGAGAGAGTTATGAAGCAGAGTGATAGAATAGTCATAACAGTTGTGTCCAGGTCAAGTGTGGATGAGAAATTTGAGCTACAAATTCCTGGGTGAGTATTAGGGCAAGGGAGGAGGAGGATGCTGTAAAGTTAAAAGGTTCTTTGATTTTAGTATCTGCCAGAGGAATCATTTTCCACTTTTGGAGAAGAAAGGAGCATGAGTTTAGAATAATAAGTTCAGCAGTCCAATGACATGAGTCACATTGGAATACTGGGGAGGAAGAAATAAAAGAGTGGGATGCCATTGTCAAAAACTCGGTAGTAAGGAGAAAAGTCAAGGATGGGGTACAGATCAAAAGCTGCCTCCAAAAATGGATGCAATGGGTTAGGTGGTCCATTAGGGATTCCTAGGAGACCACTGGCCAAAATAGTGAGCTAGTGAGCACTGCTATGTTTTCAAAGGGGCCTATGCCTATTGGCTCAAATCATTTGGTTCTTTAACCACTTGGAAATTTGTGTGGGTCCTGATACCGTTATTTTCCCCTGACTATAGGTATACTAACCTAAGCCAACTGAAATAATAAATCCAAGAAATACTGCATAGAGTCTTCATATTAATCAGAGTATAGCTTATTACCAACAATGGCTAAGACCTAAGAAATCATGCAGTGTATGAATGGAAAAAGGGGTGCATTGGTTATATAACAAGAGTGAAAGACAACCCATCATTCCTATGGTATATGAGGAATGTTACAAGTATTAAAGCAAGTTCACTAGAATATTGGATGTATACTCTGTGAAAGAGTCAAGAGAAAATACAAAATGGCCAAGAATCTTGGAGGATGAGAAGGTGGGAATGGCTGACATTAGAGCCACTGGAGAGAAGAACCAAATCAATGAGATTATTGATCCAGTAGTACAGTGGTTCCCAAACTGTTTTGGCTTACTCCCCCCTTTCCAGAAAAAAATATTACTTAGCCCCCTGGAAATTATTATTTTTTTTAATTTAATAGCAATTAATAGGAAAGATAAATGTACCTGTGGCCATCACCACATCCCTGGATCACTGCAGTACCTACCAGGGGGCAGTGGAGCCCACTTTTGGAATCACTGCATAGTGGATTATTACTAACAAAAATATCAATTAGCAGACAATCTAAAAGTGTAGGTGACAACATAACAAGGGTGATAGGAGCCAACATACAAAGTTAATTAACTGTAGTTGGAATTCCCGACTGCTTTTGAGTTGTATATTTCTTATAGTTATTTTGAATTTTCTGTATTTCTACCTTCCTCTTAGAGAATAGCACTAGAGTTATAGAATTAAAAAGGAAGGCAATAAGAATTTCTTAAGTACATACTATATGCCAGGCACTGTCCTAAGTACTTCACAAATATTATCTCTCTTGATCCTGACAATAACTCTGAGAAGTAAATTTTGTTTTTATCCATAGTTCATAGTTGAGGAAACTGAGGCAGGTGGTAATTTAAGTGACTTGCTTAGGGTCACACAGCTAGTAAGAGTCTGAAGCCAGATTTGAACTCAGTTCTTCCTGACTCCTGGCTGGGGGGTGGGGGGGAAGGAGGATCATTGAGCCTGATTCTTTTCACTTATCAGAGAACTCAGTCTGAGAAAGGTTACATAAATTGCCAGGGTCTCCCAGCTAGTAAATGAGTGAGAATTTGAACTCAGGTCTTTTAGACTCTAGCTGCGCCATTCTAAGCACTGTGCCACCTAGCTGCCTAGATAGTGCATAGAGGTTGTCTCGAGGTATGGCACATATTATCTTAATTCATCTTCACAACAAACAAGTGATGTAGGTGGTTGGATGTTACCATCCCTGTTTTGGAGATAGAGAAACACAGCCTCAGGGAGGTGATGGGACTGGATAGTGGGTGTATAGCTACTATCTATCAATGGTGGGATTTGATGCCTGGTCTCTGGACTGCCTTAACTGCACATGCTGAAAAGCAAGATAACAAAGACATCTCTAAACACCAGGAGCCACTAGAAATCAGGAAATTGAGAGTAACTGAGGAAGCAGGATAAAAGAAGCAGGAGAACATATAGGAGCCAATGGAAACCTTGCAGTTGTCATGGTTCCTTAGTTGTTTTTCAGTCATGTACAACTCTGTGTTACCATTTGGGGTTTTCTTGGCCAAGACAATGGAAAGACCTGCCATTTTCTTCTCTAGCTCATTTTATAGATGAGGAAACTGAGGCAGACAGAATGAACCAAACAGGGTCACCCAGCTAGTAACTGTATGAGGCCGATTTGAATTCAGGAAGAGGAGTCTTCCTGATTCCAAGTCAAATACTCTCTCCTTGGTTCCAGCTAATTGTCCCCACCAGAAACCTAGGAGACTCTGATTCTGAAGAAAATCTCCAGCCCATGCAAGGATTCCTTCTGGGGCTCTTACTGTTCTCTTTTCAGTAACTCCTTGTGCCTGCTCCCCATTCTACCCCAATGGCTAAAATTGGATAGTATGCCCAATAGTTCACCCACACTGTTAGCCACCCCACTATACTTATCCACTGCAATGTCTAATTCTAGAATTGCCATCAAATCAATACTGCTATTGTTTCTGGAAAGGGTGTGTCTATCCTTCCATTCAACAACCCTGTGACTTCCCAAAGGCAAGTACTCCTCTTGGCCATCTACTCCCCAGTATGAGTCATCTCTTTTTCTAAGAGCAGGGAATGGCTCACTTTTTAATTCACATCTCCAGGGCTTAGCAGAAGGCTTTTGCAGAGGAAGCAGGTAATAAATGTTCATTCATTCATTTATTCTTTTACATTTCCTGCTAGGCTAAGACTGGGTCCCCATAAGTGGTAAAAAGTGTTCTATATAACTGACAAAGAGGTTGTGATCCTCCCATGGGAATGTATAAGAAAATCATAACTCCCTCCTCTATCTTCCCAACATACTCCTAGTCTCTCCCACAAAAATCTACTATCCTCCATTCCTTCGACACTCATCATCATGCCCTACTCATGGAATTTTCTCTCCTTGACAGTTACTCAGTTTCCATTGCTTCAAATCCATGCAAAATTAGAATGCAATCAAATAGCTTATTACCCATCTTTTGTCATTTCCTCTTCCATTCCTGCTACAAGTATGGTGATATGGAATGACAATATGACATTTTCCCCAGATGTTCTGCCCCTAATCAGCTGCCTGCTTAAATGTAGGAAAAACCCGGGAATCCTGAGAAGACTATGTTTCCACATTTTTGATAGGATAGTTGAGTGGTCCTCATAGGGTTTGTCTACTGACTAATACATCCATTTGTATAATTTCTGGTGCAGATAATTTCCTGAAAGGCATTTCCAGAATACTGTGTCCAGTTCTGGGTGCCACATTTTAGAAAAGGCACTTAAACTGAAGTGTGTCCTGAGGAGGGCAACCAAGATGGTGCATGGTTTCTCAAGTTCATGGGATAGGAAGAAAAGATTGAAAGTCCAATGAAAAGAATGATAGATTTGCAGTTGAAGAATCTGTGCTCAAATCTTAAATTTGCCACTTACTATTTGTATAAGCATGGCCAGTTCACTTAATCTCTCTTGGCCTTATTTTCCTCATCAGTACAATGAAATTGGACAAGATGGCCTCATCTGTCCTTCCAACGTTAAATCTATGATCCTTTGATTCTATGGACTATGGAGAGAAAATAGAGACCTGGAGGAGACTTGATAGGTGTATTCAAATATTTGAAGAGCTGTCTCATAGAAGTGGCATTAGACTTGCTTTGTTTGGTACTAGAGGTTAGAATTAGAAGCAGCCGGTAGAGGCTGGGAACAGGCTTGCTGTCCAGAAAATTGTCTTGTAAACTAGACCCAACGTGGAATAGGCTGCTCCTAGAGATGATAGATAACCCCTACCATGAAATATTTAAGTAAAGATGGGATCACCATTTTGGAAGGTTATTGTAGAAACTCTCCTTTTTGGTATATGAATGGGCATAGTGGGTCACAGCTCCCTTCCAACTCTGATCTTCTGTGTTTCTGTGAAACATGAGGCAATTTTCCTAGTGATTCTAAACACCAATCTCCAAAGAAAGAATTTTATATTAGTAAACACAACTAAGCCTCAGACACTTATTCACTGTGTGAACCTAGGCAAATCACTTCACTTCTGTTTGTTTCAATTCTCTCAAAGTAAAATGAAGCTAATAATAGCACCTTTCTCCCATGGTTTTCTGAGGATCAGGTTAGATATAGATATAGATATAGATATAGATAATGACAGTAAAGTGCCTGACACATAGTAGGCAGTATATACATCCTAGGTATTATTATCTATTATTAAGTGTGATAGTTCCTTTTTTTAGATGAATAGATTTTAGGCCTGGATGGGACCTTAAAATTATCCTGTCTACAAAAATAATATTAGGAATGTTTGGAGCACTGATGCCTTGTGAGCCCTTGCCAAAGTCAGAGCAAATGACAAGTGTCAAGCCCCTTTAAAAAGGATTAAGTAGATTCATGATACCAGTCCCATTTGGAAATGATTAAAAATACTCTCTGTCACTTGTAAATCATCTCAGTTTTAAAAATCACTGACATAAATCTGGAGAGAGGTACTGGATTGATAAGTTTTCCTATTGATTAGAAAATGACTCAAAACTCTCAAGAATCATTTTTAAATGAACATTTTCCCTTCCCTTTTTCCTTGGTGTTTTCAAAATATATTTTCACCTTCTCTCTATGGCAACAGTGGGAAGAAATTAGTAGATAATGCCATGTCTGCCAAGAGAACTCTAATCATTCTCATTGCAGTAATTCTATAATACCCATACTAGTAAGGATTGTTCTATTTTCTGATTCTGATTCTCTCCCCTCCTGAATTTCTGGAAGCCTGGAACTGTCAAAATGGTTTACTCCCACCCCATACCACCCAATTCACATTGACACCAGAATGGATTTTCTTAAATCCTAAAAGAAGTGTTTTCGAACCTAAAGAAAGTCCCACAAATTGAGTAAGAATTAATGCTTTTCCTTGTCTCAAAGAATGCAATCAAGGACTTTTTCTGAAAATGTTCCAAGTCAATTAAAAGAACAAAAAAACTGGGGTAACTAGTGATAGTAGGTATCTCATTGTATTAATGTCATCTTGAAGGAATCTGAGAAAATTCTTGAGTGGAAGGAATGCCATTTTATTCTTATCTTAATTTTTCTTTTCATTTTCATTTTATGTATTTAAGCATTCCAAGGGTTGTCACCTGGAAAAGGGAATAGACTTCTTTTGGTTCATCCTAGAGGTGGCTACATGGCCCACTAGTTATAGCACTGTACCTAGAGCCAGAAAGACTGGAATTCAAATCTTACTTCTGACACTTAGGAGATGTAAAATCTATTTAACCTCTATGTGCTTTAATTTCTTCATGAATAAAATGGGGAACATGATAGCACCTACCTTCCAGGATTGTAAATGAGGATTAAATTTGATAAGATTTGTAAAATGCTTTGCAAAACTTGAGCCACATATGTGCCAGTCATTATCATCACCACCATCATTGTTATTGTTATTGTCATTAATTATCAAGAATAAAGGTAGAAGATGAAAGGAAGCCCTTGTAGGATTGACTTCATGAACAATTTCTTAACCACTTTTTCAATTGTTTCAGTCATGTGTGACTCTGTAATCCCATTTGGAATTTTCTTGGCAAAGATATTGGAATGCTTTGCCATTTCCTTCATCAGCTTATTTTACAGATGAGGAAACTGAGGCAAACAGGGTTAAGTGACTTGTCCAGGGCACATAGCTAAGAAGAGTCTCAGGCAGAATTTGAACTCAGAAAGATGAGCCTTACTAACTCTCAATCTACCACTCAATCTACTGTGCCATCTAGCTGCCTTTTTCCTAAAAATGAGAGCTATCCCCAAAAAGGAAAGGAATACATTGATAGGGATTGGGGGCTGATTTTCTCCCTCTTTGCACCCTGGAACTTATATATTGGAGGTCTTCAAGCAAAAGCTGTATGTTGATTATGGTGTGGATGGCATTTCTTTAGGGAAGGTCAGAATGAAATGGCCACTGAGTTCCCTCTAAACTTCAAAGTTTGTGATTCTAAACTACCATAAAGTTATCTCAGTCTCTCATCTTGTCAAGGCGTGCCTAGTTTCTGACCTGGCTTCTCACAGTGAGTTCCTTTAGATGGATCAGACATTAATGAGCCAGCCAAAGAAGCCTTGCCAACTCAGGGGGATCCTCTGCCTCCTTACATCTTCTGCCCCTTCCCGTCCCTACTGCCCAGATATGGTGGCTCATCAGTGTGGGCTTAGAGGTGCAGGGTGCGAAGAGCTGAACACTACCCATCTGCCTTTGCTTGGGGTCTCTTTTCTGAACTCTACTTGTGCCTCAGCTATGGAACCGTATCTGTTGCCCCAGTCACAGAACTATGCCTACCTTCCAGTTCCTCAGTCATGCTTTTCCATTTGGTTTTAGAGAATGATCACAAAGACTCATTTCATTTGACTACAACCTAGTCTCAGACTGTTTCTACCTGGCCTTTTCAGTTTCTAAAGAAGAGACTCTCATAGGTCATTGGTTCCTAATGTTTCTGAGAATGAGGAGCTTTGTTCAACATCAAAAAAACGTTGTTGACCTTCCATGAAAGTACTTGCGGCATTAGAAAAAAATGCACCAAGACAAAAATCCATCATGAATTCAGAATGATAATTCAGGAATGTTTTTTAGATGAACATATATATTTCTTAACCAAATAGACATTTGAAAAACAGCAGTCCATGTGTGTGAGGCATTGTGTTTTTAGTTTATAGAAAATGCTCAAATACTCAAAATAATTTGTGACAGGAGCAATTTGTCAATTCCCCAATTGATACCAATCATGAATCACAAACACCTACCTATCCTGGGAGACTCTTGTCCAAATCCTCCATAGGTCTGCCACATCACATGCTGGGGGCCTTCCTCATTTTCTCCTAACATCATAAGGATAACAGTCAAGCATTAGGGCTGCCCCTGCGACACCCTTAATCTAGTCACTTCTTTCCTACAATATACATCTTTTTCTCCTGTTCTTATTCAAAGTTCTTCATTGGTTTGATATTCCAGTCAGCTCATACTCACCATATGCCTTTCAGATGGTCTCTATGTGATTTTCATTTTCAATTCTTTAGAAATTGTTGTATTCCATATCTTTGTCATATAGTAATGCTGGTAGAATATTTGTATTTTTTAGAAGAGGCCTTTGTTTTGAGGAGAGATCTATGGTCATTAAAAGAGCTTTGCAATTCCCTAGAAGGTACTTCTGCTTATTAATTCTACTGTGTCACACTGCATAATTTGTTTCTGCTACAAAAATTAAAATAACAGTTTTTTGTACAAATATGAAATTCCCTTTTGCTAACTCTATAGAACTTGAAGGGCAACAAGATCAGAGATTTAGAGGTCATCTAGTCTAATCTTTATGACTTTACAGATTTAGAAACTAAGGCCAATTGAGGTAAATGATTTCCCCAAGATAAGTAGTTGCTTTTGATTAGAGACAAAATGACATACCCAAGACAACTAAACATCTAAGTGGACCAGTGGATAAAGTGAAAGATCTAGAGTCAAAAGTAAACAAATCAAATATTGATTGAGAAATTTGCTGACTGTGTGATCTTGGGCAAGTCATATAATCTTTGTGCCTCAGTTTCCTCATCTATAAAATGAAAGAATTGCATTTAATATTCCCTTTTACCTCTAGGTAACTTTTAGCTTTAAATCTATGATCTAGTTGCTGCAAATATTCACCTTCTCTATGAAGAGATAATGGAGAGAGAGAGAGAGAGAGAGAGAGAGAGAGAGAGAGAGAGAGAGAGAGAGAGAGAAACACACACAGAGAGAAACAGAGAGAGAAACACAGAGAGAGAAACAGAGAGAGAGAAACAGAGAGAAACACACACACACACACAGAGAGAGAGAGAGAGAGAGAGAGAGAGAGAGAGAGAGAGAGATTTGTAGTGATTAGGGCAATGTCTAGTATTGTCAACTGAATGTAGAAAAATGCTTAATAAGGACTTGTTCCCTTCCCCTGTAGACTTAAGACAATGATGGAGAAAAAAAATATTAAAAAGTATGCTGTCGGTACATCCTCTTCTCTCCCTCCTCAGCTGATCATTAAACATTTAGCATCAAACCTTTGAATACCTGTCCATGTCTCATGGGTTTTCCTAGTGGCTCCATGGAAGGCTCATTGTTTAGTAGGTCATTCATCTACCCTTGTAGTCAGTGTTTCAGGACTGAAGATTTTCTTTGTAACTGTCCGTGTCAATGACTAATAGATTAAGCACATCGAGGGAGTATTTAACTTCGGCAAATAACACGGATGCTAGAGTGAAACACTCTGGAACTCCAGGGCACCTTACGTAGCAGCAATGTCGCTGCTGAGATGGCTGGTCCTTAGTTATCTTTTCCTAAGATCCCAACAGACTTTTTAGCACTACGCTCAAATCCTAAGCACTTCCATAAACAGCTCTCAACCAGGGTGGAGTCTACAAGCATTTTGGAGGTTACACACACACACACACACACACACACACACACACACACACACAGGAGTAAAGGAAATAAATGTGCCTGTGAGAACTCAATTTTGAAGCCCTTCAAAGCAACATGAGAAATTTTCCAATCAGCTTTCTGGAACACACTCATCATTATCCTTCACCTGGCAGGTTATTCTTGAAAATATCGAAAGCCAAGAGGATCAGGTCCCTGGCTTCTGACTGACTTTTGTGATGGTCTCCTTGTTATGCACACCCAAACCCAAACAACATCTGGAAAGGATTTTAGGGACTGTTCTTAGGCTGGTGTCATTCCAGGTCACCAATTTCCATGTTTTAAACACTAGGAATGGGATGAGGATGGAGAATCCATCTGAGTTTTTATTCTATCTTATCATTCTACCTTCATCCTCAGAGATATCCTTAAATTTTCAAATATAAACAAACAAATAAAAGCCCTATCTGTCTCTTGCTCTGCATTCACTTAAACACTATGAATAGAAATATGAATCCAACTTGATTTAGTTCAGCTAAACCCAATGAGCATTTGCACAGACCTGGAACGTTCCCCTCATCTTGCCTCTTGGCTTCCCTGATTTCCTTTAAGTCTCAGCTAAAGTCTCTCTTTTTGTTAGAGACCATTCCTGTTCACCTATCAATTACTGGTGGCTTTTATTGAGTTTGTTGTTTTTGTTTCCAGTCATTTTAGTCATGTCCGACTCTCTGTGACCCCATTTGGGATTTTCCTGGCAAAGATACTGGAGGCATTTGCCATTTCTTTCTCTGGCATATTCTACATATGAGGAAACTGAGGCAAAAAGGGTAAAGTGACTTGTCCAGGGTCACAGAGACAATAAGTGTCTGAGACTGGATTTGAACTTGGGGAGATGACTCCAGCACTCTTTCCACTTTGCCACTTAGCTGAGATTACCTGCTATCTAACCCATGTATGTCTTCTCTTTGCCTAGTTATTTGTTTCTTGCCCCCTTTAAGACTGAGCTCCTTCAGAGAAGGGACTCTGTTCTTGCCTTTCTTCATATGCCCCAATGCATAGTACACTACCTGGAAGAGGGTAAAGACTTATTGACTCCATTTGATTTATTCACCACTTGTGTGTGTATTTGTGTGTGTGTGTGTGTGTGTGTGTGTGTGTGTGTGTGTGTGACACTATAGATGCCAGGGATTCAAGCTTAAATTATTTTAGGGAAGGAGGCAGGAGTGAATTTATAAATACCTATTAATTGATTTTCTGGAAAAAATAGTAAGAATTGACACACTTTGAAGTTAAATCTGCATTATTATCCTTTTCTCAATCACTTTATTAGAGAGTCAACAAAACAATACATTAAGCTCTACTTGACAGTGTTTGCTCATTTTTGAGATACACAAATACTTCTATTGAACATTTTATAATGGACTTTCATGAGCCTCTTTGAGCTGGACCAATGTCCCCTTCCTCCCTCAGAAGGGTGATTATTTTTAACCCTTACCTTCTGTTTTAGAATCAATACTAACTATTGGTTCTAAGGTAGAAGAGCAGTAAGGGCTAGGCCATTTTGGTCAAGAGATTTGCCCAAGATCACACAGCTAGGAAGTGTCTGAGGCTAGATTTGATCCCTGGCACTCTATCCACTAGCCACCCCTTTTACTGTAATGGTGCTATTAAGGAAATGACATCAAATATATAGATGAATAACAGAAGATAGTCAGAATAAATGCCAAGTAATTTATAGAGGTGTTCTACTGATGGGGAGATCAGGTGAGGCTTCCCACAGCCTTTGGTACTAGAGTTGAGCCTTTTAACGTAGCTAGAGATTTCACAGGATAGATGCCAGTGCGTCCATCAACTAGCATTTATGAAGCCTCTACTGTGTTCCAGGAAGAATACCAAGGACTGGGGATGCAAAGAAAGGCAAAAAAAAAATCAGTCCCTAATCTCAAGAGAGGAGGAAGACATACAGGACAAAGAGAGATTCAAAAGTCATGAAAGTGGGAGAAAGATTGCCGCATAGAGGGAAAAGCATATAGGACATTGTTTGACCAGAACATAGAATTCAAGGTGAGGCGATTGGACGCAGGCTCTGAAAGGTTTTAAATGCCTTGTATTGATTGTCATAACTTTGATCAACTACCATTATGCATTGAAGAGTTAAATTCTTTAATGAAAAGTTATTTGAAAACTACACTAATTCCTTATGGCTTGGTTTTGTGCTGGATACCCCAAGGTCCTCTCTACCTTTTTTCAGTTTCCTTCTCTTCATTGTATTTCCCCATTTAATTGGAAACTCCTTGAGGAAAGGGACTAGTTTTCTTTTTATTTATATTCCCAGAGCTTAGCATGGTACTTGGCACAAAATAGATACTTAATAGGTGTTTATCGAATTGAATTGATTATATGAACCATATTTTCCATTTTGTTCAACAGTCCTAGACACAGTGGGAGCCTCAATAATGATTTGAATGATGCTAACATTTTTTATAACTCTCAATAAATTTCTATCACTAGCCCATTTTCGTTGTAAATATTCTAGCAAATATGGAAATATTTACTTTATTTCAGCAAACCAAATAATTCAATAATCACTCATTCAAAACATATCAGATAATATGTTTTGAGACAGAAATGGAATATTTTCAAGATTATTTTTAGCAAAGCTCCCCATATAGAAAGCAACAACACTGTATTATCATATTAGGAATACTATAGAGAAGATTCCTTCATTGGGCAGAAGATTGGAATGTTATAATAGAATCAGGGGAACTGAGTTTGAATCCTTCCTGAGATACTTATTGCTTGTGACCTCAGTGTGTGATCTCAATTTCTTCATCTCTCAAATGAGGGGAGTTGAATGAGATGCCCTCGTGGTCCCCTCCCATCTCTAGAGTTTTCATCCCATGATCCCTTGCAATGATGACCTTGGAGAAATGTTTCATTGGCCAGCCTAAAATTCTGTCCCTCCTAGTTAAGGGCTTTCTTTAAAAAATGATCATGTTAATTAGGTGAACGCATGTTGTTATCCAATAGCAATGATAAGAGTTATTAAATATGCCAGTGTGGCTAGTCAGATTGATCATATTAGCATCACCCTTTTCTGTTTAATTGATTCAGAGATCTGACAGAATAGGCTACAGTCCAGGTAAATTAAATAGGGGGCAAAGGTATAATATAGGGCATAAAGTACTCTCTCATCAAAAAGGGGCAACAGACAGAAAAGGATGGAGGAGTACCAGAAGGCCCTTGTCTACTTTGTAATTTTGCTTAAGGCCATCTGAGTCCCTAGAGATAATCATGTAATATATTTTCCTCTGTCTGATCCAGTACTCACAAGAGCATTAGAAAATGAAATATCCATTCTGGCCTCAAATAATATACTCTTCAACATCTGAAAAATCTCAGTTCATTAAATATCAAAAGGCTAAATCCTGGACAGATAGGTAGGTGGCACAATGGATAGAGTCCTGGTCTTAGAGTCAGGAGGACCAGAGTTCAAATCCAATCTCAGGTGCTTCCCAGCTATGTGGCCCTGGACAAGTCATTTAATCGCTGTTTGCCTCGGTTTCCTCATCTGTTAATAAGATAGAGAAGGGAATGGCAAACCATTCCAATTCTTCTGCCAAGGAAACTCCAAATGGGTTTATGAAGAACTGAAATGACTGAGCAAAAATAACAACAAATTCAGGACTAGATATGGTACAGCCTTGGTTTCTACATGGTAACAGGCTACAGATGAGAACACAGCCCTCTGGCACATGACAGTTATTTCAGCTTATACATAAAGAAACAGCCTCATGTGGTAGTTAGTATTTGACTTAGAGGAAGAAAGTCATAGATTCAATTCTTGCCTCTAACGCTCATTAGCTATTCATTCCTGGGGAAGTTACTTAACCTCTATGTTCCTTAGGCAACCTGGAATCACTATTTTAAAACTGTCTGATCCAGTACTCACAAGAGAATTAGAAAACGAAATATCCATTCTGGTCTCAAATAAGTGTGGAGCCCTCCACACAAGAAAGGAATGCTATCTTCTTTGTCCTTCAAACAACCTCATGAAGGAAATGCTACTATTATTCCCATTTTACATATGAGATTGGGAGAAGTTAAATGACCCATCCACATCTAACAAATTATTGCCCAGCCTTTTCTCCCAGACTTCCAATGAGAGGTACATATTCACCTCCTGAGGGAGCCCCGAAAGCTTCCAACTTTGGAATAGTCCTAATTGTTAGAAAGATTTTCTTGCCATTAGACCTAAATCTGTCTCCTTGCAGCTTCCATCAGTGGCTCCTGGCTCTATCCTCTCTGGACAGAGTATCAAATTCCCTTTTTGATGGTGCAACCTTTGAAATAAAAGATTGCACCCCCTTACCGTGGCCACCTGAATATTCTCTTCTTCATGGAGGAAAGTGGGTGAGAAAAAGTATTGATTAAGTTCCTACTATGTATCAAGCATTATATTAAAGGATTTCTAATATTATCTCATTTGATCCATGCAACAGCCCTGCGAAGTAGATGTCATTATTGTTACTTTACAGTTAAGGTTAAGTGGCTTGATCACTGTCATATAGCTGCTAAGTGTATGAGGCTGAATTTGAATTTATGTCTTTTTGACTCTTGGCCAAGTGCCATATGTAATAGAAAATACAGTTGTGTCTTTGATGAAACAGCTATAGTTTCTTCAACTAACCTCCATGTGGCACATAAGTCAAACACAAGTTATCCAGATATATTTCAGCTTATGTCTGTCTGTCTTCTATCTATCTATCTATCTATCTATCTATCTATCTATCTATCTATCTNCTGTCTGTCTTCTATCTATCTATCTATCTATCTATCTATCTATCTATCTATCTATCTATCTATCTATGTACATATCTATTTGTCTATCCATCTGTCAATCTACTTGTCTATATCTGCCTGTCTATTTGCCTGCCTATTTTCTGTCTGTCTGTCTGTCTTTCTATCTTTCTATCTGTCTGCCTGTCTGCCTGTCTACTTATTTGCCTACCTGTCTGTCTTCTGTTTGTCTATCTATCTGTCTGTCAATCTACCTATTATGTAATGTATGTATTTTATATTATCCATGCATACGCATATGCTATAATAACTAATTTATATATATAGATAACTATTAAACATATTTACATATGTTTATATATGTAGATAAATATAGATAAATATTAAACCATCCTAACTGGAACTAAATGCAAAACTTCGAGTCTAACCTGACCATATAGCATGGTAGAGTAGGAACATTCTCTCCTTAGCACCTAGTACATAGACTTCTCTACTAAGTCATAGACTGGTTTGTGAGATGGTGGATAGATTTTCCATCCAAGGAGTTCCCTAGGCTGAAAGGAAACATAAAGTGTTTATCTTTAGGTATAGAATTCATATGTTGCCTTTGGTGGTGAGAAGTGAATTAAAACAAAGAAGGTGGCCTCAGTTTCCTCAACAATGAAGGGGCTGTGCTAAATGACCTCTGTGGTTCCTTCTCTTCGTAGATCTATCATCCTAGAATTATAGGATTGTACTGCCTTATTTTATAGGTTAGTGGAGTGGCTAAAATTTGAGTTAGAAAGCATGGGTTCAGATTCCAACTCTGCTACTTACTACCTATGTGGCCTTGAAGTTGGAGAAGGGCAGTTCATTCAAGAGAATACTAGAGTTAGTATGGAGTTAAAATGCTATCTCGAACACTATGAGCTGTGTAATCCTGGGTAATTAATTTACATTTTCTGGGCTTCACTTTTGTAATCTGGAAAATAAGAGGTATGGACTTAATAACCTCTAAATTCCCTTCTAACTCCTAATGTATGAGGCTATGATCCTTTGATATCATTTAAGTGCTTTAGGTCTATTTCCCCATGTATAAAATGAAAGTCTTGGACAAGATGACTTCTGAGGTTGCTTTCAGCACAAAATCAATGATCCTATCTTGGTTACTTGGTTACTTGGCTTCTGTCTGTGGGTGTATTCTTAAGCTTTGAGAGGAAGTTCCATGTGAAGCTCTAAGGATAGCTCCTATGCTAATAGCACATCCCTTCCCAACTTCCAGAAAGTTCATTGCTGAGGAAAAAAGGAACACAAAACAAACTGTACATGCCATTGTAAATTAGATGACTATTCTGCTAAGTCATGCATCTCAATTGCTTTTAAAGGGAGGAAATGAGGGTGGAAAAATTCTTTCTGACATCCAAGCTTTGATTCAACTTCTTTCTTATACAACATTTAGAGTGTCTGGAGCACAGTTATCAGCAGGAGCAGATCAAAACTTAACAATAGCCAATTCTGGCCAGGTGGCATCATGGGGATCTGCAATGGATAGCTTTGGAATCCATTCCTTACTGATCCACCATTGCCACCATAGCAGTTACAAAGATCAATTCTCCAATTTTCTCCTTTTCCAAACTGCCCCCAGGCTTTGCCTAATAAAGCAATGATTGAAGTCAATGACTAAAGTGGGAATCTGAGATGCCACTTTTGTTATTTTTTTTTCTTTAAAGGATAATCGCTAGGTTCCTTCCTTCTTGGCAGCATATCTTTTTTTAGACAATTTCTTAGACACCTAAAGCTGTAATTAAGCAGCGAGGTGTGAGGAATCTTAACGTAAATATTGGGGAATGAAATCTGCCTCCTCTCTTCATTAGCTTCAGTGTGGCTTAGGTGACTGCAGGTGCACTTTAATGAATTACACGATGAGTAAAACACAATTAAAAGCAGCTGCACATGTTTACAAAATGGTAGCCGGGAATTATAGGTATAGGTAGCATCCATAATTGATAATTTTCCTATTTACTGGAATAAGGAATCAAGTCATGCAGATGATTACACTATTTGCCTCTCAGCACTGGAGACTTAGCTTCATTTTCTATGCAGTATCATAAATGAAACAAATTACAGGCTTTCAGGCTAAGATCAGCCTCAAAGTGAATAAGCAGAGAAACCCAACTTCAAGGCCTTGTGTTCCTGTCACCTATTTCACTCTTAACAGAAGTGCATGATTGGTACCAATCAGCATCACTAAGAAGAGTTTTATAAGAATTTTAGCGTGACCAAGTGGTAGAGTAGATTGAGGGCCAGCATTAAGTTTGGGAAAATGTGGGTGCTGAGTCCTCATTTGACAAGTAATGGCTGCATGAAGAGAGACAAATCCTTTAACCTCTCTGTGCACCAGGCAACTTTCTGAGCCTTCATAAGAGTCGATAATCTTCATCACTGGAAGGCCCCTACAATGATAAAACAATCACTTTTGTACAGGAGATAGAATATGGTGGACAGAGAACATATTTTAAAGATGTATTTCCTACAATGTAATGATCTAGGACAACTCTAAGGGACTCAAGATGAAAAAGGCTATCCAATTCCGTAGAAGGAACTGTCAGAGACTGAATGCAAATTGAAGCATGCTATTCTTCACTTTATTTTGCCCATCAATTTTTCTCTAGTGCAAGTGATGTATGCCTTGTTCCACAACATGACAAATGTGAAAATACGAATTGTATGTTAATACATGTACAACCTATATCATATTATCTCTTATCTCTGAGAGATTAAAGAGGTGGGAAGGAGAGACTTGGATCTCAAAATGTCAGAAAGAGATGATTAGAAATTGTACTTATATATAATCTAGAAAGTAATAAAAATTTTAAAGTGTATTTTGATCAAAGTTCTAATAGGATAATTAATTAATTTTTTAAAATAATTTTTATTTTTTAGAAAAGTTATCCATGGTTAAATGGTTCATGCTCTTACTTTCCCCTTCACCCCCCCCCGAATTCACCCCCCCCATAGTCGATGTGCATTTCTACTGGTTGTAACATGTGTCATCAATCAAAACCTATTTCCAAATTGTTGATAGTTGCATTGGTGTGGTCCTTTCGGGTCTACATCCCCAATCATGTCAAGCAGTTGTTTTTCTTCTGTGTTTCCACTCCTGCAGTTCTTCCTCTGAATGTGGGTAGCGTTCTTTTCCATAAGTCCCTCAGAACTGTCCTGTGTCATTGCATTGCTGCTGGTACAGAAGTCCATTGCATTCTATTTTACCACAGTGTATCAGTCTCTGTGTACAATGTTCTTCTGGCTCTGCTCCTTTCACTCTGCATCAGTTCTTGGAGGTCATTCCAGTTCACATGGAATTCCTCCAGTTTATTATTCCTTTGAGCACAATAGTATTCCATCACCAACAAATACCACAATTTGTTCAGCCATTCCCCAATTGAAGGGCATACTCTCATTTTCCAGTTTTTTATTTTTGGCCACCACAAAAAGCAAAGCCATAAATATTTTTATACAAGTATGTTTATCTATGATCTCTTTGGGGTACAAACCCAACAATGGTATGGCTAGATCAAAGGGCAGGACAGTCTTTTAGAGCTAGTTGGGCATAGTTAAGATAATTAATTTAAAGATACAGTAGTTCCATCTAGTCTAACTCCTTCATTTTAAAGATAAGGCAACTTTCGTCCCAGGAGGATAAGTGATTTGCTCAAGGTTACAGAGCTAGCAAGGCTCAGAGGTAGGGTTTGACCATAGGTCTTTAGATTCAAGATCCAGAGCTTTTGCCATATTATCACATTTTTTTCTCTGTTTTGAATGCCACTTGAATGAAAATGGGGGAAAAATTATCAACCACTTACTATGTAGCAAGGACTGTGGTAAATTCTGAGGATATAAATTCAAAATTATAATAGTCTCTGCTGTTAAGAAATTCATATTCTAATTGGGCAAGAAAACATATAAAGTATAGTTGCATGGAAGATAGGAAGGCTACATTTTACTATGGGTCTGGCAAGCAATGCAACATGACTGTTGGCACGGTACCAAGCACCTTATGGAGAAATTGTAGAGCTGGTAGTGCCGAAGAAAAGATTGTTGAGAAACAGGTAGTAAAGTCACAATCTGGGTTAACTTCAACAGTGTTGGAGGATGAGTAGGAGGGAGGATGAGTAATCAGCTGAATATAGGCATCCAATACCTGATGGGAAATGGGCAATCATTGCGGGTTGGATCTTTCACAAAGCATTCTTGAAACTAAGTGAGTTAAATCATACTTTTAAAAAACTGGGTACGATGGGAAGACTTTCTCAATGAAGTTATAATGGTGTCTTTGAAATTCTATTTATAGAAAGAGGACTAATTGGAGCTGAAAACCTACACAGAGTCATTTGTTGGTAAGAAGAGAAATACTTTCAAAATTAGCCAGGGGAGAGGAGATAAGCAAGATAGCAGAGTAGGAGGCACAATTACATTAACAACAAAGAACACTTTACCAAGTAGTGATTGGAAGTCAAAGGGGAAAAATAAGAGTCAATGAGTCAGTCCCTCACCTACGATACCCTCATGCTGGTATTGGAAGAGAAGGGATCTCCTAGATCATGAGGACTGAATATTCAGTCCCCAGAGCTCCCAGGTAGGCCAACAGCACTAGAATGACCAGAAGACATCTCTAGAAAAATTACTAAAAAGTGAACAGACAAAAAAATTAACTATTCTTAGGTCACAGATGCCCAAAACATAAAGTCAAAAGAAAAGAATGACTAAAATATCCAAAAGCAAAGACTTAATGAAAAAAACACAGCTTTTTCACAAGATAAATTAGAAATTCCTAAATATATTTCTAAAATCCTAAAATAAAGGGTGTTAAAGTTTCAAAATGAGTTTTTTTTTATAAACCCTTAATTTCGGTGTATTGTCTCATAGGTGGAAGAGTGGTAAGGGTGGGCAATGAGGGTCAAGTGACTTGCCCAGGGTCACACAGTCAAAATGAGTTTTAAAATGATACTATCAGTCAAAAATAAGACTAGAAATGTCTAAGAACTCTAGAGCAAATCACTGGAAAAGAAATGAGAGTTGTAGATGAAAGACTTGGAAAGATAAATGACAAATCTAAAACAAGAAAAAGTTATAATGTTAACAATAACAATTCATCTTAATATAAAATTTTACAAATGTTATTTTGCTTACTCCTCAAAACAGCCCTTGGAGGTTAGTACTATTACTATCATCATTTTACAGTTGAGGAAAGAGAAGCAGACAAATGTTATGTGATTGGCCCAGAATCACAGAGTTAATAAATATCCAAGCCTGGATTTGAATTAAGGTCTTCCTTACTCCAGCTTCAGTGTCCTTTGTCCACCGTGCTACATAGCTTCCTCTACTTGACATGTCCCCAAATTTTTAAATTGTCCTAAAACTATTGGGACCCCCCAATAATGAAATGTTATTCTGTAGAAAGAGTTCAGAATTTAAGCAAATGCAAAAATAAGAATTTGAGCTCAGAAGGTTTGTGTTGGAATCCTGGGTGCTTTTGTGACTTTAAACAATTTATCTTATCTCTCTTTGCCTCATTTAGCTGTGTAATATTTCAAACTATATGATGAAGTAGTGATCATAAAATGTTTTGAAACTGGTTTAAAAAATAGAAAAATGGATCAGTGGGGACAGTTTTAGGATCACAAGATCCAGAAGTAAATGCACAGAGCTCAATTCTCAACTTGAAGACCTCCCTTCTTCTAACTACTCGGATAAAGACTTGCTCAGTATTTAGCACAAAACCTACTGGGAAAACTGGAAAACAATTTGGAATAAAGAAAGCAGAGCCCATCATTGCACATCACACACAAGACGACATAAATGGATACATCACAAAGTCCAAGAGATCATATCCTGAACCAATTAGAGGAGCAGGGCATGAGGCACTTTTTATAACTATGAGTGGGAGAAAAGTTCTTGAGCAAAAAAGGACTCCAGAGGATCACAGGAGACAAAATGAATAATACTGATTACTTAAAACTGCAAAGGTTTTGCACAAGCAAAATAAATGCAGCTAAAAGAAGATGGAATATACTTAACCAGACAATATTTGCAGCTAATTTCTACAATAAAAGTCTAATAACATGTGGGTGTATAATATGTATATATATACATATACATATATGAATCATATATATGTATATATGCACATCTATATATGAAGCCATTTCCTACTAGATAAAAGGATATGAACCATTTCAAAAGAAGAAAGTTATTAACATACATATGAAAAAGTGCTCCAAATTACTGATAAAAGAAATGTAAATTAAACAACTCAGAAGTTTTACCTAAAACTCATTCAGATTGGCAAAAATGCCAGCGGCAATTGTTGGAGGAGTTCTGGGAGGAGAGATACATTGAAATAATGTGCGCTGAGCTGTTAATTGCTCCAGTTATTCAGGAAAGTAATTCAGACCTCCTCCTGAAAAGTCACTTAATTGTGGCACATGCCCTTTAATCTACGAATACCACTACTACACATATAATCCAAAGAAATCCGAAAAAGAGCCTATATGTACAAAACAATTAGATGTTTTTGGGGTAGCAAAGTCATGGAAAAGGGGGTTGGTGATACCAATGTCAAAAAAATAAAAACAAACAAACAAACAAGAAGAGAAAGAACAGAGAGAAAAAAAGAGGGAAAAAAAAGCAATTTGCCCAAGGCGGCACCGGTAGTTTAGCATCAGAGATAGCATTTGAACTCAGGTCCTCTGATTCCCAAGACAGGGCATTTTCTACTACATTTATCTTAGTATAACAAAGGACTATAGCACATGCATCAATCTGTTGGTACAGCATGTACAGCAGATGACCAACAAGGAAAATGCTCTCTGGAATTAATTTATCAAAGAGAAAAATCATTAAAAAAAGCCTTCCAAGAATTTTTCACACTTCATCAGACATTTTGGTTTTGACAAATGCTTGATGCTTGTATGTAAGAGCACAGAATGTTATTTTCTGGAACCCTCAAGTTTGATTTTTTTCTTCTTCTTTTCAAAGTGTGTTTCTGCCAAGCTATCTCCAAAAAAATAAAATTAAAAAAAATCTTTGAAAAAAGAATCCTCCAGGCTCCTTGAAGACATGAAGAGCATGGCACATTCTAGCTGATGGCATTGAGTGTCAGCCATGCTCATTAGTTCAGGCCCACAGGTCCAGGGCTAGAAAGTAATTAGGTCAGGATGTCTAAAAAAAGAGAAAAAGACCCAGCATCTTAGGGGCTGGAAGAGACCTTAAGAGATGATGTAACTCTCCCCTGTTCATTCAGCAAGGATTTCCTTCTTCTTGGTCCTCCCCCATCTGCCATCATTCCTAAGCAGGGACCACTGACATATACACACTCAAACACATAAACAATGCACACATAAATACATACATAATACATATCAGACACACACAAATATATACACATAAACATGTACTCACCTGCCATATAAACTCACATACACACATCATCCATAAACACACATAAATAGACACATCATTAACCTTCTTCAGAGCAGAATTTGTCCTGATTTAATTTTAATTTTAAATCCTCACATTATGTTATTAAAATATGAGAATAAATTTTAAATAAAAATAAATCAATCGATAAAATATTAGAATCAATATTTTGAATTGGTTCCAAGTCAGAAGAGGGGTAAAGGCTAGACAATGGAGATGAAGTGATTTAAACAAGGTTACCCAGCTAGGAAGTGTCTAAGGCCACATTTGGACCCAGAACCTCTTATCTCCAAGCCTGGCTCTCCATCTATTGGGTCACCCAGCTGCCCCCATGTGTCCTGTTTGCAAAGCCCATCCTAGGAGCCTCTCCCTGGATAATTCACAAAAATGGAGTAAGTTAAAGCTAACCTAACTTCTCTCTCCATCCTCATCAACACAGAAAAGCATCTGGTTATCATCCTCTGTTTACTGTTCCTTAGTGGGATCCTGGCAGGCTATTCCTTACTATGTGTTCCATCCACACTAGACTATTTGCTCTTCCCGTGTCTGTTGCTGTCTGAGCCTCACATTCTATACGTTACAGTCTCACTCTGGTCTCGGCATTCACTCTGTGGCTCTCCAGATCTGGGCTGAGACTGCTCAGAGGCGTCGGGGGGTTGGGGGGACCCCCCGGCTCCCTCCGCAGCTGATCCCAGCATGCTTCCCAGCTCCCACTTAGCTTCCACTTTGGGCTGATTAAGTCAATAGACATCTGGCTCTTGTTTACACTCAGGCCATAGGATCGTTCCGATGTGGAACTCAATTAAAGAGCCCTTCCAACGGGACAGGAGCTTCAGGGTTTTGTATCCTATTATTTTAAGTAAAGTGGGGGTGCCTCGTTGGTTGATTCCATCCATGCCCCCCCAAATAAAACCCTTTAAATATAATTTGTCTTTAAAAAGAGGAAAAAGAAGTTTAGCTTGATTACTTTTTTTTTAAAACCTTAACTTCTGTGTATTAGCTCCAAGGTGGAAGAGTGGTAAGGGTGGGCAATGGGGGTCAAGTGACTTGTCCAGGGTCACACAGCTGGGAAGTGTCTGAGGCCAGATTTGAACCTAGGACCTCCCATCTCTAGGCCTGACTCTCAATCCACTGAGCTACCCAGCTGCCCCTAACTTGATTACTAAAGGTGATATGAAATGATCAAGGGCTAACTACATGGCTAGTCCTTAAACCTTAGCACTGTAAATAGTGTGGATATATGTATGTGTGGAGATGCTTATATACTATGCAAACCTATGCAACCACATGCATATAGCATTTACTTTATATATAATTTATAATGTATGTATTCATATACATATACACAATATAATATGTCATATATCTATGTAATACACACAAACATGCTTATTTATATACATGCAGTGCTTTTGACTATATAAGAAATAAGAAATATATATGTTTACATACACATACATATATATTTTCTTATTTCTTACATAGACAAACATATCTACATGTATATAAATTTTTAACAGTGACAACAAATGTATATATCATTTCAGCCTTGTCTGACTTTTTGTGAATCTATTTAGGATTTTCTTGGCAAAGCTACAGGAGTTGTTTTCCATTTCCTTTTCTAGCTCATTTTGCAGCAGAGGAAACTGAGGCAAATGATGAGTCTTCTGACTCCAGACCTGGTACTTTATCCTCTGTACCCACTAGCTGATTGGATAGATAGATAGATCGATCGATTGATAGATAGACAGGATAGATAGATTGACTGATAGGTAAGTAGATAGATAGATAGATAGATAGATAGATAGATAGATAGATAGATAGATAGACAGACAGATAGATAGAGGTAAAAATATGAGTGAGTAGATAGAAGGATGGATGGATAGATAGATAGATATAGAGAAAGGATAGACTGATTGATAAACAGGTAGATAGATAGATAGATAGATTGATCAATAGATAAATAGAGAGAGACAGGATAGTTAAGATTGTTTGATAGGTAGGTAGATAGATACAGATAGATGGATGAATATAGACATACACATATGTACACATACACACATGGCTATACAGGTATAATACATGTGTACAATGTGTACATGTGGATAGACATATATAAAGTCAGATAAATAGAAAGATAGGCAGATATATGCATATGTGTGTACAAATGAGCATACATAGATAGCTAACTAGACATAGACAGATGGATGGATGGACAGATGGATAGATACATACATATATAGTGATAGAAACATATAGATACATACATATATATGTTTAGAAAGATAACTATCTTAAAATCTCTCTCTATATATCTGTATCTATCTATGTAACTTTTTGAAAAAGCCCTGGATACAAATAATATATTCATGCATATAGATATGTATATGTCAGTGAACATACATATACTCTTCTTAAACATATATAGACACACAGATATGTGCATATACCCACAGATACGTCTATATATCTATTTCTTTTTCTTCTTTAAAAATAAATTTTATTTTTTGCAGATTACATGTTAGTACACTTTCTTTTTGCTTTCTGATATTCTGCAATCCATGTTCTCTCTCTCCTACCAAGACCTTCCACCTCCCCAAGAATGCAGGTAATAAGATATAGTTGGACCTATATTATCATATAATACATATTTCCTCTTTTGTCTTTTTAAAAAAGACGCAAAACTCCTCTGAGATGAGTAAACTGAGGTAAGAGCCATGAAGGAGCCCTTGGAGCTGGCCCACCATTGCTTGGGTAGATGCTCTGGCCATGTATTCTTGGAATATCCTCTGGATCTACTGTCACAGGCATGATCTCCCCCAGCTTCAGCCAGGACTGCTTGAGTCCATCCTAGAGCAGTGAGAGGCTTTCCCCACTTCCCTCAGGTTCTAATTGATCACACACAAATCTGTCACCACAGATGGTTGGGCAGGTTACATTTGGGCCTGAGTCTAGAGAAAGGAAGCCAAACTTCTCCCCATAGCAAAGAGTAAGAAGTCACTTAAGCTCTGTTTCCTAAGCTGTCAGGATGCCATGGAAACCCAGCTTAAATTGGCCACAGGAATTGGATCAGCCACCCCTAACCAAAACCAGATGATACTCTTGTGATTCTTCTCCTCTACAGAGGAAGACCTAGAAGGATCAGCTTTCTTGCATACCATCTGTTTTCTTTTCCCTGAGTTCACATTGGTTCTCTGTCTCATTCAAGAAGTAGCTGGGTATGGAGGAGTCTGGACAGAGAGATTCAAGTTTCATCCAGGAGGCAGTTCAATTCTGGCCACTTTAATAAGTGCTGGAGATATGAGGCAAAAGTAAAACATAACACAAAGTTCTGGCCCTGAGGAGGCTCATTGATGTCAGAGACTAACCTTTTTCACATCTGATCTGAGGCTTAAAAGGTGACAGAAAATGGAAGTCGAGGCTATTAAACAGCTTAGAAATACAAGAATGTGTGTGTGGTTGATTCTAAGAAGGCCAGATTGGCCTCCATGGGCTGAAGTGAGAGAGAGATGAAAGATTTCAGATGAGATAGTGAAGTCTTAGGATGTTTACTTTCATATCCAGGCAGATGATGAACCTAATAGTAGAGGATAGATATTACAGGGTGGCTAGAGAGACCTGGGGCTGGACTTAGGAAGATTCATCTCTCTCAGTTTGAATCTGGCCTCAGAGAAGTCACAACACTATTTACTTCAGTATTTTCATCAGTAAAATGAGCTAGAGAAGGAAATGGCAAACCACTTCAGTATGTCCACCAAGAAAATCCCAAATGGGGTCATGAGGAGTTGGACACAACTGAAATGACTTTAGAACAATGTGAGGGGATACTGTAGGGTTTGATATGTGAGACTGCCCCTTACTCACTTCTTAAACCAGATAAAGAGGAATCGTGATGGAGGGAGAAAGAACTCCAACTTGGAGTAAGGAGACTGGTGTTCATGTCTCAGCCATCTAGAGAGCTCTGGGGAAGTTATATCACCTTCCTGGGCTTCAGTTCCCTCAGCTAAATCAAAACAAAACAAAACAAACAAACAAAAAAACAAAACAAAGCAAAACAAAACAAAACAAAACATAGAAACAACCTGAAGATAATAATTCTTGAGTTGCTTTAGTTTTCATTTTCCTCATCTATAAAATGAGGAGGTTGGGCTAACTCATCTCTGAGGTCCCACTTCTAAATCTATGGTCCTATGAAAGTTCTTTATAAAATCAATACAACTAATAAAAGTAGGATATTATTATTTTTATTAAAAGGCAGTGTAGTAGAGGGGATAGAGGTGTAGTTTTAGAGGCAAGATGAGCTGGGTTCAAATCTCAGCTCAAAGACACAGCAGCTATGACACCCAGGCAAGTCACCTAACCTCATATTTCCCCGAGGGATTGTTTAAAACAGGAATTCTTAACTTTTTTGTGTGTTTTATGGATTTCCTTTTGACTATCCAGTGAAGCTTATGTAACTTTTATTAGAATATTCCTTTTAAAAATGTGAGATAAAATATATAAGATTATAAAGGAAATGGCCTCAGACACTTCCCAGCTGTGTGACCCTGGGCAAGTCACTTGACCCCCATTGCTCACCCTTACCACTCTTCCACCTAGGAGCCAATACACAGAAGTTAAGGCTTTAAAAAAAGACTATAAAGGAAACCAATTATATTGAAATTTAGTTATAAAAAGATTAAAAGTTTTCATTTGATACCACTGCCCCTCCACCAATCTGTGCACCCCATGAGAGGTTCATGGAGGCCAAGAAGAAGTCCTGGTCTAAGACTATAAAAGCAGTTACCAATATGCAGGAGTAGCATATATTTCTTCATGGTTAATTCCCTACCCCAGTAAAATCATGGCTATGGATCAAAGAAAAAAAGAAGTAATCAGTCAGTGGTGGCTGCTTGGGATACTTTGATTCATCATAAATGGAGTCCATCTGACCAATCACCATTCATTAAAGTCTTTGCTACCAAAATTATCATTTCTATAAGGAAACACAGTCCCAAGACACAAATTTCCTCGAGCAGTTCTATAAGCTTCTATAAAGACAGAAAAAAAATGCCAAGAATCTAAATGATGGGTCTTCATAATCAGAAAAATCAATATTTACCCAAAACATGCAAAAATGGAGATTTCCTCATAAAGCTAATTCAACTCTTTCTGTCTGGAGCATAATTTTAAAGAGAAGAGGAATATATGTATCAAGGAGGAAAACCACCTCATCATAATATTTAACTTGTAAATTTTGGGGTCAGGGGAGAAGAATGTTCATTTCAGCATATAATTGAAACACTTTATAGGCTCTATTCCCAATTCTGACTTTCTATAGTGTATTTTTCTCCCCTTACTGCTATTTAAATATGCAATTAATTTTTAAGGTTAACTGACCTGGTATTTGATGTGGCAATGTTTGCATGTGTTAGCATAAATAAATATTACATATATTGACTGAAGCAACTTCAGAAGAGAAATTCATTTCCCAATGGATTGGGGAAAATGGTTAAGCAATGAAAATTATTGGAACTGTTCTGAATTATAAGGAGACTTTTGTCTATCTGAGCTAAATCTAAATTGGTAAGAAGGTAGACAAGTGTCTTTTTGTTCTCACTACATAGTAGAGGTAGGCATGGTGCGGAAATAGGTGTGCACATACTCTATTCATGCTCATGGCACAGAGGCCTGAATCAAGGTGGAAGATGGAGGTAAATGGTTACTAGAAAAGGGAATACACTAGGTCTAAGATGTAGTCAATCCAACTTGGGACTCAATTTTTTTTTTTTATTGAGACCTTAAATACCTTTGAAACAGATCAGTGAGAAACTCATTCTCAAACAGAATGCTACTAGATTTAAAGCCTAGGAAGACCTGAGTTCATTGTTTTTCTTCAGGGACTTACTAACTCCAGGCAAGTCACTCAGCCTATTTGAGCCTCAGTTTCCCAATTTGTAAAATGAAGGGTTTGGATTTGATAGTCTCTATGTTCCCATCCAGCTTTAAATCTTTGTAACCGCGACCTGCAGGCTAAACTATTAATGTCATGAAGGCGGCACAAATGATTCCAATTTCTTCCTATTAACTCTAAAATCTTTGATTTAGAGTCCTAATTTTACCCTGAGAAGAGTTTAAACACATTCCATTCACAGTTAGATAGAAATTGCACAATGTTGGAAACTAAATAAAGATGGCTAAAGAGGGGAAAACATAGATATAACCAGCACTTCTATTTTATGTGACGGGGAACGTAAGGGGCCAAACATTCACAGGCATGTATGTGAGAAAGCATTTTCAAATTTGGAGACAGTTTTGCCCTAATTCAGAGAGCACAAGAATCTCCCAGTGAATCTATTTGTTTTCTTTTTAAATCTCAGATCATCAATTTATGTCACCTATTGGTAGAGTTGCATCCAAGAAGATATTTAGAATATAGGTTATTTAATAAAAATTTTAATAGAGGAAAAATTTTAATAGAGGAAAGACCTGCATACTATGGTCTTGGATATTTATCAGTCCTTCCTTTCTACAATGGAGTTATAGAAAGGTGTGTTGGAAAGAACCATGAATTTGCCACTGAAGTGTCAGAAGCATAGGATTATCTATCTGGACCTGGAAGGGACCTCAGTGGCTCATTATGTCAGAGATTTATAGCTGTAAGATTTGTAACAACAAAGGATTATAGATTAAGAGCTGAAAGGGAGGCTAGAGATCACATAATCCACTCCTCTCATTTTGTGGATGACAAATGGGGACTTTTAATTATTATTATTTAATTAATTATATGAGATAATAAATAATCTGTCCGAGCTCACATGAGTTGTGATGGCAAAGCCACAATAGTTGGACCCAGACACTTAATAGTTATGTGATCCTTGGCAACTCACTTAACATCTTTTTCCCTCAGTTTCCCTAACTGTTAAAAGAGCATAATAACAGGGTCATTGTGGGGATTAAAGATAATATTTGTTAAAAAATAAACAAACACTTAGCACAGGGCAAGATACATAGCAGATCTTTTATAAATGTTTATTCTCTCCCTCTTCCCTTTTAGTTTTACATCCAGTAGACTCTGCATGGCACTAGACCTAGTATTGAATCCTGATTCTTTCTTTATCACCAATGTGAAAGCCTGGGCTTGACTCAGTTTGATCTCTTGGCATTTTAGGTCCCAAAGTGAAATCAAAGAAGATGTTCATAATCTAACTCACAGGTAACAAAAGTTTTTTTCATGGGTCATGAGAGGGGAAAGATGGTTAGAACACAAGAGGGATGTTTATCCAGGAGAAAGCACTGATTTTCTTAAGCACAAATTTCCAGTTTTGTTTATGCTGTTGACTGAAGCTTCAGCAAGAAGAATCAGCCCCTCATTCCTTGAATCTTTTGTAATCTAGAGACCAGGAAGCTTATATAACAGCCTGATACTTGGCTATATGTTATACCAGCCAATAAAATACCAAGAACAGTAATAGCTTTTAAGGAAGAAAGATACATTTCTAACCTACTGGAATGGGGTGGGGAGCAGGTTTATTTGGGAGGGAGTAAATAGGTTATTGCTTTTACCACAGGTGGTTACTTAACTTCTCCAGTCTCAGTTTCAGAATAGATGTAATCCAATACAGTTCTGCGAGGCTGAAAAACAGAGATTGTATTTTTGCCTTTTCTTTGTATCTCTAGTGTTTAGCCCACTACCTCTTACATTGTAGATGTTTAAGAAAAAGTTGTTAACCATGAATCCAAGTTCATACTTTGGGTAGCATTTCCTGGCAACAATGAATGCCTTCCAATGGATTTATTTAAAATACTACATATATGCCAGGACGAGTTATTTATGTGCATGAGGGAGAACTACTTCTCTCCCATGACCTTTTGTTATTACCCTACAACTATGAAAACATTGACATAACTCAATATTTTTTCCCTGAAACATATTCCTGGTCCCTTGAACTCAATGATAGTATTTTAGGACTGGGAAATCCTGAGGACTTGGTGTATGAATTTCATATTCCCTTTATGAACCCTGATGACCTATTTTGAGTTCAATTGCATTTAGGAGCTTTGTCATCATCCCAGTCTCTCCTCCTGACATGGTTCCGCTCCACACTTGAGCCTTCAGACCCTGAGCCTCTTTTGTAATTCCCTAGTTTAAAGGAAAACTGAAGAGATGGATCAACTTAGACACAAGGCTTCCTCCAGGAAAGAATGAAGAGTAGACCAGATCATTGAACAAGGGAGAACTTTGGAGGTAATTTGGATATCTGTTGCCAGGATTTGGGGGTTAATCCCATTTTTAATTCAACCAATTTTAATAAAGTATCTACTATATATATATAGACAGAATTATGCTAGACCAAATACCAAATTTGAACAAGTCCTTTCCCTTGCCTTCTGGAAAATTAGGAGCTGTGAGAGAGCAAATGAGGACTTTTCTGTTTGAAAGGACCTCTAGAATCCATCCTGCATGCAGAGGGAAAATATAATGTACTCCCACTTCTAAAAATGATGGGGGGAAGAGTGTGAAAATAAATGTTTGCCTGGCATGAGGAAAAAAGAATCTAGAGCTCTTGCCTCTTTTATGGGCCCTTCTCCTACCATTCTCTGCTTCTCATTTCCCTAACTCTCTTCTCACACATACAGCATTAACACTTTGATTTTTTTTTTGGTTTCACCCTCAGCAAAATCCTGAGGGTACAAGAGACTGATGACAGCTCATTAAGAACCAGTCAAAAAGCAGATTGTTGGTTCTCTTGATATTTCAGTCAAGAAGTAGGCCCAAATGTGATAAGCATCAACAGAGATGTAAATTAATTGATTGAGACCATCCACATATCATCTCAGAATGTCAGTGAGGGCTAAGAGGGTCCAAAATGCATGCACTGTGTAAATAATTTCTTTCCCTCTGCCATCCAAACTTGAAGGAAGAACATGGATAAGTAGAGAAAAACACTTGGTTCCCTGATGCCTGTCTCTCTTGCCTTGCTTCCTGTTTTTCTTTTATGAACTGAAAAAAAAAAAAATATATATATATATAACACACTTCCATTCCAATGCGTTCTTTTTTTAAAAGGGAGAAGTAATAAATACACTGCATGAAGGAGTTACCATGGAGAAGCTATTCCAGCCAAAGAAGAAGTCACTAGAGAAAAAGCTGCATACAACTTGTCAGCAAAAATAGTGAGGCTGACCCAGAGCCATCATTATTCTTATGGCTTCTAATCTGAATACACTAGCCTTGCCATTTTAGGTCTAGTAAGTACCCTCCTTCAATTCAATTCAGTTCAATTCCATTTAAAGTAATCTAATTCAGTAGTAACTGTCTACTCTGCTTAGTGTTATGGAACCAATGAGTACTATGGTAACCACCAAGTGAAAAAAGAAATGCATTAAATACCATCATTTCCCTCATGGGGCTTCTAGTCTAGTAGAAGGATGTGGCACATACATAAATAATCCGAACAATAGTCATGGATGCAATAGAAAAGATTCAAATGATTGCTTTGGCCTTAACACCCTTGATAAATCTTATTTATCATGATGATTATGTAAATAGGTAGAACAATCACAAAAAAAAATAAATGTAGTAATGTTCTAATGAGCAAGTTTAGCTCCAAAGAAGAAATATTACATCACAACTACCTTCCTTCTTTGCCACTGTGGAAGACTGGGTGTGTAACATGGTGTATTCACATTTGATTGATGTGTTGGTAAGTTTTGTCCAATTTCTACTTCTTTTGTTCTGTGTTATAAGAGATGTTATAAGAGTGAAAGGAGCAGAACCAGGAGAACATTGTACACAGAGACTGATACACTATGGTACAATCGAATGCAATGGACTTCTGTACTAGCAGCAGTGCAATGACCCAGGAAAATTCTGAGGGATTTATGGAAAAGATGCTACCCACATTCAGAGGAAGAACTGCAGAAGAAAAAGAACTGCTTGAACACATAAATTGATGCGGACATGATTTGGGATGTAGACTCTAAATGACCACCCTAGTGCAATTATCAATAAAATGGAAATAGGTCTTGATCAATGACACATGAAGAAACCAGTGGAAATGCACGTTGGTTATTGGGGGGGAGGGATGGGAGTAGAGGGGAGAGTAAGAACATGAATTCATGTAACCATGGAAAAATTTTTTTCTAAAAAATAAAATAAAATAAAAGATGGCTCTTTAGGTAGATGGGAAGGATATATTGGGAAGCTGGTTTTTGAAAGATTTGGAAAACATTCAAAATTTTTAAAACAATACAGAAGTCCATGAGAAATGGAGAAAAAAGGTTTTGGAATCAATCTTTTTTATTTTGATCAGGAAATTAGGAAAACATTTCTGGAACAGCCCTTTATTCCACTGTTATTTGGCATAGTTTTAACAAAGCTACTGATAGCAACAAGAAGAAATGGAAAGCTCAAACATAGCTAAACAAGAGGAAAATTATTATTTTCGATGTCAACATGATGGTTAAATTAAAAAGCTTAGGGAAGACTTCCTGGAGGAGGAAACATTTAAATGGGCTTCAAAGTTGGTAGAAATTGCCCAAAGTACACGAGATAGCTATTTATGGTATAAAGAGAAGCATGAGCAAAGGAATAATGGTGGGAAAACATTTAGGATACACAGGGGAAAACAAGTCAGTTGTTTTATTACTATCATTGTCATTATTGTTGTTGTTAGTAATAATGTTAATAATAATATTTACATAGCACTTTTAAGTTTCCAGAGAGCTTTATAAATATTATCACACTTTCTCCTTTCTCTCTTTTTTCCTTCTCTTTCTTTCTCTAACACTCCGTTTCTTTCTCTCACACATAGACACAGACAGATTGGTAATATTATCATTCTCAATTTACAAATATGGAAATTGAAGCAAATAATGGTTAAGTGACAGAGTCAGATGGCAGTAAGGATCACTCAGGTATTAAATGTCTGAGACCAGATTATAACTCAGATCTTCCTGATTCCAAATCCATCCATTGTGACGTTTAGCTGTCTAAAAGCTTGGACTCTGAGGAGGATGTCAGTAATGTGAGATAATCTGGAAAGATAGGTTTGTATCAGATTGATGATTTCATTTTTTAAATCCATTTAATCAATCAATCAATTAATTAAGTAATGATATTTTCCCTTGGTTTTATGACTTATGCTCTTTCCCTCCCCTCCTCCCTTCCCCCTCCAGTCAGATTGGGGATTTCTTTTTTTAATTAACTAATTAAATTAATTAATTTAGAATATTTTCCCTTGGTTTCATGATTCATGTTCTTTCCCTCCCCTCCTCTCTTTCCCCTCCTGTCAGATTGGGGATTTCTTGAAATTCCAGGTGAAGGAATTTTAATTTTATTTTTTGGGAAATAGGGAGGCCCTGCAAGATTTTGAGCTGTGTCATGATCAGATCTCTGTATAAGGATTATTAGTTTGGCTGTTCTGGGAAGGATTAATGGAGAAGGGAAGAAAATGGAGCTGGCAAGACTTTGTAGGGAGTTATTACAGCAGTCAAATAGGTGGTAATGAAAGCCTATAATGAAAGTTGAGGATGGCATGGGAATATAGAAAAGATAGGAAAGATATTAAAAATATTGTGGTGCTAGAACTAACAGGACTGGGCAATTGATTTTATGTGAGAAGTGATAGAAAGGGACAAATCAGGGAAAATACAACATTCTCACAGTCCATAGGTCTAGAGCAGTGGTTCTCAAATTTTTTTGGCCTACTTCCCCCTTTCCAGAAAAACATTACTTAGCCCCCTGGAAATTAATTTTTTAAAAATTTTAGTAGCAATTAATAGGAAAGATAAATGCACCTGAGGCCATCACTGCACGCTGAATTGCTGCAGCTCCCACCAGGGGGCAGTAGCGCCCACTTTGGGAATCACTGGTCTAGACCAAGAATGGAGCTTGGAGTTCATCTTTTCCCATACCATCTTTTGATAGGTGCAATATCTGAGGCACAGGAAGAATAAGTAATTTGTCAAGCCTCACACAGGTACTATGAGCTGTGGAACTGAACTCTTGTCTCTGACTATAGAGACTAAGGGCTCTTTTTCAGAGCCCAGGAGAGGGGTGAATAGTGGTGCTATAGATAAGAGTAGTGAAACCAGGTGAAGATGGTTTGGGGCATTTTATGTTTAACATGTCAGTCAGACATCCAAGTAGAAATATTATATAGGCAGATGGAAATGTGAGCCTGGAGGTTGGGAAAGACATTAGACTGTAGCTCTAATTTGGGAGTCATCTGTATAGAGGTGATATTTGAAATGGATGATATTGCCAAGAGAAAGAGTAAAGGCAGAAAAAAGGTCTCTCTTGCCATATCCAAGAGCTGTATTCCTAAGCACTTAGGTATAAATCAAAACAGATTTGAAATGCACTAGGGGATCCTGCTAATTAAAGGAGGCTTTGGGTTAATCTTTTACTAAAGCACTTAAAAAATTTAAATCTGAATTTCCATGTATTAGATTTCATTAAAATAGTAAGGCACACCGATGAAGTGAACAGTCTACCTTTGGACCTCTCTTGGCTGAAGTTGGAGATGTTTAGGGTGCCTATCGAGACTCAGAAACTTGGTTGATTATATCTTTTCCAATCCTGAAAGGCAGACAATTGTGGAGGTTAGGGGAATATGGCAATGACTCTTCCCTTCATAGATAGGTCCATAGACAAGGGAAAGAGTGGAAACATCACTGGGTTAGCAATTAGAAGATCTGCATTCAAATTCTAGGTCTGACAACCAGGGCAAGTCACTTTTTTCTCTATTCTCCAGTTTCTTTTAACTGTCAAATGGAGCTGATGAGCCTGCCTTATCTGTCTCAATGGGTTTTTGTGAGGATCGAATGGCTGATGGCCTTTGGAATCAAGGGAGTCTTGGGTCAGAATCTTACCTATTTGGATGAGGCATCTAGTTAGGTCATAGTTGATAGAGCCACAAGCCTGGAATCAGGAAAACGAGTACAAATTCACTCACTTACTAGCTATGTGACTCTGGGAGTCATTTCACCTATATTTGCTTCAGTTTCCTCAACCATAAAATAGAGATAATAACAGAACCTACCTTGAAAGATTGTTGTGGAGGGCACCTAGAAGGGGAGCAGCAGAGAGCCATGCCTAGAAATGGGAGGTCCTAGGTTCAAATCTGGCCTCAGTCTGCTCCTAACTGGCCTAGTCACTGAACCCCTATTGCCTAGCCCTTACCACTCTTTTGGAACCAATACATGACTGATTCTAATAAGGAAGGTAAGAATGAAAAAAATAAAGGTCATTGGGAGAATCAGACAAGATAATATTTGCAAGAAAGCACTTAGCACAATGCCTTGCACACATCACATATTTAAATAAATAAATTGTAAATGTTTATATAAATGCTTATTCCCTTCATTTGTTATCCTTTATCTTTTATCTTTCTGAGGCTTCGTTTTTTCATCTCTAAAATGGGGAGTTAATAATAGTTTTCATAGCTCACAGGGTTATTTTGAGACTTAAACTATATGAATTATGTAAAGACCTATTTCAGGAGTTCTTTACTTTGGAATCCATGACAGCTTTTTTTCTTTCTAATATTTGATAACTATTTTTATATTTAAATTTGTTTGAATGTATTATGATCTGTAAGCATGTATTTTTTTTTAAATTTTAAACCCTTAACTTCTGTGTATTGACTTATAGGTGGAAGAGTGGTAAGGGTTGGCAATGGGGGTCAAGTGACTTGCCCAGGGTCACACAGCTGGGAAGTGTCTGAGGCCAGATTTGAACCTAGGACCTCCTGTCTCTAGGCCTGGCTCTCAATCCACTGAGCTACCCAGCTGCCCCTGTAAGCATGTATTTTTAATTTCCTTTATTTTCCTTTTTTTTTCTTTCAGTTACATGTAGAAGCAATTTTTGAAAATTTTTTTCTGACATTTTGTGATTCAGATTCTTTTCTTCCTCCCCTAATTTCCCCAAGGCAGTAAATAGTCTGTTTTAGGTTATATCAGTGTTTTCATATAATACATATATATTTCCATAATCTCTAAATTGTGATTGAAGGCTTATATCACAATTACAATGAAAAAAAAACTCATGAAGGAAATAAAGTATGGAGATCCCAACAGTTTCTTCTTTGACTGTGGATAGCAGGTTTTTTTTTTTTTATCATGAGTTTTTTGGAGTTGTCTTAGAACCTTATTTTGCTGATATTAATTCAGTCCTTCACCGCTGATCACTATACAATATTTCTGTTACTTTCTATACTGTCCTCCTGGTTCTGCTAACTTCACTTTGCATCAGTTCTCATAAGTCTTTCCATGATGGATACATTTTAATAACTTTAGTGTATTTTGTAACCTTATACATTTTATTTTACACATTCATTCATTCATTCGTTCGTTCGTTCGTTCGTTCATTTGTTTATTTATTTATTTGTTATTTTATTTTTCAGAAAAATTTTTCCCATGATTACATGATTCATGTTCTTGCTCTCTCTCCCCCACTCCCCCCACCCCTAGTAGCCGACACACATTTCCACTGGTTTCTTTCTGTATTTTACACATTTAAAGACATTATTCTGAAAAGGGGTCTCTACATTACGAGAGATTGTCAAAGAGATCCATGGATTTTATTTTATTTTTTTTCTTTAAGTTCTTATTTTGAATATTTTCCAGTAGTTACATATTTCATGTTCTTTCCCTCTTTCCCAAATCCCCCGAGATCCATGATTTTAAAAGGTTAAGAATCCCTGCTCAAGAGGAAGGTCAGCTATACAGGACCATCAAGTTCTCTGGATATCACAGAACTATGAAAATGCAAAGAACTGTTAAACTGATGCTTAGTTACTATAGCATGATGAAGTAAAAAGAACTGGGGATGTAGAATCAGAGAGCCCAAGTTCAAATCTCTCCTCTGACACTTATTAGCTGTATGACTGGGCAAATTACTGTAGGAACTTCTGAGGCTCTGCTTTCTCCTGGATAAAATGAGGGGGGTTGGAATGGTTGACCTCTAGGATCTCTTCCAGCCTCAAACCCATGATACAATATAAAACAACAGTGCTAACATGACAGCCTGTCTGTTCTGGCATTATACCTTGCTAGGAGATGGTGATTTGGGTCTTAAAATGCTATTGCTGTTCAGTGAGCTTGACTAGTCTTCTGTTGAAATCTCCAGTCAGTGCAGACAACAAAAAGTATCTATATGTGCATTTGCCATGGAACTATTTGGGAGAAAAGTAAGATTTTCTGGTCAAAGATCTGGGTTCTGGGATTCATGCAGGGAAAGTGTGGGGTAAAAGCTGCTTCAAGTGACCAATTCCATAGCAACAGGGTGATGAACAGAGCAGCTGCTGGACTAGATGCAGGAGAAGCATGAGATTGAATCTTCTCTCTTATGTACTGTGTTAATTTACTAGACATGTGAACCAGCCAAAGCCCCTTAATCCCTCCAAGCCACAGTTTCTCTTTTTGCAAAATAACCTATTTCAGAGAGAAGATTGTTGGGAGCCAGAGCAGTGTAGGGCAAAAAGAGTTGAATTTGGAGTCTTCCAAACTGAAGTACAATCTTAATTCTGTCATTTATCACCTCTATGACCTTGGGCAAGTTGGCAGACTCCTTTGTGCCTCAATTTCCTCATATGTAAAATGAAAGAATAGGATTTCTAAGGTGATTACTACTCTTGATTCAAATTCTTATTACCTTAAGTCTCCATATATAAGTCATTTTTAAAAATCATGTTTAGTATGGATTATTGTTATTATTATTATTCTGTACTATTATGAGGACAGCTAGGTAGTACAGTGGATAGAGAGCTGAACCTGGAGTCAAGAAGCTCTGAATTCAAACTCAGCCTTAGACACTTAATAACTGTGTGAACCTGAGCAAGTCACTTAACCTTCTTTTGCCTCAGTTTCCTCATTTGTAAAATTATCCTCCTCGTTACCAATTTCCAAGGGTTGTTGTAAGACTCAAATGAGATAATTTTAAAGCAATTAGCATGGTGTCTCATCCATAATAAGCAGTATATCATTTATTATTTTTATTATTATAATTATTATTATTCTGACCTCCATACACTATCCTTGATATTGGCCATGCTTTCCTCCTACTTTTATGTTTTTATTTATTCTGCTCTTCTTCAGTGTTTCCAATCCTTCAAAACCAAGTTTTTTAGTCCAGGTTCTCTCTGATGATGTCTCATTACTTCCCATCTCTCCTTTCTCCAAACCCCTGTTTGAACCCTTCCCACAAATTCATCCACTAATCCAGGGACTAGAATGTTAAAGAATAAAGGCTTCAAGTAGAAGGTGCTACTTAACATGAACTCTGGTGAAAATTCTGGATTGTGAGGGGGAGTAAGGAAGGAAGAAGGGCAGCCTAACAATGGGGAAGAGTCCGTATAGAGGTGGGAGGAATCAAGATTGCAAACTAGAAAGAAGAGACTGTGCATCTGTTTCTTGCATCTCCTAGCAGAGAGTGGAGAGAGAGAAAGAGAGAGAGAGAGAGAGAGAGAGAGAGAGAGAGAGAGAGAGAGAGAGAGAGAGAGAGAGAGAGATAAAAGAGAGGAGATGAGGGGAAGGGAGGAGAGGAGGGAAGAAGGGAAGAGGGGAGAGAGAGAAGACATTCATATAGCACCTGCTAC
>NC_058130.1:33036172-33110943 GCF_016433145.1 Gracilinanus agilis | reverse complement strand
AGAGAGAGAGAGAGAGAGAGAGAGAGAGAGAGAGAGAGAGAGAGAGAGAGATACAATTTTAGGACTAAGATGCTAGTGTAAGATAATTTTGTTTTTCTGTTTTTCAGTCACATCAGACTATTATCTCATTTGGGAATTTTTTGGCAAAGATATTGGAGTGGTTTGCTATTTCCTTTTCCAGCTTTTTTTGCAAATGAGAAAACTAAGGCAAAGTAGGATGATACTTGTCCAAGAACACACAGTTAAATAAGTCCCTAAGACCAGATTTGAACTCAGATCTTCTTGACTCTGGGTCCTGTGCTCTATTTACTTTGCCACCTAGTGGCCCCATAAGATAATTAATAGTGGCACATAAAAGAAACTCGAATAATTTCAGAGAATGAGTCAAAGCTAAGCTTTCTAATTTCATCCTAATTGGTACTGGAGATGGATATTTCTTTGCAGGAAAGAAACTCTTCACTCTCTAAACATTCCTCTTATTGACATTGGAATATTTTTAATGGTTCCAGGATCATTCCCACTGGTTCATTATCCCAATGTTTGGCTCAATATTGTCTAAGCAAGAAGTCCTCTTCTATCATTGCCAAGTTTGTGGTCTTCCATTCATATAAGTGGCCATATGATCACTTAACTCATTTCCAATACTTTATTCCAAGAGAAAACCAATGACATAAAAGTAAGTTTACTGTAGTCATAATTTCTTTCTTTTTAAAAAATCCTTACCTTCTTTCTTAGAATCAATACCGTGTATCAGTTTGAAGGCAGAAAAGCAGTAAGGGCTAGGCAATAGGGGTTAAGTGACTTGCCCAGGTTCAGGCTAGGAAGTGTCAGAGGCTAGATTGGAACCCAGGACCTCCTGCCTCTAAGGCCTGGCTCTCAATCCACTGAGCCACCCAGCTGCCCTCCATGTACTCATAATTTCAAGATATATTAGAATTAAATACACCACAAAGATGACCTTCAAAGTTCACAAAAGTTACAGCTTTCTTTAGAGACTAAGGTTGGTGAAGCCTTTTTATATTTATAGAAGCATTTCAAAGACCAGTGATTTCACCAGTGGAAATGTTCCTTGCACAAATGCTTTCATTCATTCCTTCACTCAGTATGTTTTTATTAAGTACCTTATACTTGCCAGGAATTGACTTGTATGCTCAAGTAAAAAAGACCCTCTTTTCCAGAAATTTTCAGCCCATGCTGCCTTCAATCTGTCCATCCTAAACAATTACTTCCCATCAGAATCACCTGGATTCTGTACCAGGTAATTCTGATGAGTCTAAGGACTCTGATAGGTAAGTTTACACCTTCTGTCTCTTTTTTTTAAAACCCTTGTACTTTTGGTGTATTGTCTCATAGGTGGAAGAGTGGTAAGGGTGGGCAAAGGGGGTCAAGTGACCGGCCCAGGGTCACACAGCTGGGAAGTGGCTGAGGCCGGGTTTGAACCTAGGACCTCCTGTCTCTACGCCCGGCTCTCACTCCACTGAGCTACCCAGCTGCCCCCTACACCTTCTTTTAATCAGAAGTAGGCATATATACATCATTGATCTGGCCAAGGGTCCCTTCATGTGTTGTGTTCCTTTGGATGGCTTTGCTTCTTTTATATTTATTTCCAGTGCTTAGTCCTATGACTGAAACATAGTAATTACTTTATCTTTATCACATATTAATTTATCATTCATTCGCTAACCTTAGCCAGACATCTCATAAAAACACACAGGATCATAAATACCCAGCTGGACCTCAGAGGTCATCCAGCCCAGCTCTCTGATTTTTACCAATGGAGACTCAAGAGTTCCAAGTAGGCATTTTTTCCAGGTCATCACGAAGCTCCTTTGCCTCAGGGAAATCCTGAGAAGATGATACCAAGTACCAAAGAGATCCTCACTGATTTCCCCAGCCCATAAAGAACACTGTTGTCACCAGACTTCTCTAATGAGAGGAAATCTGGAAAGACACACTCCCAACTTAGGGAAAAGACAATAATCAACTGATGTGTTACAAATAGTCTTTGAAAATCCAAAAACAAGCAAACAAATGAAATCAAGTGAATTTATAAATATATGTATATAATATATATATGCATACACATATATATTTTTTATATTTAGGTTTATAAGTGTATACACACATATATAAACATATCCATATCTATCTATCTATCTATCTATCTATCTATCTATCTATCTATCTATCTATCTATCTATCTATCTATCTATGTGTCTGCCTGTCTATCTATCTATCTATCTATCTATCTATCTATCTATCTATCTATCTATCTATCTATTCCAGGTTACACAATAATAGATTTGGACCCCAGGAAGATGACCTGATACCATGTCCTTATTTTCCAGATTCTGAGGCCAAGAAATGTTACAAGATTTGATAAAAAAAAGTAGCAGGAGTAGATTTTAGATTCAGGTCCAAGCCTGAACTCCTACACCAAAGTGAGTTAAACCTTACTTTGCATCTTAGAATCAATCATCTACATCTCTACTCTAGCTCTAGCAAAATAAGAGGCCGCAAATGTAAACCTGCCTCTTAATCTTGTTCCTCTTACCTAATGATGAGAAAGTAAAAAACAAAAACCAAAATAAAAAAAAAAACAACCCAATATTGTTTGTACATTGCCATAGAATGGCAGCTGTTTTGATGGGAGACTTTATTGAAAGGTAGCATTTGGAATCACATCCCTTGAGCAATTTCACTTGGCTGCATTTCTTCCCTGATCAAACCACTGAATCGTGTTAGGTATAGGTACCCAGGGTGCTTTTAGTGTGGAAATCCATGCAATATTTGCTGCTTGACTGAACTCTGTTAATTTCAATGTACAGAGGTTTTTAAATAAGTTAACATTGCCTTTAGCTTAATTAATTAAAGTTTGTAATTGAACTAAGTGTTAACTGCAATATTGATAGTTTCTAGTGTTTGAAAAAGAAGAGAGATGAACTTTGTATTATCCTCCCCTCTCCATACATATATATGTACACATAAATGCAAATATATATGTACTATGTAACTTAAACAAGATCAAGCTTTCATTAAATGGCAAATTTGGATCTTAAAACCATTTCTTTGGAGACAGAGAAAGAGAGAGAGAGAGAGAGAGAGAGAGAGAGAGAGAGAGAGAGAGAGAGAGACAGAGAGACAGAGAGACAGAGAGAGACAGAGACAGAGAGAAAGAGAGAGACAGACAGACAGAGAGAGAGACAGAGAGACAGACAGAGAGAGAGAGAAAGAGAGAGAGAGAGAGAGAGAAAGAGAGAGAGAATTCTCCTCTTCTAAAATGGAATCACTTTTGTTAAAGAGGACAGCAGAGATCTTACCTGATACATTGGCCCAAAATGCATCAGCAATATTGGGAATATCCTTGTAACAAATGTAGGAATGGGGGCAGCTAGGTAGCTCAGTGGATGGAGAAGCAGACCTGAAGATGGGAAGTCATGTATTCAAATCTAGACTCAGATACTTCCTAGCTATGTGACCCTGGGCAAATTACTTAACTCCAATTACCCAGCCCTTTCCACTTTTGTGTCTTGGAATCAATAGTTAGCATTGATCCTACGATGGAAAGATGGAAAAGACTCAGTCACCATGTTTACCCAAAACTATAAATTTATATATAGAGAAAATACAGTGCAGTGGTACTCAATCCATACATAAAATCTGTCTTTATTTTTCCATTTTTTCATCTTTCAGGTGCCTGGCCCCTCCTTTTTTGTTCCTCGATTGACACTATCTAGGGAAAGAGATTGGGAGCCCAAACTGAGGATGGAAGGGGTCTCAGAGATCATCCCATTGAACTCCTTCATTTTTCATATGAGAAAACCGAAGTCTACAGAGGACTTGTGCAAAGGACCAACCAAGGGAGTTCACAGATTAAAGGCATTCAGGATGGTATATTTAGAGGTGGGAGAAACCTCAGAGATCAACTAGTCTAACTCTTTTATTTTACCAATGAGGAAACTGAGGTACACGAAAGTGAAGTCATTTGTTCAAGGTCACACAGCTAAGTAGAAAAGCTAGGATTTAAGCCCAAATCCATTGACCCTGAATCTAGCCCAGTGCTTCTGTGGCACCCAGAAACCTCTTCAGATAAGAAGCTGCCTTGTGTGCTAGAGTTACGGCTGACCTTGTTCTCAAACTAATGTCTCCAGAGTCCTAGACTCTTCTATGCTTAGAGAAAAGACCATTCTTTGCTTATCATCTAAGCCGGTAAAGCAGCCTGTGAGTATGATTGAGAGTCATCAAAGTGAAGAAAAGAACTCACTTGCATTGTAGAACAAAAAGAGAAAAAAGAGACTTTGGCGTGAGAAAGAAGTGTCTTAAGGAACGAAGGAATATCTGTGGGAGGATTTTTGACACCAAAGGCCCTGAGTCTTACTCTCCAATTTATAGTTATTCCTTGTGGGGTTGGCCTACTGAAGAACAGAATACTTAAGTGCATACATCATACAAACTGAGGGATGATGGGTAAGAACTATGGCAGTCTTCCCATAAAAATAAATAAATCCTTCATTTGTGTTCATGTTTGCCTATGGGCATGATAAGCAGCAAGTTTTATCCAGGTCCTGAGTTTTGCTGGAAAAACACATAAACTCTGTTGATGGCAAAATACTAGTTTTATTTTAACTTTGAGTTTCCTTCTGATACAGCCCTAAATTCATATTTAAGCAATTTGCCTTTCTAACACTGCAGTACGGACGTTGGCAATGAAGACTGCTTAGCCTGCACATTCTGTCGAGCCCCATATAATCTTTTCATCCCATTATCATCATTCCATTTAGAATTTGTTCCCAATCTGCATTATTCCTCAAATATATGAAATTACTTAATAATGATCATTTGAAATTACACAGGAGAAATATCCCAAAGTGCTTCTATAATCATAATAAGATCCATATAGTAGAGAGACTGTTTTCTCCAAGGTTGACCCCAACTTTCATGGGGGAGATGAGGAATTTTTCTAATATCAGCACTGAAGGGAAAATGAAATGGGGGCAAGTAAGAGATTTCACGGGAAATTTCCATTCAATTCAGAGTTTCACAAAAAGATGAGGTACAAGTAGAAAAGGCCCCCAAATTTCTGTGAAATGTTGGGTAATGTACCATATTTTGAACCAGGAAAACCTGGATTCAAATTTTTCTTTGTATATAGAGTAGTTGTGGGACCTTGGGTAAATTATTTAATCTCTCTCAGCCTTATTCTTCCCAACTATAAAATGAGAATGATTATTGTGAGGACCAAATGAGATAATGCTTATAAAGTGCTTTACAAACCTTAAAGGAGATATAAATGCAATTTTTATACTGCAGTAAGCACTTTTGCAACAAATATTGCTTAGGCTACATGTCCTCCTGAGCCCCATATAATTGTTTAATCTGATTATTATCATTTCATTTATAATTTTTTCTCAATATACACTGGGAATTTTCATTGTTATTACAATTACTAACCATGTGATCTTGGGCACATCATTTCCTATTAAGGAAATAATTTTCTTCCTCGAAAAATGATATATTTTGTTCCTTCCGACTAAATTTTAAGAAATAAAGACGCCACATCACCTTCATTTTTCAATGAACACTCTCCTCCCCCTACCTGAATCATATATTATTTTTTAAAAGCATTTTTAGAAAATTGGAAAACATCCACTCAAATTCTTTGATCATATTGAACAAATATTAAGTATAAGAAACTGCGCTGTGGCTGAAGGGACAAAGAGAAAAAGAAAACAGTCCCAATTCTTTTTTTTTTTCATAGACTTTTATTTTTTTATTTTTTTGCATGATTCATGTTTTTACTTTCCTCTTTACCTCCCCCTTCAATCTTCAATCCCCCCATATCCAACACGCATTTCCACTGGTTTTAACACGAGTGATCAGTCAAGACTTATTTACATATTATTGATAGTTGCATTGGTGTGGCCATTTAGTGTCACATCCCCAACCATGTCCGCATCAACCCATGTGTTCAGGCAGTTGTTTTTCTTCTGTTTACACTCCTGTAGTTCTTCCTTTGAATGTGGGTAGCATTCTTTTCCATAAATCCCTCAGGATTGTCTTGGGTCATTGCATTGCTGCCAGTACAGAAGTCCATTACATTCGATTTTACCACAGTGTATCAGTCTCTGTGTATAATGTTCTGGCTCTGCTCCAATTCTCAAAGAGTTTACATCTACTGGGGCAAATAAGGAATTGAACCAATAAGTAGGTCTGAAAAAATTTCCGAAGGCAACTGTTATTGACAGTTAGGAAGTGAAATGAGCCAAGTCTTGAAGGAAGTTAGGAATCTAATAGTTGGAGGTAAGAAGAAAGGTCATTTCAAGTAAAGCAGGAGAGATAGTCTTAGCAAAGATACCTAAGTGTGAAATAAGAAAACCTTGAGAAAAACAGTAAGAAATCTTTTTGAGTGTGTAAATCAGTCACTTTCACTAAGTCTAGAAAGGTAGGTGAAAAATATATTGTGAAGGACCTTAAAAGCAAAGCCAAAGAGTTGGCATATCATCCCAGAGGAAATTTTTGTTATCATTTTTTAATTTTCAGTCATATCTGATGCTCTATGATGCCATGGCTATAGCACATCCAGCCTTTCTATCCCTCAAAATCTCCCAAAGTTTGCACAAGCTCATATTCATTGCTTCCCTGATACTGGCTATCCATATCATCCCCTGCCATCTCCTTCTCCTTTTGCCTTTGTTTCCCAAAATCAGTCTTTCCCAATGAGTTCTGTCTTATTATATGGTCAAAGTATTTAAGCATCAGCTTCGGTACTTGACCTGCCAGTGAATAATTTGTATTAATTTCTTTAAGTACTAATTGACTTGACCTCCTTGCTCTCCAAGGGACTCTCAAACATCTTCTCCACAACCATAATTTGAAAGCATAGATTCTGCAGAGCTCAGCTTTTCTCATAGTTCTAATCTCATCACCATATATTCCTTCTGGAAAAATCACAGCTTTACCATACAGTCCTTTTTTGGCAAGGTGATGTCTCTGCTTTTTAGTATGCTGTTCAGATTTTCCATAGCTTTTCTTCAAATAAGCAAATGTCTTTTGTGGCTGCAGAGTCTGTCTGCAGTAATCTTTGAACCCAAGAATATAAAATCTTGAGCCTGCCTCCATTTCTCCCCCCTCTTTTTGCTAGGAAGTGATGGGACCAGATGCCATGATTTTAGTTTTCTTCATAATGTTAAACTTCAAGATAGCTTTTACACTCTCCTCTTTCACCCTCATCAAGAGGCTTCTTAATGATTGTTTACTTTCTGCAAAGTGGTATCATCTATGTATCTATGTATCTATGTATCTATGTATCTATCTATCATCTATGTATCTATCCAACCATCCATCTATCTATCTATCTATCTATCTATCTGTCCGTCCATCCATCCATCTATCTATCTATCTATCTATCTATCTATCTATCTATCTATCTATCTATCTATCTATCTGTCTATCTATCTATCAAAGATTATTGATATTCCTCCTGGCCACCTTAATTCCAACTTTTGATTCATCCAGCCTGTCATTTCACATGATGTTCTCTACATATAAATAAAATAAGTAAGGTGATGATGATACAGCCTTGTTGTACTCCTTTTCCCATCTTAAGCCAATCTATTGCTCCTTGTTTGACTATTGTTTCTTGGTCCACATACAGTTTCTTCAGGCTACAAGTAAGATGACTTGGTATCCCATCTCTTTGAGGAGCTGCATATTTTGTTGTGATCCAAACAAAAGCTTTAGTACTGTCAATGAAGCAGAAGTAGATGTTTTCTGAAACTCCCTTACTTTCTCCAATTAATCCAATTAATGTGCTAATTTAGTCTGTCATTCCTCTACCTCTTTGAAACCTATTCTGGTAATTCTTTGTTCACATATTGCTGAAGTCTAGCTTGAGGAAATCTTAAGTATAATCTTGGTGGCACTTGAAATCCAACACATTCAACAGTTTGAAATTTCTTTGGCATTGCCCTTCTTTAGAACTGGAACATAAATTGACTTTTCCAATCCAGCGATTACTGTTGAGTTTTCCAAATTTGCTGGCATAGGGTGTGCAACACCTTAACAATATCATCTTTTAGGATTTTAAACAGTTCAACTAAAATCCCATCACTTCCACTAGCCTTATTGTTAGCAATGCTTTCTAAGGCCTACTTGATGCCACTCTTGAGGATGTATCACTCTAGGTCAATAACCACACCATTGTAGATTATCAGTGATGTTAAGTTATTTCTTGTAGACTTCTTCTGCATGTAATAAGATTGATGGTTATTAGGTTATGTTCTTTTGTGTTTTTATTTTGTTTTTACCTCAAGGCAACTTTTTAAGGAGTTGCCATTGACATGAGTGGAAGATGTCCTCAAATCCAGTGACACCATGACACTTTCAATTATGAAATTAAAGCAAACCACCCAGCTTCCCTTTAGAAGCTTGGAGAGGGGATGAGCTATGAATATTGAGATAGGAACTTCAGGGGAATTTCAGTTTCCAGCTGGTTTCCTTACATGTTGAAGACACCCTGTTCTTATGCCATAATGACCATACTTTCAGCTCAAGAGTGTTCCTTACAATCCTTGTTAGCAAACTTCTGATTTCTTGGAACGCTAAAAATAAGCTTGCATATTTGAAAGCTTCATGGTAACAGGATAACAAGTACTGCCAAGCTTGGCAAAATAGCTTTTTCAAAACTTTATTACATCAATAGGGAAATAGTCTTCTTTTCATTCCAGAATTTAATATCTTGAAAAAGAATTTTTGGTGCATAATACAGGATACTTTGGGGTAGAACTTTTGAAAAGATCTTGTTTTTCCACACTCCCTTTATTTCAAGGCAAGCAGAATTTTAATTCAAAAAGTCAAATCCTTTTTCTGAATAATTAGGATGAAATGTATTAGATAAAAAACCCCAACTAGTTGAAACATCAGTCAGAAAAATGAGGAGAGCTGGATTATCCGTTTTACTTTATACTTAGAGAAAATCAAGCGCTGGTTTCGGAACATCAGGAATGATGACTTTTGGCCAACACCTGAGATGAGACCAAAAGCTAGGTGTGCCATTGGGAGAATGAGAATTTGAAGAGTATAGTTTAATGTTTCCCAGTAGGACTTGGATTATAATTAAGCCTAGAATTGAAGAGATATACAGGATTTCCCTAGACTGAACTCATAAGAATCTTTCAGTTGATTTTCTCTGAAAACTAGTTCCAGAATTTGAAACATAAATAAGCCAATCTCTGGTATTTTAGGCACACTGAAGGGAAAATGCATTAATTCTGAACATATTACATATGTTTGGGTTATGGTAGGGTCATGAAACCCAGCTCTAGAATTGGATAGTGCCTTAAAGGCTATTGACTCCACCTTCCTTGTATCATAAAAGATAGTTTAAATGACTTGTTCAGGAATAGACAGGAGGTAGCAGAGCTGAGATCCAAACTCGGATTCCAAAAGACCACCAATTCTCCCACTCCTAGGCCCTTGCATAGGCTCTCTGTCATGCCTAGAATTCTTTCTACCTAAGCCTTTTAGAACATATAGCTTCTGCAGGGCTCAGTTCCTTTGCCATTTACTACATGAAACCTTTCTTCATTTCCTTAAGTCTGTGTTGGCAAACCTATGGCATATGTGCTGGAGGGGAATGTTCCCTTCCCCTCTCCATGCACAACTAAAGACATTTCTCCCATCACCCACCCCTCTGCCCAGAAGCCCAATGGGAGTGCTTTCTCCCTCCTCTGTCTGGGGTAAGGTGTGGGGCAGGAGTGCCCACATGCAGTGTGAGGGTTGCAGTTTGGACACTAGGTCTCTAAAAGGTTCACTATCACTGCCTAAATGCTCCCCCTCTACCTCTTTCTTTCTTTGTTTATGTCTCTCTGTCTCTTTCTGTCTCTGCCTTTCTATCTGTTCTGTCTCTCTCTCTCTTCTCTTTCCTTTCCCCTCTCTTCCCACATTATCATTTCTATATTAATCTATGTACATGTTATGCCTTCAGCTAGGAAAAAAGAAGCTCCTTGAGGACAGGGACTATATGTTTGTCTTTTTATTGCCTAACACAGTGCCATATACATTGTAGATACTTAATAAATGTTTGTTGAGTATAATTGAATGATGGGTCAGGCTTTGCTGAATCCAGATGCCTTGAGGAAAGGGATGTAACTACTCTTTACTCTTTATAGTCCTTTAGGGTAGCTAAGTAGTACAGTTGATAGAGCACCAGGCCTTTCTTCTTCCTGAGTTGAGTTCAAATCTGGCTCCCAGATATCTTAGCTATGTGACCCTAGGCAAGTCACTTAACCCTATTTGCCTCAGTTTCCCCATCTGTAAAATGAGCTGGAGAATGAAATGGCAAACCACTGCATCATCTTTGCCAAGAAAACCCCAAATTGAATTAGATAGAATTGGGCACAAAAGAAAACAATTGAATAACAGATTCCTAAAATCAGACACAATGTCTTGCATAAAGAGTAGGTGCTTAATAAATGTTGATTGGATTGCAATATAATACCACCCATGCTTTGCTCTCCTGGTAGATCATTGCCTAAGCAAGGGTTGGGGCAACTTCTTCTGTCCAGCCGTGATATTGTAAGCTGGGGCTTTTCCTGTTATTTTCTTCTGTGGGAAACCACAGGAATTGCAAAGTTCAATTAACACACTTACTAATTAATGATCTGCTTGAACAATATGCTTGAATCAATATGCTGGTAAAACCACACCACTGGTGGCAGAGTTGCTCTATGGTGGAAGCTTCATCAGCAGAGAAAGGCTAATGCCTTGGCATCAAAGGTGTTGATAAAATCCTGCTTCTTCTATTCTTGGACATTTAACATGGTCCCAGCACTCGAACCTGGGAGGGCTGTGCATCGTTTTTTATTCTATTTGGCTTCAAGGGTGTTCATTCTCCAAACTATGTTTTATGCTGGCAGTGGTTAGACATGCCACACAGACATTATAAGGGGCCCTAAATCATCCCTTTGCGCTCAGCAGAAGTCTAAAATTAGAAAAATAAACACTTTTCTTGTCACCAAAATGAGAGAGTTGAGCCACACATGGAGATGAACTGATAAGTTATAGGTGCTTCCAGATTTGTATTCTGCCATGTTTCTTTCTGACAGCTTCATAAATCTGGCATAACAATGGGACACACCTTCAGTAAAGCTTGTAGCCATTCTGGAGGCTAAAAGGACAGGATGCTCAGAGTTGTATCATAGCTGGGCTGGTTAAAAGCCAGACTAAATCAAAACACCAATCAGTTGATCATAAAGCATTTATCTAAGCACCTACTAAAAGTTATGCCCTGGGCTAGGTACTGGGGGTGCCAAGATGCAAATGAAAAAGCTCCTGATGGGGAAAAAGGCTTACATTTTCAAACTAATTAGTTGCATATTCTTTTCCACCAATTTACTGGGTTCAGAATCTTGGTTGAACTTTAAAATAAATGCCTTTCAAAGCATAATAGATAGGAGGGCAGCGCACACAGTGCTAGACTTGGTGTCAGAAACATACAAGTTCAAATCCCACTTGTAGTAATAGTTATTTTGTACACGGTTAATGTCTTTTATGCTCTTTGATTCTCAACACTCTCATCATTAACAATGGGCTTAAGGGCAGCTGGATGGCTCAGTGGATTGAGAGCCAGTCTAGAGATGGGAGGCTCTAGGTTCAAATGTGGCCTCAGACACATCCCAGTTGTGTGACCCTGGGCAAGTCACTTAACCTCCATTGCCTAACCCTTACCACTCTTCTGCCTTAGAATCAATACACAATATTGATTCTAAGATAGAAAGTAACCTTTTTTTAATGGGGTTAAAAACAGGTACAATTTCTACGTCCCAGGGCAGTTATGTACATCTAATAAGAGAACATAAAAGTATTTTGCAAATCTTCAAGTATTCTGTACATGTCAGAAATTATTATACAATCACAGACTCTGAAGTACTGATGTACTGAAAGGATCATCTTAGGATCACTGATGGAGAGCTCGGAGGGACCACAAAAACCATCTAATCCTTTTTCAAGGGGTGTACCAATATGGGTAACTTCTGGTGTGGAAATCTTCTTTACTGAACTTTCAACTAACTAAAAAGCTTAATGAGTCACCTGGGACACATAGAGGTTAATTGACTTACCCATGATCACAGGTCTTGAAGAAGCCAAGGCTAGCCCTCTATTCAATATTCTTCCCTCTTCCTCCTCCCTTATCTCTTCCCCTCCTTTCCTAATGCTGAATGAAACCAATTAATGATCTGGTAGGTAATACCTACAGAGTTGCCAGTAACAATACCTCCATGAAATTTAAGTGACTAGGCTACAACCATATCGGTATTAATGTCAAAGGATGGATCCTGGCTCTCCTGATGATGGTTTTTGTTGTCCCTCTGAGCTCTCCATCAGTGAACCTAAGATGATCCTTTCAGTACATCAGGTCTTTAGAGTCTGTGATTATATAATAATATCTGATATGTACAGAATACTTGAAGGTTCGAAAAACACTTTTATGTTAGTCTCTAAAAAAACTCAAAAACAAACAAAAACAAAACAAAAAACAAAACCCCCAAACCAAAACCTAAATTCTATTTCTCTTTTTCTAACGTCTCAAGAGGAGGAGTTTTTAACATAAATTTCATAAACTTTTTCTAAAAAAAGACTGACTGGTAACTATATTTTAATGTAGTTGATTTATTTTGTAGGATTATGTATTTTAATTGATTCATTTTATAGCATCTCATTTTATAACATCATGCTGAAAAAGGGCCCATAGAATTCACCAGACAGATCCATGATGCCTCAAAAAAAAAGGTTTAGATCTCTTGTTCTAGAGTACCTAATACTCTAGGAAATGCACAGACTAATGCTGTCATATTTCACCTCATATATTATATGACAGGGGATATTGAAATAAAGTGGTACTTAACTACTTAATTCCCTGCAAAGTGTTTTAATCTCATCTTCATTGCCCAGCCATGCCCTCTTGGAAAAAAAAAATCTTTCTTCTAAGTGTCTGAAATTTTGTTATTAACAATACTTCAGGAATATCTACAGATGCATTAGAAATAACTTAGTACAATTTCACTGCTGTCAAAAACAACTCCCACAGTCCTTGTCTGAACAAGTCTCCACAGCCTGCTACACAAGATAGATGCTCTGAGAATGGAAAAAGGATCGAGTTCCCTCTGAAACTTGCCTTGTCTACAGTCACCCATTCATAACCCCATAGATTGAAGAGGGGCTAGGTTTGCTTGTAGAAAATGTTGTACAACTTGTCTGGAAAGACAACAGCTTAACGTGATTAGAGAAAACAGAAAAAATAATAATCAGCTTGTCAATCTTGAGACACTCACTGCCCATTTCATTACAATGAATTGCTGGAGTCTGGCACAAGTGAGTAATTTAGTGTTTAATAAACGCTTAACAGAATTAGTACCTTAATGAGCACAGCACAACTGTCCAGCCGCCCCTTTAAAAATCAATGAAAGCTTCAGGAACAAACTGAAGGGGACAATAAATTATGTGCTTGAAGACTCTTTCCCCCTCCTTTTTCCAATTTTGGTTTAAGAACAGACTTGGTGAATTGTTGCCCCTTCTCCAAATTCCAGATATAAAATAAAAATTGGCCATTTCAAGGAACTTGACTAGGAAGGAGAACCCTAGCAACACTCCCGACGTTATAGTCTTAGAGTCATCCTTGAGTCTTCATCCTCTCTCTTGCACCACATTTAATCAGTTGCCTCCTCTGCATCCTTAATGTCTCTCACCCATTGCCACTTGGGATGCCACTACTCTAGTTGATGTCTTCATCATTTTAATCTGAATTATTACAATAGACTCCCAAATTCCAATTTCTTCCCTCCCCAAACCATTCTCCAACACAAGAGCCAAAGTAGAATATTCAGAGCATAGGTTCTAGCTCATGGAAAGTCCATGGCTCCCTCTCCCTTCTAAGATAAAACACAAACACCTTGTGCTTGGCTTTTAAAGACTTATGTATTCTGGCTATGATCTGTCTTCACAGATTCCACATGACTTCCCCATATTGTTGCTAAGCTAGTTTGCTTGCTGTTTTTGGTAGGAAATATCCCACCTCCCATGTCTCTCTATTCCTTTACATTTAGAATTCTTAATGCCTGGAATTTTCTATTATCCCACCTCTGTCCCTTAGATTCTTTTGTGTTTAGGTCAGGTGTTGCTTTCTACACAAGATCTTTCTTAATGCTAGCAGTTAATGGTCTCTCTTCCTTTATGTTAATTTTCTTGTATTGACTTTGTATTTATTTATTTGTGTACTTTCATTTAAACTCAAGAAGTATTATATTAAGGGATGAATATGTACGAAGTACTGTCCTCAACACCTTACAATCTATTTTTTTTTGTTTTTTGGGAAGGGAGAACAACATGAACAAATATAAGTAAATAAATATATATATATATATGTATATATATATATATATATATATATATATATATTATATAGGTCATTGTCAGGATGTGACTTTTCCTGACACCAAGACTTGATTTACCTCCTTATACCATTACTTTTACTTCTGGTCTCTGGGATCAGGCAGGAGAAGCTCAATTATTCTTATATACAACAGCCCTTCAAATGTGAATATAGCTAAACTTCTGGATTAAGATGGCTGCAGAGTAGAAGGAGGGGCCTTTACTCTACTCACTACCAACCACCAGCATACCTACAAAGGTAAAAAAAAAAACAAATCCAGATGAAAGAAGGGACCCCACAATAGGGAGCAGTATCGAAGGTATGTGGGATTTGGGCACTTCTATGATGTAAGGGGGGGGGATAGCTCCAGTCAAAATGTGAGCTGATCAACCCTCTCCCACCCCACACATAGTACCAAAGTCAGAGATTGTGCACAAGAGTTAGAGTGAGAGGGGGTGCAAAATCTATCTCCTTGGCAGCTAGCTGGCACCTTAAGGAGCTTGCCCCTGAGAGAGCAGGACTTGAGACCCAGGAGGCTGGAGAGCTCAGACCTTGGGTGCAGGAGTGAGGATGAGAGAGGCAGGGGACAGTGGAAGCAGCTCAATGTGCTGAGACTCAGGGGAGAACCTCAGGTGGAGGTACAAGCATGGGCCAATTTCTGGGCTCTGGGTAGCCGACTAGGACCATGGGGTCTTGACCCTGAAAACATCTAGACCAGAGACCCTAGGAGGCTGGGGAGCATAGACCTTGGTCACAGGAGTGAGGCTGAGAGGGGCCAAGGACAACAGAGGCCTAGCAGACAATGGAAGCCAGAAGACTTACAAAGTAGTCTCAGGCAAAAACTGCTCCTTACCTCCACACAAGTAGAGTCTGCCAGCATTACTCAGACTTCTGGCTGAGAAAGCGTAATGATACCAAGCAAAGCCCAAGAAATAACCACCAAAAAGAGCAAGAAAAAATCTCTAACATTTGATAACTTCTGCAAAGAAAAAACCCAGAAAACAGAGGACAAACATTTAAAGCCATCGAAACCTTCCCAAAAAAGTGAACATTGGTCACAAGCTCTTGAAGAGCTCTCTCAGGGGCAAGCTCCTTAAGGTGCCAGCTAGCTGCCAAGGAGATAGATTTGAAGAGTTCAAATCTGAGATCATGAGAAAGATGGAAGAGATCTGGCAAGAAAATAAGAGTTTAAAAGGCAGAATTTTACAACTGGAAATTGAGGTTTAGAAATCAAATGAAATGATGAGCAAATTGAAGACCAGAAATGAGCAGCTGGAAGCCATGAAGAGCCAGATAGACCAGATTGAAAAGGAAAACCAAAAGATTATAGCTGAGAACCAGTCTTTAAAGGCTAGAATTGGGCAAGTAGAAGCCAATGATCTCACAAGACAGCAAGAATTAATAAAGCAAAGTCAAAAGACTGACTAAATACAAGGAAACATGAACTATCTCAATGAGAAGATAATAGATCAAGAAAACAGGTATAGAAGAGATAACTTGAGAATTATTGGTCTTCTGGAAAAATCAGAGACAAATAGAAATCTATATATCATACTACAATAAATTATCCAAGTAAACTGCCCCAATGTCCTTGAACAAGAGGGCAAAATAGATATTGAAAGAGCCCATAGAACACCCTCTACACTAAATCCTCAAAAGATAACCCCCAGGAATGTAATAGCCAAATTCAAAAGCTTCCAAGTTAAGAAGAAAATATTACAAGAAGCCAGAAAGAGATAATTCAGATATCAAGGAACAGCAATTAGGATTATACAGGATCTGGCAGCCTCCACACTACAAGATGTCAAGGCTTGGAATATGACATTCAGAAAGGCAAGAGAATTGGATCTACAACCAAGGATCACCTACCCACCAAAACTGATTATATACAAATGTGAATATAGCTATTATACACATCTTCAAACACCCTCAGTTCCTTCAACTAATCTGCATATGATAGGGTTGCCCAGTGTTTTGTGATTCTGATTGTTCTCTTCAAATTTTGTTGTTCAGTCATTTCAGTTGGGTCTGACTCTATGTAACCCTTTTTGTGGTATGGTTTGCCATTTCCTTCTCCAGTTCATTTTTTGGATGAGGAAACTGAGGCAAACAGGTTTAAGTTACTTGCTCAAGTTCTTACAGCTAATAAGTGTCTAAAGTCAGATTTGAACTCCAGACAATGAGTTTTCCTCATCTCAGGCTCAGCACTGTCTCCACGGTGCCACCTGGTTGCCCATTTTCTTAAAGTACTTTCTTTCTTATCAATGCCTGTTTAAAATGTAGTCAGAATGGAACGGTAATACTCTAGGCATATTCTGTGCAGGACAGAGGGTAGTGAGTGAGACCATCAGCTCCTTCTCTCTGATGGCCTCTTAGCTCTTTCTCCAATTGACAGGGGAGGAAAAGACATTCTGGGGAACAGAGAGAAGAGAGCTTGTTGAATAGAATACAAAACTCCAAATTTTGCAGCTGAGTCAAGTATATAAAATGGTGAACCTGCTCAACTCTATTCTGTCTCGTCTCCTTTTATAGCAACTGCCTCTAGCAATCTGTCTCCTGGGTCCTAGGGGAATAATCTGAGTTGAAAAACAGGTTGATTGGGTTTGTTTGTAAGAGCAGAAGCAGCAGCAGCTAAGATATGAGGTAAGGAGGTGAGTCTAGAGCAAAGTAGATGTTCACCTATAATCAGGCCCAAAAATATATAACTTTGCCATGAAATGAAGGGCTCAGGATTCAGGACCCAGTGTTTGCTGATAAAGAAAGTATAAGGAAAGGATGGGAATATATGTGTCATCACATAATAATATGTAAAGATATTGAGCACATAATTACTTATAAGGATCTCTCTCTCTCCCTGTATATGTCACCTAATAATATGTAAGGATATATCTATTGATAACATAATAACATATAACAATACACACACATATATAATCTAATAATATGTGTGTTTAAGATCTGGGTTCAATTTCTGACTTTGATAAAGTGTGACAATTACCAAGTCACTTAATCTATCCTCATGTAGAAAATGAGGATAATAATACCATAATACTAATGACCTACCATACAGAGTTTTTGTTGTTGGTGGTGGTAGAAGTCATAATTGTAATCATAGTAGGAGTAGTAGTAGCAGTAGTAGTAGTAGTAGTAGTAGTAGTAGTAGTAGTAGTAGTAGTAGTAGTAGTAATAGTAGTAGTAGTCGAAAATATTTACCATTTATATGTACATTTAGTGTATATATGTATATGTACAAAGGTATATGTAAACCCAAATATATAATGTATGTTATAAATAATTATTATTTATAACTATCCATTATATCACTTTTAAGGTTTTTGCAATCATTTTAGATATAAACATATGTCTGTATGTATAGATATATACATGTATACAGACCCACAGATACATACATCCCATATTTGATCCTTACAACAACTGTGTGAAGGAGAGATGCTGATTGTTATTATTATTGTTATCATTATTATTATTATTATTAGTTCCATTTTCTAAATTTGGAAACTGCTACATAGTTAGAATCTGAGGAAGGATTCAAACAGATTTTCATGAATCTAAGTCTAGCACTATATGCACTGTTCTAACTAGTTGCATATCATATCATATCACATCACATCTTATCATACATCATGTCATACCATGCCATTTCATATCATTTCATGTAGTGTTATATGCTATGTCACATCATACTGCCCTGCACCACAGCATGTGATACCACGACAACATATCACACCATGCTACATCATGCCACATAATGTTGCACCATACTCTACCTTAACACATCATATCATATCATGCCATGCCATGCCATGACTATAGTCACATCGTATTTTTTTGTTTTGTCATTCAGCCATGGCTGACTCCTTCATGACCATATAGACCATGGTAAGCTGCATCCTTCAGTTCTCTGCTATCTTTCAAAGTGTATCTAAGTTCGCGTTCACTGTTTTCCATGACGCTCCCTAGCCATCTCAACTTCTGCCACCTTCTTCTTTTCTCTTATTCATATCATGTTGTCTGCTTCTAGATCTAGAACAGGGAGGGTGCTCGTTAGCCATTTTGTCCAGTTCTCTCATTTGTACAAAGAAGAAATCAAGGCTCAGACGTGATCTTTGAACCCAGTTCCTCTGAATCCAGTCACTGTTCTTCCTACTGTACCTTCTTGGGATGATGCTAATTATAAATAAAAATGAGAAGACATCTCTCCAGATGTAGTTTTCTCTCTGATTAGTAAATTATATTAAAGTACCTGCCAATTCAAAGGGTAACTATAGTAACTTATCTTTCTGTTTAGTTATAGAAATGTGTTTGAGCATGACCATGATATATGCTGCTTTGTAAACATCATTTCTCCATTTACTCAGGGAAAAGAAAAACCATAATTGTATTTTAGTATTTGTAGGAAGTGCCAAGTATCTTTGGAACAAGTGGTTATAGTGGTAGCTTTAATTTGCTTTGGATTGGAGACAGATTAGGATAATGGGAAAAAGGACAGAATTTAGGATCATTAGGTTTGAGTTCAAATGTTGAACTCTGCTACATAACAGTAATACTAACTAATATTTATACAATACTTTGACATTTGCAAAGCCCTTTATCTCACTTGATCATCACAATGTTTTTTGACCAGTTGTGTTTTTATACCCATGTTGGAGAAGTGGAAAATGAGCTAAAACCTGTTTAATGACTTGCTCTGGCTCCAAATGCTAAAATGAATCTGAGAAAAGATTTGAACTCAAGTCTTCTTGAAACTATCTAGCATTTGAATACACTGGGCAACCTGGTACTAGCTTTGTGATCTTAGACTCAACCTCCTTCCGTTTTAATTTCCTCATTTATAAAATGAGATATTGGACTTAACCATCTCTTAATTCCTCTCTATGTATAATCCTATAACTAAAAGATTCCAAAATCTTCCTGCTATAGAGTTTGGAATCATTTGAACCAACACCTTGCTCTAAAGAAATACTTTGGTATTATATGGTCTCGAAAAAAATGAATTCTTATTTTACTCTGAGTATGGTTTATAAAATATCAACTCCGATTTTCCTTGTGCTTCAAAATTTCCAGATTACTTCTATCTCAACATTTCTATTGATACATATAATATTATTCCCATTTGAAAGAAGAGGAAACTGAGACTTCAGAGTTTTTAAGTAACTTGTTGAGCTCACACAAGTAAAAAGTGGTAGAGATGGGTGTAGAACCCATTTCTTTTGACTCCTACCTACATTCATTCCACTACAACATACAAGGGTTGTTGTTTATTGAATAGTTTTTAATGGACTATATTTCCTTTCATCTGGACATATTTTAAGAAAAAAGAACCCAGGACTTCAGATGATCGGTTTCTTCTATTTGTTAGCATTACAACACCCCGTTTACTCCCATCACTTTGTATTTATTTTATATATAGCTTTATTTATGAACATATGGTAAGATAGGAGTAGAATGTATTCTTCTTGAGAGCATGGACTGTCTTATTCTACAAAATTCCAAAATGGTGCCTGGCTCATAGGAATAAAATAAAATTCTTGTTAATTGATTGATTGGGAGCTTCAAGTCCTCACTTTACCCAGGTCAAGACACTTTCCTCCTGTAGACCTTAGTGTTGACTTCTGAAAACTGTGCAGAATGAGCTAGGGTCTAATCTCTAAGGTTTCTTCCAGCTCTAGGAGTCTATGAATCTGTATATTACTTTTCTCATTAAGAAGTTTTACTATATGTTTTAATGAAGATTAAATACTTAATTAGGCCTAATTAGAAGTGTTAGGGAATATGTCCCTGAATTATTATATTCGAGCTTATCATCATAATGATTTGCTGAATGATTCACATTAGACCTCACTTTAGACCAAATAACTCCCACTTCCCAAACTTAGAATCTCGGAATCATTTTAATAATTAGAAAAGAAGTAGGTGTAACCCCTACTGTTGTACTAAGCCACGATTATCAGAGAATGATAAATGAGTATATTTGAGATAGTCTAATTTAGGCTTCACAGTCCTATGGTGCCTTTGGGAAAAGATGGACCACACATCAAAAAATTAATAAAGTGCAAGACTCTTTTAAGTCAAACAAAAAATTTGTTAGAATTTGAAAGCCAATAGGAAAATCTATTTACTTGAATGAAAAAACATATTAAAATCTCTAATCCTTTAGAAAAGAGAGAAGGAATTCTTCATGCATAGAAATACTTGAGCCCTGGTTACACACAGTCTCCAACATGCCCTAGTTCCAGACTGGGATAAATGTGTGAAGTAATGAAATCTTCCCTGCATCTGTATCTCCCTCATGTACCAATGTTCTTGGCTCATGATTTCTGAAAATGCCCTGCAGAGTGCCCTTTCTCAATTAGTGCCCATCTCCAGTGACTTTCATTTGTGAGAACTTTGTTAAATGAGCTATTAAGTTCATACTAATGCATTAATAGTCAATGATAACATTAGCCCTGCTAGGAATATTGGAAGTTTAGTAGGACCCTACTGAAAACACAGTAATTTAACCCAAAGCAGTATTACTTTAGTAGTGAAATTTCATGTTACTTATCAAGATTTAGAAATATTTTTATTCAGTCTCACCCCTGTTTTGTCCCTAAAATCATAGCATAGAAGTGGCTGCCTACTTCATTAATTTATAAAGACAATTCTATATGTTGCCAATTCAAATAGTATTAATGTATAGGATCTGTTGAGGATGATATTGAAATTTCTAGAATTACAATAATACTAAATCAGGTGACAAGGATGTCAGGGAGGGATTGAGACATAGAAAGTATATAGGGTATGGATTCAGGATACCTGGGTTCAGGTCTCAAATGTGATTAATATTGCAATATAGTCATCATTTATAATTGCTAGATCTCAGCTTTGTAGGCTACACAAAAGCTCAATGTCTATTGCCATAAGAAGAGAGTCAAGGGACAAAGATCTCTGTGGTGAGAACCAAATGCATCACAAAAGAAATAAGTGATTGATTTTATAAAAGGAAAGTAGTAGTTATGGACCGTGGAACAATTTTAATATAAGCCATGTATATATAACAAGGCCATTTACTTTTTAGGACAAAACAAAATCAATATCTAATTAAAGAATAAAAATGTGAAGATGTGGAATGAAACCAAGGCAAATCAAACTTGACATAAATAGGATTAATTATTTGCACTAATCAGGATCTAACCATATTTAAATAATGTATGAGATTAAAATGGAAATTCACTTATTAAATGCCTACTATGTTCCTATACACTCAAATAGGCACTGGACTGTTATATAGGCAAAAACTAAACAGTCTGTCTTTAAGGAACTTATGTTCTACTGAATGAGAACAACTTAAATGCTGACAAAGGAATCCAAAATATATACAAATTAATAATCTGATGAGCAATATTAGTCCTTGAGGGCAATTGAATAGGTTTTGTGTAAACATTGCACTTGAGTGGACCCTTAAAGGAGACTAGGAAGGATGGATAAATGAACAAACATTGACAAAGACTATTACCCTTTCCTAAGGAAGTTTAATTGTTCTAAATTAATCACTACAGTTAGGAGGAAAAAACATTCTAGAGTCTAATCTTAGCCAGATAATATTACACCTTCTGACAAAACAAGCTAAGGAAAGTCGCTAAGGCTTGTTTTTAAAAATTTTCTAAGGAATGTGATAGAAAATATTGGAGGAGAAAGGAGATTTATATTATACTTGATACAAGAACCAATTCAGCCAGATAATCTCAGGAGCATTTGTGGATAGAATGAGAAGATGACCACAAGATGGAAAAATAAAAGTTTCTATCATTTTTTTTCTCGAGAGATGATAATAGAGTCATTGTACTTGGTATCCACCATCACAAATCTCAAAATGATGCCAAAGGAAAGAGAGAAGAAGAGTAGAAAGAATAAGCCAAGAATACATTGGGGATGTCCACACTAGAGGTAAAATAATTTTGACCACTTTGAAGGATCATTTCTCAAGATTGAAAAAGGAGAATATTCCACACACTTGGAAAAATATCAGACTTTAGTATTACCCAGAAGGTTGACTGAGACTATCAGTAATTACTGACCTGTAATCCCAGTTGTCCATCTCTGCAAAATCTTTATGAGAATAAACTACAAATGTATTGTGGACTTGAAGAGGAAGAGAGTAGGCTGGATTGCCTTTGGGACATTATATAGTGCTGTGCATGACCCCCCAAGCTTCTCCCTGAAACAAAAGCCCCAACTGTGTAACATCAATATTTTTTCAATGAGGTTATGTCATGTAATACTGCCATCTTGGAAGAACAAAAGTTGCAGGTCACTGAGAAGGAAATGGAGAGGTACATGTGGATATGAGCAATATATTACCAATAAGAATTGTGTACTGAAGAAGTGATATAAGATTGAGTGATATATGACTAGAAAATGAGGCAAGCCCTTCATATAGGAAGAGGTAGGTGGAAAAATGCCAGATGGCCCATATACTCCACTGGCATACACCTGCTACCTAAGAAGCTAGAGGAAGACCCATAATGTTAGGTGGACTCCCTTGGAGGGCTAATGGAAGGTGGAGAATATGAGTAGCATGGTTTCAATGGGTTTTGAGTAATTTTCATCAGTGGAGAAGTGGAAAATCTCCCTATATCGATAAATTGATTATCTTCCATTTCAACACACAAAACGATCTAACTTTGAAGTCATTGGATCTGGGTTCAAAGTCTGTCTCTGATGTTTATAACTATGTGACATTAGCCCTCTAGTTGTGTTATTTAACTTTCCTGTTTCCTCATCAAGAGAATGAGCAGGTTGGAAGAGATACCACATAAATTGGTGATGGCAAACCTATGATACACATGTGAGCACTGACACACATAGCCATTTTTGATGACATGTGGCCACATACAGAGAAGTATGGGGCCGCATGCCGATGATGAAACATTTGCTGTAGTGTAGTGTAGACACTCTGTGCACTATAGATGACAATTCGACCTCTATTAATTTACCTATTTTGGTTGATTAAATACAGTTATATATTACAAATATACATTTTTGTTATTTAAACTGGAATTATGTTTTTTTCCTCAAAGTGACACACCACCAGAGTTATGTTGGGTTTTTTGGTGAATTTCGATTGGAATTTTGACATAAACTCTCTCCTAGTTCTGAATAATAAATTTGAATTATAAAGAAACAAAGATGCCAAACTGTCTTTGCCTTTTCCCTCCAATTTATACAGAAGTCTCTGGAGGTATATTGTTGGGTCTGATATCAGGAAGATCTAAGTCCAAAATGGGCTTCAGACACTTCTAAGCTGTCTGACCCTGGAGAAGTGTCTGTAAGCTCTATTATCATAGTTTCATCAGTTGTAAAATTGGAATATTAGCACCCACCTCCCAGAGTTGTTGTGAAAAACAAATGAGATAATGATTACAAAGCAGACACTGTAGAAAAGCTTATTCCCTTCCCATTTGTAGGCACTCTGTCCAAACTCACCTCTATGACCAACAGAAGTTTGGTAGAACTTCAACTTAGACTTAATAACCACTTTGGTGCCATCTGGTAGAGAAGGGGGATAGTGTGTATAAAGACTCTTCCAAAGAGAAGATTCTTCACTTTGTTTACACACGTCTTAGTATCAAACAAGCATGCCTTCACAGTCCTGCCATCTTCACTGGGGAGCAAAGTGTATGTTTCAATAGAGTCTTGATTATTTTGCTTCGAAAACACCTGCATCAGTGCAGATCACAACCTGGCCACACAATAAATGCTTATTGATGGATGGATTGATTCAGACCATCTTAGCTCATGCACTTCTTGACCACAAATGCTCAGAGTTCTCCCACAGAGGATCTACCCAAGGCACTGAAGGCATTCCACTAAGTTTCTTTACATTTTGTGGATCTCCATAGGGCACTCAGGTCCCCCCTCATCTGTCTATTATTCATCTCTCACACCCTCTGCGTGATCGACCCACCTCCTCCTCATCTGTTTAGTGAAGGATGTCCTTTATGCCTGAGAGTTAGCCCAGGTCCCTGAGTCAGGAAGACTTGAGGTCAAGTGTTACTTAAGACCCAAGGTGGTTGTGTGACTCTGGACAATTGATTTAATCCCTCAGCGCTCCTGGTGTCCCTCTAGCCCACTGCCATATCCCAAAACACGTGTCCCGTTTGTCACAAGGGCTTTGTTTTCCTGTGTGAGGGAGAGGATATAAATGCCTGTTAAGTGTAAAAAATCCTTTAAATTAGCAAAATTCTTTAAATTGCAGCAGAAATGCTAATCTCCATGAATGGAGTGAGTTTTTCCCTGGAAGTATCCTACGTGGATGACAGATCTAGTTAAAAAAAATCACTAATGCCATTTTTTGTGTACACAGATTGCTATTGGAAATATGCTGCAACTACCTTATGCCTACTGTGCATATCCATATTGAACACTGAATCATTTGAAAAGTTAACACTTCATATAGTATGTGGCAATCATGCCATATTACCATAAAAACCCAACAAAAATGATATTTGATGTGTGTGTGTATATGTGTTGCAAAGCAGCTCAGGATCATTAAAGGTATTCTACCATGTCCCAAATGCAATTTAATCTGATTTTTCCTCATTTAATTCTGAGTCCAGCTTACAACTCATTTGCAGAACTCATCTTTTAATGAACTGGCACAGTGGACTGATCAGCCAATTATATGTCTCATCTTGATCCTGCAAGAATGAAAATAGCACTGGGTTCAAATCCTACCATTGATGCTAACTACCCAAGTGACATTGTCCAAGTCACATAGCTTCCCTCAGCCTCAGTTTCCTCATTTTTAAAATGAAGGAGGCACCCTAGATAACTTCTGAATTTCTTTTCAGATGGATTTCTATGATAAAGCATCATTTCCCCCCACCCATTTGGATTTAGCTATATGTAATTGCAGATCTCATTAAGGTTATTTAGTATCATTCTGGGAGTGGGTTCAATCAGCACAAAACTGTGATAGGAAAGATTTTCTATCCAACGAAAGTGTGAAAACAATTCTTAAGAATACAGTGATGGGCACCATAAAGACAAGTTGAAAATTCCCCCTAAAAGTAAATATCAAAACACTCTATCAGGTAGACTGCTCTGAAGATATTAAACAATGGCTGTAGAATCCGAATATAAAAGCTAAATAGATTCTAGACTAATAAACAAAGCTTTGTACTTCTGTCTGCCTGAGGGCTAGGGAGGCACAATGTTAAATATCAGAGTGCAAAAACACATGTAGAAAGTCTTCTTTTAATGAATTGAAAATGCTGCTTTTTAAAAACAGAAACCTCACTTAAAAGAAAACCAGCCATGTTTCCATTTGGACATAAACCAAGAACGTGAAATTGTCTCCCATGGGACAATATAAAAAGAGACGGCATCCATAAGTGAAGGGATTTAGAACTAGAGTGTTATAACAAGTGTCACCCATATCGATATCAGTGCACTGAGGGAGATGCAACTTCGGTAAAATACAGAGAATCATAATTCTCCAACTTGAAAGATCGTCATTTCACATGTTTTAAGTTAGGAAGTAGAACTATTGATCTGTGTCTGTCAGAAGGAACATTATTAAGAAATTAGCTTTTGCACCCCGTGATGGTAGATTGGTGTCTGGATGCCAGTGCTGAACCTTAATGTAGGTGGGGTTCATCAGGACTCCCAATGGTTAAACAATTGGGGGCAGCATCCAATTACTAGAGTCCATTTTCAGATCCCGAGATTTTCTAATCTCTTTGACTTTCATATTATCATGAAGGATGCTGGGCAAAAATCTAATGAGGTGGAATTTAATTCGGTTTAATGTAAAGTTTTATACTTGAGTTTTTTTTTTAATTCATTTTAGAAGTAGAACATTAGGGAAGTAAGGCTAGACAAGGATTCATCTGAAAAAGAACTGTTTTGTTTTGTGTTTTGAATCTCAAAAGGTCTGTAGATGAGTCTATGGTGTGATAGGGCAGCCAAGAAAGCTAGGGCAATCTTAAATTGCATTAGCAGAGGTATAATCTCTAGGACCAGTGTCCAGGTACATTAACTCCTGTTACCATCTGCCCGGAACAGATTACATCTGCAGTGTTTGCTTTTGTCCTATGTTGATTGCTACAGTTTTGAAAGGACTTTGGTAAGCTGGAAAGTGGCCAGAAGAGGAAGACCAGGATAGTGGGAAACTTTGAGGCTATGTTACATGAAAATTAATTGAAAAAAATGGAACTATTTACCTTAGAGAAGAAAAACCTGGAGATGGAAAGGAAAAGGAAGAAATGGTCATATTCTAGGGTAGCTAAACCTTCCACATCATAATTTTCCACTTATGACTTTACCCATTGTGGTTTTGATATATAATAGACTGGCATAAGAAATTAAATGGAAATTTGGGGGGAGTTTTGCAGAAGCCACAGATGACACATGAAGGCAGAGAACACAGAGAAGGTTTAGAAAATGAGAAATGCATACTTAAACTCAAAATTCACAATAAGCTATTATAAACACCTTATATAAGAAAAAAAATAAAATGGACTTCTTTTCTGGTACAAAGCAAGGGCGAAAAAATTTTACTCTGGTTTTTGGATTTCAGTGGCACTATTCTCTTAACTCCCCCAACTCACAGAATGGAAGGAATAACTGGAGCTGGAAGACCAGCACACCAGAGAGTAATTCGATAAGAGATCTGAGTTAAAAGAGTTAGAAGAGAGAATCTTAATCTTGCTATTGGGAAAATTTTAATACAGCTACCTCAAGGTAAAATAGACTGCCATGGGAAGTCATGGGTCCCTCACTACTAGTCTCTGAGGAGAATATGGATAATACTATTTGTTGGCTTTCCTATGGAAGGTATTCTCAGTTATTGAGGCATAGATTGACCTGTGGAGTCCCTAGTAATTTGGAATCCTGTATTTCTGCAAGAAAAGTTTTAGACTTGGGCCCTAAAGGGTGGGTAGGAATTGAATAGGCCAAGTTGTTGGTGAACCTCCTGGGTGGACATAAATACTTTGGTCATGCTTTTGACCTTCAGAAAGACAGAATTTGAGAGTTTAAGAAATGAAAGAAGCAATTAGAGATTCTTCTTTAGGTCTACTTCCAAACTTTCACTATGGTCACTCTGTTGAGCCGCTCTTCCATCTATGTTGGCAATCCATAAAGATTTGTCTTATTTCCGTTCTGTAGTTCTGCTACATAACATCTACCACAATATATTGCTTAATAAATGTATATTGAATACGAATCTAATGCTAAGCCCTCACCTGATAAATGAAGGGACTGTGGTCCTGAGAATGAATGTCATTTGCTGAAAGTGAAGTGGCTTAGATGAGGATACCTCCTGCAGAGGTGTGTGACATTATTGGTCATTGGACAAAGATCTCACATTATGAGAGCCAATGGTTAAGTCAATATTTGTAAGCACTGAAAGCTGTGCTTGTTAGTATCCTTTTCGGCCTTTTACACCAATGTGCCACTGCTTCTGGGGAAACTGAAGGGAGGCATAAAAGACAGAGGGTCATGTTGAGTTTTATTGATCTCCATGGCCAAAGAAACCAACCTTCTGGTCATAGAACACAATTGATTCTACATAACAGAATATCTTAATCTGAAATTTCCTCATCATATTCTTTAACTCAGCTTTGGCCACTAAAACATCTTCCCAACTGCCTCAGTCTCCACTCAGTACTGATTGGAGGGCTTGAGGGGGAGTGCTAAACTTTTACTTTATAGTGGCCAGGACCTGGATTTCCCTAGCACTGCTAGATTTGAATGCCAAAGAACATGATACCATCCATTATCCCTATAACTGGCCCCCCGTCTTACCCTTCTAGTTTCCTTTTGTGTACTATTTTTCTCCATTAAATTATAATATCTGTGAGTCAATGAGAGCAGGAACATTTTTTTTAATTCGTATTTCCAGTTCTTAGCACAGTGCCTGACACACAGTAGGGGCTTAATAAATGTTTGTCAAATTATATTGAAAAAACACATTGATGCCAAAGCCTTTTTCATCTTTCTAGCTTGGTAGCAGGCCTTGTATTCCATTAGTATCATCTCTGTGACCACAGTCATACTGAGGAGAGCATGCAATGAAGGGCTATTGTGGAAACTATTCATATAAATACAGATATTGTGTGGTTCTGTCTCCATCCTCACAAGTATATAGTGAATGGTCAGCAGGAGAATGATTGGCAGGGTCAAAGGCACAACACAAAACAACCTATTTGTAGAAATAACTTTGAAAGGGAAATTAAGAGTTCCTCTGGTCCAAGGGTTATTAATGTGGGGTCCATGGATCTCCAAGGGATCTGGGAAATTGGATGGGAAAAATCCATCTTTATTGTAACTCTCCTTTAACTGAAACTTTATATTTCCTGCAATTATGAACAGCAACAAATGTTTTGAGAAGGGATCCATGGGCTACTACAATGGCCAAAGATGTTCATGAAATATGATGTTGAGAACTCTTGATCTAGTCTAACCCTCTCAATTTAGAGATGAGGAAACTAAAGGAAAAAAAAGAGAGAGAGGACTGCTAATTCAAGGTCATAGAGTGGCAGAGGCAGAATTTGAATGCAGATCCCCAGGTTCCAAATTTAGTGCTTGCTTTACAGTCCTACATATAAAGACCTAGTTAACCAATTTTCACCCTTCACTCTCTATCCAGCTAGCCTAAGGGGGAAAAAAAAAGAAAAAAATTGCACTTATATTATCACATACTTTCTCAGAGTTCCTAATCAGGGGGTGTTTCTGAATTAGCATATTTCCTCTTGATAACCAGCCAAACCATTGCAAGTGCTCAATTCTGAATGTTCCATTATCCTCAGAGAGGTGTCTGTGGGTGTTCTGGGTAAGCTCAAGAAGGGAGAAGTGGGAAACATTAGCTTATATTGTCAGTTAATAGGAAAAGGCATTCAGCTAAGATTGTCCAGCTGATTAGAGGAAAATTAGACAGCAAAAAGCGACTGTTCCCTAAAATGACTTTCCTTCTTTTCTTCATCAAGAAAGCTATTCTTGAATGGATTGTTTTTTCAGAATTGATATCAGGAAGTTTCAGTGCTTGGCTGATTGACATTTAACTCAGATTGGATTGTTTGGGAGAATAATATTTTTCCCCCAATTTGTCAGAGAGCAGATGTATTTTTGTAACTTTGGTGGGCGAACTTCTTCCTTCTAAACAGTAGTGACTAATAGGCCAGGTGGGTGCAGAGAATCAAAGGTCCCTAGTTAAATAACAGCAATAATGCCACCAGCTTAGGGACTGACTTTGGCCTATTATTGAAAACCACTCTTTAAAGACGAGGGTCAAATTCCTGATCCCAATATTGACTCAGATAATCTTAGTCTACATTTATAACAAGTGATCTATAACCTAGATTTTGTGATATGTCAAGGGTGTTGTCAGCTCAAGGAGGGTCAAGACGTCCAGAAAGTTCAGTCAATTATTCATTTAATTAATAAAATATTATTATTGTTACTGTTATAATTATTATTTTATGAGACCTATGATTTTTGGTATATGAATAGACCAATGAGGAACTTTCTCTACCAGTGAAGATGGGCAATGTCTGTAATCCAGAGTCTAAGAAAAATTTGCTGGGACATAGAGAGTTTATGTGACTTATTCAAGGTAGCAGATTTGGAGGAAGAGCATGTATCCAAGTCATCATAATTCCAGATCCTCTCCTCTTTCCACTAGGTATTATCAATTTCTGGCATTCATTTAATGCTTCAAGTTCACAAAGTACTTTACCTGCATAAGCTTAGTTGATCCTTATAACAACCATGTAAAAAAGGCATTATAGCTCCTTTTATTGTACCCATTTTACAGATGACAAAGCAAAATTAGATAGATAAACAGAGTTGTTTAAGGTCAAACAGTCAAGGAAGCAGCAGAGGAGTCATTAAAACCCATGTCTTCTTGATTTTAAATTCAGCACCCTGATATAACTAGTATACATTTATCAGTTGTTAGATAAAAATCAATAATACAGCATTTGCAAAGGGGAGGAGATTGTTTTGAGATTCCACAATATGTCATCACAATAAAATCTGGGAAGACCTATATGAAGTGATACAAAGTGAAGTGAGCAGAACCAGGAAAACATTGTATACAGTAACAACAATGGGGTACAATGATCAACTGCGAATGACTTTACTATTATCAACAAGGCAAGGATTTAGGACCCCTGCAAGGGTCTTATGATGAAAAGGGTTATCTACCACCAGAGAATGAAATAAGAGTCTTCATGCAGATTGAAGCATCCCATCCTTCACTTTATTTCCTCTATGAAGTTTTCTCTAGTGTAAGCAATATGTGTTTTCTCTCACAATATGATGAACATGAAAATATGTATTGTATCGATAGCTCAGGTACAACCTATATCACATTACTTGTCTTCTTGGGGAGGGTTGGGAAGAAGAGAAAGAACATGGATCGTAAAATGTCAGAAAATGATTATTAAAAATTGTATCAATATGCAATCTTGGAAAAAATTAAAAACAAATTAGAAAATGAATTACACGATACAACAAGTCTTCACAACTCTAAAAATGTTAAGAATCTTTCTTAGGACAATTCCTTTTAAAGGCACAGAAGCACCCCTATATGCTAACCTGAAACATCTTAGTATATTAAGGGTCGCTGGTACATGTCAGATCTGATGTAAAACCTTGTGAAGCTGAAGACAAGCAGGATGTTTAGGGATCTGGAGTCTATTTCATAAAATAATACATTGAAGGAAATAGGAACAGCTAGTGTAGAGAAGAGAATATTGAAAGGAGCATATACTGTCTTCAAGTATTTGGAAAGCATCTGTGTGGAAGTGCTATTAGTCTTATTCTCCTTGGTCCTACAGAGCAGAACTATTAACCATGGGTTATGCAGTGGTTCCCAAACATTTTTGGCCTACTGCCCCCTTTCCAGAAAAAAATATTACTTAGCCCCCTGGAAATTATTTTTTTAAATTTTAATAGCAATTAATAGGAAAGATAAATGACCCTGTGGCCACCACCACCTCCCCTGGATTGCTGCAGCCCCCACCAGGGGGCGGTAGTACCCACTTTGGGAATCACTGGACAGGGAAGCCTATTTAGAAACATAGTTAGACAAAATAATTCAAGAATTATTACTTATCTAAAAGCATGGGAAACGTCTTTAGGAATTATCAGATTTTTCCCTCACTGAAGGTCTTCAAGCAATGGAAATTAACCCTCTTTTTTTTCTTCCTAAAGCATTAGTCTGATAACTTAATATTTAAAAATTAATTTAAGGTATAAAACTCAAGCCTGACTTCTCTTTCTCCCACCTTCTTTTTCTCCTCCAAAACAAGAAAGGAAGAAATGCTAACTCAGCCTGTTATATTACAGACAAAAGTGTAGACACAAACCTGTGCATACATGTATGCTATATCTTTATATTCACACATACATGAATGTGCACATATATACACATCTATAGATATCTATCCATATCATTCATCTATCTACCTATCTATCTATCCATCCATCCATCTGTCTGTCCATCTGTCCATCTGTCTTTCTATCTATCTGAAGGCACTTTTGAATGATGCTGTAAATAGGATTATTTTAATATGAAAGTTGAAATACTTGGGTTTTTGGAGGTTCCTCCTAATTCTGAGATTCTATAATTCTGTGATTCTAGTCAAGTCCTCACTTAGAATCTAGGAGACATTGCTTAGAAAGTAAAACAGCAAATATCCATTTTCTTGATTATCAATCCAGAAGTTTCTATGAGCCATAGAGAACATTTTTTAACAAGAAATTGTAATTCAATGCAAGATTGTTTATATTTCTCTCTTTAATATTTTATTCTATATTCCTAATGTTGTCTCAGTTCAGACAGCTAGGGACCATGTAAATTCAGCCAGCTGAATTATTAAAGTGTTTCTCTAGGAGCACCTCAAGGACTAAGCAAGGAATTTGTACTTAACACTCACATCTAGGTGAGTCAGGTCAGGCTCACTCTGCTGCCTTAGAGATCAGAAGGTGCCTGATTATGACAGACTGTCTATAACAAGGGTAAATGCAACCAAGTTATCTTACTGATCTGTTTATTTTACTCTCCCAGTACAGCAAACACCTGTTACTTTTGCATTCTAAAGATGTCATATAAATAGAAATAAACATTTATCAGCCTACACATAGGCTGTCAAGAGCTGCCCTCATGTATGCTCCTGTACTTGCTCACTCTATCTGGGACCAAGCATTAATATGCTGTCATCTACCAGCCAGCCATCATTAGTCTTGGGATGATTCCTGCCCTAACAAGGCACACAGAATAATTTCTCTGGTGCCAAAAGCACTCTGGGCCTCCTGAGCTCTCTTTGCCCACTCAACCGTCGAGCATCTCATTGTTGCCCATATTTGTTGCATGAATAATCTTGAGAGAGCAACTGCAGTTTGTCTGGTGAAAGATCATGGGATTTTAGTGGACCACAAGCCAGTAGGAGCTGATATCATCATTTAGCAGCTAAAAGAAGGATACCTTCTAGGAGTAAGAAGTGACAATTTTCTATTTGACCAGAACACCACTGTAGAACTGCATTCAGCTCTGGCTGAAGGACATTGGTGAAATGGAACGTATCCAGATGCTGGCAGCCAAGGTGATGAAGAGACTTAGGTTCCTTCAACAAGGAATCCTCAAAGACACTAGGAATATTTATCGGGATTATCAAGCTATTTTGGATGGTTCTCAGAGGGGAGTTCTCTTTGGCCCCAGAAGGCAAAATCATGAGCAAAGGATAGTAGATACAAAGAGAAATATTTAGACTTGATAATCAAGGAAACATTTTAATAGAAATGTCCAGAGTGGAAGAAATGGCCTGGAAAACTGCCTTTTTGAAGACCTTCAAGCAGAGAAGCTAGATAGCCACTTGAGCATATAAGAGTGGGGATGTTTTTCTTTTTTTGTAGGGGGAGTATTAATTGGATTGTATGACTAAGGAAGTTGCTTCCAACTTACAAAACTGGTGATTGGTTTTCACCAGCCTTTTTACTTTGTGACTCACTTGTCCATAGTCAAAGTATTATGTAAATATCAATAAGGGAATGTGTGAATGTGTGTGTATATGCGTGTGTGTGTGTTTGTGTGTGAGAGAGAGACAGACAGACAGAGACAGAGAGAGAGAGACACAGAGACAGAGAGATACAAAGAGAGAACGAGAGAGAGATGGAGATAGATATGGAATGGAGGGGAGAGGGAGGGAAGGAGAGAATGAGGAAGAGGAAGTGGCTTTTATATTCAATAAGTTGGGGAAAACTTATGAACTGGATACTGGGATGGAAGAACTCAGAACATGTCTAGGATAATTTGAGGCATTCACTTTAGTCAAAAAATAATGCTCATAGAGAATAATAATATGAGAAAAGACTAAAAATAGGGAGGATTGCCACATTATGTAGGACTTTGAATGCCAGAAGGTAATTGGGAAGGGCAGACACTGGCAATTGTGACTATCAGGAAGGGCTTCATATAAAAATGGACTTCAGTTTAGTCTTAAAGGATGATGATGGAGGAGAGGTGAAGACATAGTATACTTCAAGGCACAGGGGATTGTCATTACAAATGGAAAGGGGAAATAAAAAAGCCTCAAGTATAAGGAATAGAAAGAAGGTCAGTTTAACCATATCACTGAGTACACTTAGGGGAGAAATTTGTAAAAAGACTGGAGAGTTGGGAAGGGGCCAGGTTGTAAAGAGAATTAAAAGCAAAATAGAGGAGCTTCTGTTTTATACTAGGAAAAGTAGGGAGCCACCAAATTTTATTGAGTAGATGGTCAATTCTGAGGTAAAGAAAACACACTTTATTTTTTAAGCATTGACTTCCCATCTAGATATTGACTCATCAATTGACTTAACTCATTGGCTGTTTTATACCTGTGCTTTCCAATCCCTTCTCCCTTTTCTTTAAACATACCCAAACACTGCCACTATCCATACTCCTAGGATCTCCATAAACTTTGCCTGCATACTCAATGTTCTCAGGATATTCTGACAATAACTTTCCATTAAACTCATTTACCAAACCTATTCCACCTACCATATAACATAATCATTGGAAAACCCCAATGTCTACCAATGATTCCACTAGATGTGCTACCATGAAAATAACTATAATGAAATTAACTGACTTCAACAGACAGCTTTAAAGTCTATGAAGATAGGAATCATGTAAAGTGTACATTCAGTCTGACTGACTAGACTTCCTTTCTGACTAATTCCACATAATTGCTTTTCATGACCTCTGGGTTCAAAACAAACTGTCCAATTTGAATTTCCCTCTATATGACCTTCTATCTCCCCTCTCTAAGATGTTGCCTTGCCCTTTGTGTCTGGAATGCTTTCACTCCTTCCCTCTTACCTAGTAGAACTCCTAGCTCCCCTTTATGCCCAACTCCATGCCATGTTCTAACTAAAGACTTTCTCAGACTTGTTCCCCTCAGGTATGACCCCACCCCTGACCATTTTTTAAAAAGAAAGCCATGATTTCATTGTTTTAGGGAACTCCTGAATGAGGAAATGTTCTCTCTGAGTACAGATCAGCACCTATTTTTCAACTTATAATCTTAAAGAGATGCCAGAATTATTCAGAGATGGTTCCTTGGCCAGTGTCACAAAGTCAGAGTATTTCAAGATTGTGAGATATGTCAGAGGTGAGATAAGAACCCAGGTCTTCCTAATTCTGAGTACAGCTCTCTATCCAGTAAACCAAGGTTGTCTATTCACCTCCCCCTCCTTCCCAACCCATTTTAGTTTGTATATACATTTAATTTTTTTCTTATATTTTTCATTTATTTGTCTGAGTATATATTCTTTCTTGCATTTGAATGTAAACATTTTTAGGGTTAAGAATTATTTTTATTTTTTAATCTAAAGCACTAAACATCAAGCCTGGCATGGAGAAAGCAATTAACAAATGCTTATAGAATTAATATGTAGTCTCATTTTATTTTTATGCCACTCTTGAGAGGAAAATGTAGATACATTGATCTCCATTTTACAGAGGAGATTACTTACTCTACAGAAAGTGACTGACCCATGATCACAAAGTGTTAAAACTAGAAAGCACACTATGATAAATCTATTCCTACCAAAGATATGATTTGAGCTGGACTATGGGGTAGAGCCCAGGTTCCCAGACCCTTGGAAATGCTCAGGTTGTAATAAAAGAACAATCAACAGAGTGTTTCATTTGTCTGCCATGTACCTCATATGTCCTGTGAGAGTACATATGACTGCATTTGATTGCACAGTACACTGATTTTAAGACCCTCTCAGAAACCAAGAACATGAAGATACAAAATTTGGAGCTGACACTGATTTTGCCTTGAATACAGTGACTTTTTTTTAAACCTCAAATGGCTAGAACCCTGATCTTTGTGAGTGGGGCCCAGTTGTAGATTATCCTTAGTCCCTTCTGTAACCAAAGCAGTATGGGAGATATTCAGAGAAAGTCCTTCCTTTTGCTTTTAAGAACAAAGAGTAGTGCCCCTCAATCTCCCACCCCCACCACTTCTTATTTCCCAGCATTTTGCAAGGACAGCCCCCTTCACATTTCTGCTTCTGTCTGGGCATACAAGGGTTTTATGGATTTTGCAGATCCAATTCAGGGCCATTTTAAATGCAATCCCTGTACAACAGGAGGCAGCCAATAGTAACTGAGCAGTGCTATTTGAACACATAAATATTTCATGGTGCTCTAAAAGCCACGAATGCCAAACTCTAAAATGTCTGTAAACATCTGAGATTTCCAGTTCCAAGAATGTAATTATAGTCTTGGGATTTGTGGGGTGTCTGGCCGAAGACCCTTTTCATTTGGAGAATTAAGGATAAAATGATGACCTTGCAAAGAGGAGAACATTCTAACATCTTCTATTTTAGCCTCTGCCTTCCTAATTGGGGGCAAGAGGGACACACAATTTCATTTTTTAAATCCTTCTCTTTTTAGGCAAAATATTATAAACAATGCAACCTAGGAGGAAATTTGTGATCTCTTAGTATAGTCATGTATTCAAATCCTCAAGCACCTCAAAAGCCTTGCCACCCAACCCTCTGACTTCTACAAATAAGAAATGAAATCCAAGAGATGTTAAGTTACTTCTCAGTTTCTCCAGACTGAAATATAGGCAAATGTGAGAGGCAGGATTTTCAGAGTCATTCTCTGACTCCAGAGTGAATGCCTTTTGCCTTATACTACCCTGTCCAGCCCAAAAAGCTGCCTGATAGGTTACTAAAAGAGAACTGGGTTGATGACTTTCCTTTTTAGGGCTAACGCCAATTTCTCATATAGGCAATAAAGTTATCATTGGACAGCCTTGAACTCATGTTCATTAGAAACATCCCAGTAGGGCAGCTAGGTGACTCAGTGGGTAGAGAGCCAGATCTGGAGATGAGAGATCCTGGGTTCAAATGTGGCCTCAGATACTTCTTAGCTGTGTTACCCTACCTACAACACTTACCCGCAACTACCTAGCCCTTAGGCTCTTCTTCTTTGGAGCCTATATTCAGTATTGATTCTAAGACAGAAGGTAAGGGTTAAAAAATTGCTTCAGTGGCACCTGAAATGGTAGTCTTCTTTTCACTTCAAATATAATAGACTTCAGTTTAAAAAAGAAGAATTTTAGAGACAAGAAGGAAAATTCTAGCCAGAAATGCACCTTGATAGAGACAGCCTTATGAATAAAGTTAACAACTTGAATTCATGATTCGGGAGGGTCTCTGTACACAGAACATGCCACATGTCCAAGAATGAATGCTCCCTAGGCCCAACTTTACTACCAAGGCCAATCTCATTTGGAAGTATTACAAATAATTAAAAAAAAATTTAACTTAGGATTTACGATTTCTTTCATGATTGTGAGGGATTTTTTCCCTTCTGACACCTATAATCCTAGAGAGATATAGTTACTTGAGTAAGGGCACACAACCAGCATGTGCCAAAGGTAAATTTGAACCCAGGTCTTGTGAATACAAGCCTAGTTTTCTAGCCCATTTACTGCACTGCTAATTTGCAAAGAACATCTAGTTTCTGAACACTGGAAAAATGGCCATGTGGACCAGGGGAAATGCCATCCTCCATTCTCAGGGGCTCCCATTGGCCAAAAAGGTGTATATAATACCAATACAAGGCCTCTGAGGCCCCATATCCAAACTTCTATTGAGGTCTAACTGCACAGATGACAAACATCTGGGCAAAGGGGTGAGGTCCCAAGCTCTAATAATTTTTTTTTTATCCTGGGACTCCATTCTAGGAGCATAGGGCCACAACCAGTAGGCAATGGGTCACGCAGTCACTCAGGGTCACCCAGCTGGGAAGTGTCTGAGCCCGGATTTGAACCTAGACCCTTTTGTCTCTAGGCCTGGCTCTCAATCCACTGAGCTAGCCCAGCTGCCCCTACTTTAGGTTGCAGTTTCTTTAGCAGATGTAGTTTTTACAGGGTGGGGTTGCTAGCCCCACGCCCAACCCTCCTCCTTTTTTCATCCCGGCTAGGGACCGTCCTTAGCCCAGGAGTGGTAAGGGTGGGCGATAGGGGTCAAGTGACTTGCCCAAGGTCACACAGCTGGAAGTGTCCGAGGCCGGACTTGAACCTAGGACCTCCAGTCTCTAGGCCTGGCTCTCAATCCACTGAGCCACCCAGCTGCCCCATCTAATAATTTACCAATCATCAAAGTTTCCCAGTCCTTATCCAAGTCCTTAATAGCAGGCTACCAAAACATTTCTTAGAACAGAAATTATGTGCCAGCAGGGAGTAATGGTGCACACCTGTAATCCTGGCAACCTTGGAGGCTGATGTTCACTGATTGCTTGAGTTTGAGAATGGAATTGCAGTAGGGCTAAGCTAAGTATAAATTGTGAAGAAGATGATGATTTGCATTGTTAGAAGGAGTTCCTCACCAGGAGGAGCTCCCTACACTGATAAAATCACAGAATTTGTGTAAAAAAAATTAAAGGAGCCAATTATTCATACTTTTGAGATGCAACTGAGTATGTGAGTATGTGTGTGTGTGTGTGTGTGTGTGTGTACATGTGAATAGCTTAGTCATGGGAACTGCCTGGAACATATTTCAACGTTTCACATGGATAGGGGTATTCCCTCTGGCAATGAAGATTTTGACTCATCTCCACCTTCTCCTTCTGGGTGAGTCTTATCTCTGTTCTCCTATGAAGTCTCCACCTAACTAGCATGGAGAAATTGATCCTCTAGTTCACTTAATATCTCCCAAGAGACATCAGAGCACTCTGGTTGGTGAGTGGATATCCTTTGCTCTCTCAGTTAATGACCAGTCTGCCCACCAGATTTTCTAATCATTTATACTATGGATGCTATCCCAGAGAAATAAAAGTTATGAATTTCCCAAGAGTTAGGGGACAGATACATGGTGGTTGGATCATGTTGTTATGTATTACTTTTTAAAATGCCTTATAATCTTTAAAGAAACTCAATACAATTATCCATAACATAATTAGTTAATAATAAAAGATAAGGGGCAGCTTTGTGATGCATTAGCTAGAAAGCCAGGCCTGGAGTCAGACAGACGTGGGTTCAAAGCTGGCCTCAGACACTTATTGTTGTGTGATCTTGGGCAAGTCACTTAATGCTATTATGATTCAGTTTCCTTATTTTTAACATGATCTGGAAATGGCAAACTACTCCATTACCTTTGCCAAGAAAAATCCCAAGTGGGGAGAGGAGGAGGAGGAAGAGGAAGAGGAGGAGGTAGGGAAGAGGAGGGAATGAGGAAGAAGAGGAAGAGGGGAAGAGGAGGAGGAGGAAGAGGAGGAGGAGGAAGAAGAACAAGAACAAGAAGAACAAGAAGAACAAGAACAAGAACAAGAACAAGAACAAGAACAAGAACAAGAACAAGAAATAAGAGATAGTAAGTCAGGAAGATGTCGTCTGAAATCTTGCCTCTGATAAGTCATCTAACCCAATTTTGACCTGCACAAAATCCCTTCTACATCATTCCTGACAAGTCTCCATCCAGTTATTGCTTGAAAATTTTGAATAAGGGAGATTTCATGATCTCCCAAGACAGCCCATTTCACTTCAGAATAGGGAGGTAGATTACAAAGACATTAAGCTTAAATTTCCATCTTTGTGATTCCCACCTGTGGCTCCTACTTCTGCCTTTCTGAGGGAAGGTAGAACCAATCTAAGCCTTCCCTTACTCAGTTGTCTTTTATATGCTTGAACATAACCACCATATTATAAGATATTTTGAACTGGTATGGATCTTAGAGATAATTAAACCTGAACCTCTCATTTTACAAATAAGGAAATTGAAGCATAGAGAGGTTCAGTATTTTGCCCAAGGTCACAGAGATAGCATCAATGATGGAATTTGAATTCATTTTCTAAAGCAAGTGTACTATGCTGCAAAATACTAGCTAATCCCAAATATGATTTTTCTGGGCTTTTGTCAGCATGCTTGTACAGTTCTGAAGCAGTTACGTATAGCAGTGTATACAGTAATGAACTTGGACTCAGGAAAACCCTGTATCCAAATCCTGTTTCAGATTCTAAGGGCATGACCCTGGGCAAGTCACTTACCTCTCAGCCTCAATTTTCTTATTGGCAAAATGGGGATAATAATAGCTCCCATCTGCCAGGGATGTTGTGAGGATAAAATGTGATAACATAAATAAAGCTTTGCAAATTTAAAGTGCTTTTAGAATGCTAGTTGTTATCATCATCATCATCATCATCATCATCTTTATTAATCTTTTTTTAAACCTCTATCTTTTGACTTGGAATCAATACTGTGTATTTTCTCAGGCCAGATTTGAACCCAGGACCTTCTGTCTCTGAGCCTGACTTTCTATACACTAAGTCATCTAGCTTCCCCCCCATCATTATTTTTATTGTACATGGCTAGTAACAGGTTGAAATGGGATGCGAACTCAGGACTTCCTTATTCTAAGACCATCACCCTATCTAATGCTTTCTGCTACTTCCATGTCCATCTTAAGTCACTTCTTTTTTCTGACTAAACCTCTCCAATTCTTTCCATTGATGCTTTTATGAAATGAAAGAGGGATCCTTCACCATTCTGGTTGTCTTCCTTAACAGTTTATTAATGACCTTGTTTATTATTACGATAGCTTCTAGAACCTAAAGACAATACTTCAAATAAGGTGTGAGTCTGGGGGAGTTCAATGGAACCATCACCTCCTTATTCCTGGATACTGGGCCTCTCTGAATGTAACCCAAGATTCAGTTCAGTCTCCTTTCTTTGGCGATTCCATTTTTCCCCATTCTTACCTATAAATCATCATTTGTAACTTACTGAAGCCTATTTTCACCTGCCATGTGGCTTCCCATTGCCTTTTGTGTGACCTGAAATGTTAATTCTTCTGAGATTTTCAGTGGTCTGTGATTCATAGTCATGAATTATTGCCTGGAGAACATTGGTGTTAAAAAAGATGGGATTTTGAGGCAGGGAATAGTTTGAGATCACTAAAAATCCTTTGCAGGCTTCCAAATGTCATTTAGTCCGATCACCTCTTCTTATTCAGTGCTGAGCTGAGTTCATCATCCCTTATCCTTCCTTAAAAACAGGAGTTAAGATTAAAAAAAAAGTCATTGGTCTAAGTGCCTGAACTAGATGACTATGTGCAAATCATGGGAAAGGAGGAAAAGAATAATGAATACATAAATCATTAGCTGTGTGACCCTATCTGGACTCCATGGATGCAAAATCAGTGTCTGGAAGGGAGTCTTGGGGGCAGTCGGTCAGTAAATAAACATTTACTAAGCACCCACTATTTGCCAGGCACTCTGCTAAGGGCTGGGAAATGTGAAAAGAGGCCCAAGGAAGCAGTGATGGTCTGTTTTTATTTTTAAGAGGGGGAGGTTTTAGGTAGCTTAAAACATTTTCCATTTCTGACGGAATTTGTATTAATCACTTTCATCATCACTCAACTCTTCTAATACTCACAAGATCTATCCCATAATCTATATCCCATAATCTATATTACATAGCGTCCCACATTAGGATTAGATATTTAGAACTTCTTACACTTTGACTCTAAGTCATCTGAACAGAAGAATTTCATATTCCTTGGCTTCAAGCATTCTATGCTCTAGGCAAAGGAGACAACTTTCCATTTCCCCATCTATAACACCTTCGTATATATAGGCTGTTTCCTGTGCCTGGAATTCTCTCTCTCTCCTAACTCAGTCTCTCTAGCTCTATTTAAGGCTCAGCTCAAGTTTCACCTCCAACCCAACAACTATTTTTCACTAATTGTTAACCCTACCCCTTAGGACTTTGCACAAATCTCAGTTTTCCTTATTTGTGTAAATGTGGCTCATTTCCCATTCCCCCACACCACCACAACCCTTATAGAATTTATGCTCCTCAGAAGAAGGGTTTGTTCTCATTTTTTCTCTTTCCAGTCTTAGAATATGACTCATAATAGGCATTTAATAAATACAGATTAAATTGCTTGTCATATTAAAGCTGGAAGAAAGCTAAGAAGTATTCAGTCCCACCCTCTTTTCTACATATTGGGAAACTGAGGCCCAGAGGAAAGAACTGCCTTACCCAGTTTCACTAAGTAGCAAGTTGGAACTTGATCCAATGTCTTCTTACTTCAAATCTAGTTCCACTATACTCTTACTCTTTAATAGGGTGATGAAAAAGGAAGTCCTTCCAGTTTCTTTACTCATTAATAGTTCAGACCCAGTCTGGCTCATCACATACTTAAGAAAGGAAACAGGGCCCAATCTAAGGAGTCTAGCTAATTTTCCTTACTGCAAAGAATCAATTGAGTATAGCTGAAGACAGATGCTGACATCCCCAGGAAATATGGGTTGGGGGTGGAGAAAGCCTTTCCTTTTTCCAAAGGTGGAAGTGCCAAGTGGGAGAGAAGGGGACATGGGTAAGCAGTAAGACAGTGGGTGTAGGTAGCTAGTCTTTACTGCTTATCCAGCTCTCCTTTCCTTCCACTTGGTACTTGCCCCTCATCCTGACACCATCCTGTGCTTCATTCTCTCTCACAGCTGTCTATTGCCTAATCCCTGTTGAAGTGGTAAATGACAATTATGAATAGTAAGCTAGAGCCTGGACCTGGGATTTCAATTGGGTGTATTAAAACTGATCAGCTCCTTCTCTGTAGTTCAGGACCTTGGAGAGTTGCACTGAGAGGTAAAGACTTGCCCCAGGGTCACACAAACAGTAAGCATCTGAAGTAGGATTTGAATTCAGCTCTTCTAACTCCAAAGCCAAAGGTCTTCCTACTTACACCCTCAACCCCACTATGCTGCCTAATACCAGCCACTGGTTTAGTATTCTTCTCTGTTTGCCACCCCATCTCCTCAGTGTATTCCCTTGGGGGATGCTAGTTAGAGAACACTTCTTTTTCTCAAATGTACAAAATAGATGGAATCAGTGCCTGAACAGAAGGACCTGAAGGTTCTCTAAGACCTAGTAATAGATCTCAATAATTAGCAATATATTATCTTTAGCCCATTATATGCACTGGTGCATATAATATATAGGGTGCAGGGGCAAGTATTTAGCTTCTGTAACTTACTGAACTTACATATCTGTTATATGGAGCATTTCTTTTTTTTAATTTAATTTTTCAGATTACATATAGATTGAAATTTAATCACTTTCTGACATTTTGAAATCCATGTTCTCTCCCTCCTTTCCACCCTTCATCCTTCCTCAAAGGTGACAGATATTATAATATAGGTTGTACATATGTTATCATACAAGATATACTTCCATGTTCATCTTGTGTGAAAGAAGACACCTATTGCTTACATTAGAGAAAAAAATCATGAAGGAAATAAAGTGAAGGATGGGATGTTTTGATCTGCATTCAGATTCTGTCCCTCCCTTCTATGGAGGTGTTTAGCCTATGCTGAGCATATTTAAAAAGTCAGAATGCCCAGTGGACAAGGTTACACAACTGTTGACTTCCAAAAGAGATGGCTAAATAGGATTTTCTACACTGGGATTATGGTGATAGTATTCTGTTTGGCTTCCCTGTCTCAAGTCTCTCCCCACTCTCATCCAGTCTCATCCAGTCAGCAGCCCAAGTGATTATCCTAAACTTCAGATTTGATTATGCTGTCCCCTTCATCTCTCCTCACTCCCAAGCTCAAACACTCCAGTGGCTCCTTATTATCTCTAAGTTCATGGATAAAATCATCTATTTGTAATTTTTAGTTCTGCTCAACCTGGCTCCTCCCTAGGTTTCTAGTCTTCTGATACTTTTCTCCCTTCCATGAACTCCATTATCCAATGACATTAGCTTTCTTGCTGTTCCCCTCCTCACATATGATGCTCTCTCTTCTGAGTCCTTACTTTTGCTCTGGTTTTTTTAGTGCCTGGAATTCTCTCCCTCCTCACCTTGACCTCATTGCTTCCTTTAAGACTCAGTTCAAATCCCTCTTAGCTCTTCTCCCCTCTAGTTCTTACCCTCTCGAATTTCTTCTCATAGAATTTCATAGGTTTTGCATGTACAGTTATTTGCATATTGTCCTCTCCCATTAGAATGTAAGCTCCCTGAGGACCAGGACTATTTTTGCCTTTTGTCTTGTTCTCAATGTGAAGCACAGCTCCTGGTGCATATTATGAAATTAATCAATGCTTGTGGACTGACTGAAAGACCTAAGGCAGCTTCCACAGAACTGGGGATATGGGCAGGGAGGAAGGGTTATGGCAGTGAAGACACCAGACCAGGTGCCATAAACATTATTGTCCCAGGAGAGGATGGAAACTTGTAGGCTAACCCTACACAGTTCTTGGCTCTTGCTACCATGGTGTTGCAGGGAGAGAGAGGAAGGAGATCTCAAGAAAACACCACAGTGACCCCGAGAGTGAGCTTGAGGGTGATTACCATGTGCAACAGTGTGGGTGAGCAGATGGTCTTAAGAAGACCATAACAGAAATCACATAGATGAAGTCTACTCCTGTGGCTATCAGAGTTTTGGTGGCAAAGCCCCAGTTGGTTGTAACTAGATGTAGTCACTGGTTTACTAGATGATTTTGGTTCCTTGCTAAATCTCTCTTCTTAGATGCTCAGGTTGGACATCAGTCAAATGGGTGGTATAATCATTTTGCCTCCTTCCCAACTCCCTTCTCCAAACCAAGAAATAAATGCTGAAGCTATTAAATATTAAACCAAAAAATTCAGCCCTCAAAGAACTGAAGAATCTTTAGACACCTGGAATTATTATGGTTCCATTGACCCTGAGTGATAGAAATATCGGCATTAAGAATGAAGCCCAGAACAGCCCAGAAGAGGTTCACCTCCACTGTGAAAATGAGAAACAAGAACAAAACCTTCCCATTAATACCAATCATCTCCTTTTTCTGCTTTCTTTATCTGTATCCTTGAACCATTGCTTTTCTCCATTTTGGATCCTAAGATTAAGGCTTCCTTAGGCTAAAACAGCACATAAAGAGAGAAAATATATGGCAGTCAAAAAGTGGAGACAGGACAATACAAAGTGACCCTGAAGAAGTCTGCCTACATCTAGCCCCTATCTCTTGACAATTACTGATACCAGAGAGGGTGATAGATTTCATTCATCAGAAAAGACAAAAGATATTCCCAATAACTGGATAATTTTTTTCTTCTCTAGGTAACTGTGCAAGAGAATAGTTTTCTGGGGAGTTTTTAATCCAGGAAATAGACAAACAAAAGGAACACCCGTACACATCTTGCCCTGGCTCCCTTGATCAGGGTCACCAGAATGGCCCAGAAGACCCAACCAAGAATTTTCCATTTCAGTATTTACAGATGGGATCTGCCTCCTGAGACTAGGAATGTTTTCTCCTGGGTTAGCAGCAACAACTGTGAACTGTGGTTTCACGTGAGACTCAGATGCCAGTTTTCTCAAACCACAGAAAATTCACTTCTCAATTTCTACATCAGAAATCCCAACTACTAGAGACTCTTATTCAGGTCAATTCATTAAATAATTAACAAATATTTCTTAAATGAGATAATAATTATAAAACACTTAGCATAGTATCTCGCATATAATCAATGCTATATAAATAGTAATTGCTTATTATTGTTGTTATCATTATTATTATTTGTCTACCCTGTTCCAGTAACAATGTTAACTTCTCAGGATAAAAAGATAAAATTGAAACAGTCCTTGAACTCAAGGAACTTGAAGTCTTTCAAGGGAAACTATATTACATAAATGGATATATCGGATATGGCCTGGGTTTGTGATTTTGTTGGTTTAGGAAACTATTAGAAAAGGGAACTCCCTATGCCAATGTAGGCTGGCACCTGCCCTGCAACTTAAGGCTTAGAGGGTTGACATACACACTGAAAAGATAAATCATTTGTCCAGGTCCATAGGACCAGTACATAGCAGAAGCAAAATTAGAACCACTTCTCTCTGGAATCAAGTATGACTCTCTAGAAACCCTTCCTCTCAGATCATACCTGTCCTCAAACATTTCCTAGCTGTGTGACCCTGGGTGAGTCACTTAACCTTAATTGCCTAACCCTTATTTCTCTTCTGTCTTAGAATTGATTCTTAGTATCAATTCTAAAACAGAAGATAATGGTTTAAGAAAAAGCAAGATAATTGGGAGGGAGCTACTAGAACCTGAAAGGAAGAGGAAAGACATTATATAGAAAATGACCCAAAATGACCTGGCAACTAACAATCCTAAGAGGCAGAAATATCTACAGAGGCCTTTCCTTGACCTCTATGATTGGCCACTGCCAAGAAATCACACTTACAGACCAAAATTCTACCAACAATTTTTTTTAAAGTGATGCTCAAATTCTAATATTTGCCCATGCATTATAAAGCTAATAACTAAGCCTCAGAGCACTCAATGCACTGAGCCCTTTTTTTCAATTTGTTCATCTTGGTGTGAGAAGACATGAATTTGAATCCTGAATCCATTAGCACCAATGTGACTTAATATTGATTAAGCCATTAAATTCAATGCTTGATAATTAATTAAAAATAAGTAGGATATTTTGGTTAGGCTTATCTATATAGCTATGGTCCAAGGGGCATGAAGAGTCCCACACAAGTGAACAACAGCCCTTGATTGATTTAGAGCTTAAACTAACACTTATATGTGCTTGGGCCCAGACTCTTGCCCCCCAGAGCAAATGGTATGCAATCTAGTCTAAATAGCTCTTTTTTCATGTAATAACTCTTTAAAGTTGAATCCCTTGAACCTATTTTTTGGGGGGGGGGGAGTGGAGATGATGAAAGGAATGGGAGCAGGATGAGGCTAAGGTGGGGAGGATCTTAACTCATCTGTTGTATTTTAGTTGGTAAGGGATAAGGAGATGTAGGTGGCCATGTAGTAGCTTTGTATTTAAACTTCAGGATAATTAGGTATTTTCTTCTTTCTCTGCTGCTGAAAGATTCAAAGGATTTTGGGACCCCTGTAGCAAAAGACTCACTGCCCCACCATAGTTACACTTCTATTTCAGTTCTCCAATTAGTGGCTTGACTTTTGATTTCACAACAGCCTCTATAATCTTTGCGCCTCACTGGTGATAGTCAAGGTGTGTGAAGAATATATGTCAACTGACTGATCTCAAATGTTTGTCAATTGAAGAAGCCATTTCTTATTTGATAAGTAGATAGTATAAAGGCTTCATTTGCTATATAACTTTTTGAGACTCTTCTGCTGGTGAGCATTTTTATACCTGCAAGTAAATGTGTGGAATCATAAATGGGGAATTGCATTAACATGAAATATTAATTCCCATAAATCAGGGTGCAAATAGCCATTAAAATTTAATTCATTCTCTCAACTTCCTTGAAAGGCAGATAGAAGCAGACCCTTAAAGATGAAGAAATAGATGAACTGAGGGCAGCAACGGGCTCTTCCAAATGGTACAGTAGGACAACAGTGGCTTTTCCAAGACAGACTATGAAAAATGCATTTCTCAGTGATTCCAAATATGTCCCCTGACTTTGTCTTTTTAAAAAATTATTTAATGGCAATAAGATTATTTTGAAATAAGTGAATTAGTTTAAAAATGCCAATTCATCATGACAAGGAGAGAATCTTTTCCACTGATTTGAAGAGAAGTTTCTCTCCATAACAGGTGATGATCTTTGCTCTATCCACAGTATTACTGACATTAGCCATTTTCTTATAACCCATTAGAGAGAAGTGGAAGAAGTCTAAGGGTCAGAGAACTAACTCACTTAGACAATATCTTAATTGCTCCTCCTTCACAGTAAGTAGCAAAGCAATTTTTACCTTTGACAATCTCCCTGTTAAAGTTCCTGGGATTTAATAAGTAAAAGGAAAAGAAAATTATTAGAATTCCGTAGAAGCTGGCCTTTCTTTGTAGACTTGCACATAATCCCCAAATCAGACTCAATATTCTTGTCTCAAATAAGGAGTTGGGGTCTGACTCAGATCATGGAAAAGTGGGAGGGAGGCTAGCATGTGGGAACTCCCAGAAGGTGACTAATAGCTTATTAGTCCACAAGGGAGAGGAGGAATCACACAAGTGCCAGGTTTCAATGGGAAGCCAAGAATCAGCTCCTACTTTTATTCATTGTGCCAGTGGCCTAGATCTACCCACACTAGAAGGCAATTACTCTAGCTTTAAATTTTCATCCCCAAAGAATCACATCTAATTTTTCAAATCATTTCATAATGATATGTTTCTGGGCACTGAGCTAAAGATTAACTCACAGTCAAGGAGAGAGTGTGGTACAGAAGGAGCACCACTTCTGCCTTTAGGGGACCTGGGTTTCCATTATTTCTCTGAGGCTTACTACCTGAGTGACCCTGGGCAAGTGGTGGAGCAGCTAGGTGGCTCAATAGATAGAGCACCAGATTTGGAGTCAGGAAGAACTGAATTCTAATCTGGCCTTAGACTCTTCCTAGGAATGTGACCCTGGTTGAGTCACTTTACCATGTTTGCCTCAGTTTACCCAGATGTAAAATGGAGAATGAAATGGCAAACTGCTCCAATATCCTTTTCCTGGGAAACTCCAAATGGAGTTGGAAAAGAATGAAATGACTCAATAATTAGAAAATATGCCAAGCACTATGCTAAGATGCTTCATTCTGTGGGCCTCAGTTTCTTTATCTGAAAAAAAGAGGTTGGAATAGATGGCTTTTGAAGTACCATCTATAGAGGTAGATGTAGTCAGGAAAACCTGAGTTCAAATCTAGCCTCAGATACTTCTTAGCTATATGATCTTGGTAAAGTCACTTAGCCTAGAAGGCAGCAAAGTGGCTCAGTGGATAGAGTACTGGGCCTGGAGTAAGGAAGTCCTGAGTTTAAAACCTGCTTCAGACATTTCCTAGCTGTGTGATCCTGGGAAAGTCACTTAACTGCCAATTTCCTGACAAAAGGATCCAATGGAGAAGGAAATGGCAAACCACTCTAGTATCCTGGTCAAGAAAACTCCAAGGATAGCTGAGGTCCAGGGGTCACAAAAGAGGCTGGCCATGACTGAATGACTGACTATCAATGAAGTACCCTTGGTTTACAGATCTATGACCCTCTAATCTTTCCTTTTTTCAATCATGAAAATATGAACTTTAATAGCAGCCTTCAAAATGGAGTCGATCTTATCTGAGGGGAACAAATTGGTTGGATTTAATGGCTATTATTACTACCACTCTACTACTACTACTACTACTACTACTACTACTACTACTACTACTACTACTACTACTACTACTACTACTACTACTACTACTACTACTACTACTACTACTACTACTACTACTACTACTACTACTACTACTACTATTACTACTACTACTACTATAATTCTTGCAATTGCTGCTACTACTACTACCACCACTACTACTAGCGCTGCTGTTGCTACTACTTCTTTCAATAATAATAATAATAATTTTTTAGTATTATTTTTGTATAGCACCTTAAGGTTTGCAATTAGCACTTTTAGATGACATCTGCAGCATTGTGTTCAGTTTGGGTACCAAGTGAGGATGGAAATTTTTAAGCTGGAGAAAATGCAGAGATGGGCATCCAAGGATCTAGGATTCATGCTATACCTGGATTGATGGAAGTGAATGGGGATGTTTGGCAGGAAGAAAAGGAAATAGAAGAGGATATGGTCATTATTGTCAAATATTTATTTGAAGGGTCCATCATGTGGAAGAATGATTCTGTTTTTTTTTAACCCCTTTGCCCCAAAGAGTAGAAATTGGACCAATGGGCAAAAGATTCAGAAATAAGTTCAGTGCTGTTGTCGGGAAAAAGCTTGCTAACAGTCAGAAGAATCTCACAGTGGGATGACCAGTAGTGTTAGCTAGGGAACTCACCCTTATTGTAGAGAGCCCTGCAGTACTTACTGATAGTTTGTTGCATGTTGGGGGGCATGAGTTAGACTTGGCCAAGATGATATTTGCAGTGCCTAACAACTCTAAAATACTGCAATTCTGGGGAAAGTTGTCTTCCTTCCTCTCTTCCTGATTCTATCCTGCCAAGATGAAAAAAAATTGTTTCTTCCCAGGACTGCAGAATGTAGAGTAGAGGGCAGAACCTAGAATCAAGAAGCCTCGGATTAAAACATCTCCCTATGATTCAGACAGGCTCTGTAAGTAACCATGGAAACATCACTTAAACTCCACGAACCAGTTTCCTTGTCTGTAAAATGGGGACAATAATACCTACCTTACAAGGCTATTGTGAAGTTTGAAACAGACATTTTCTGCAAAATGATATGAGAATGTTACTTAGGATTATTCCTTTGAAGTAAGGCACCAAAGGCCCCTGTTGATAAGTAAATATAACCTGGGAAGGGTAGATTATTGAGACATAATCAATCACTAATTTCCTAAGCCAATAATCATTTAATAAGAATTTCTATGTTCTAAGTGCTGGAGAAACCAAGATATACAAGAAAAAGTGTCAATATGTAACCAAAAATAGAAATACAAGATAATTTGAAAAGGGGAGAGAACAATAAAAGCCAGGAGAAGTTTCCACTAGGATATTGATGGTGAAGCTTTTAGAGACCAAGTACCCAAACTGTAACCTTCACGCTGAAAGTGAGCCTCCTGTCTTACCCAGGACAGGAGGGAGAAAGAGCTCCCATTGGGCTGTTGGGCAGAAGGGTGGGTGATATGAGAAATGTCCTCAGGCATGGTGTGTGGAGAGGGAGAAGGGAGAAGCCCCCTCTGGCACATGTGTCATAGCTTTGCCAACACATCTCTAGGACAAGGGTTAATGTTTTGTCCTGTGTCCCTTGGGCAGCCTATTTAAACCTTGGGACTCCTCAGAATCAAGTTTTCAAGATGCATAAAAATAAAATAGATAGGAGCACAAAGGAAACTAAAGATTAGTGAAGATGCCATCTCCCCCTTCTCCATCCAGCTTCAGAGATGTCCCTGAGATATCAACTCTAAGTCTAAGAGATGACCACTAACCTATCTTTGACACCTTTGCTTGTGTTTCCATGAACACAAAGCACATTTGTAAGAACCACTCCCTGCTTCTTCCTCTGTTCTCTGTGTCACACCATGACCAGAGTTTAAAAGGATTCAGCTTTTCAGAGCTTTTATAACCATGGGCATTCCTACTAAGAAACACTTTTGTTGTTCAATCATTTCAGTCATGCCCAACTCTTTGTGATGCCATTTGAGGTTTTCTTAGCAAAGATACTGGAGTGGTTTGCCATTTCTTTCTCTAGGTCATTTGACAGATGAGGAAACACAGGCAAACAGGGTGAAGTGACTTGCCTAGGGACACATAGCCCATAAGTGTCTGATGCCAGATTTGAATTCAGGACAATGGGGCTTGCTGGAATTCTATCTATCACACACCTAGCTGTCCCCTAAGAAACAGAGCTTAAAAAGGAGACAATAACATGACCACATTTCATTTAACCCTTCCATCTTCTCTGATTCTGGACTTCTTTAGGGCTTTGAATTTGTGAGCCTTGTTATTTTCACATGCAGCAAGCAATCACCTTCACTTCTTTCTCATTCTTTGGATCCATTCTGTTCATGTGTTTTGACTCTACTCCCTCAACACCTGATCTGTGTTTGGGGTGCCAACTAGATCCAAATGTTGACCTCCAAGTCCTTTTGAAGCATGCCTTCCCCTGTTTCTCTGACACTCCAAGGCATTAAGACATTCCCCAAAGATGCTTTTAACTCATCCCTGGGCTTTGCCAGCTGGGTCTAGGAAGACTTTTCAGGTTCCATTTTCAAATGCAAAAGCTGTTCCCTCGAATTTCCCTTCTGTCATTCTCATTTGTCTCTTCCTCTATCCTGCCAGCTCTGTGCATTTCTTTTGTCAGCTGTCCGTCTCCAGGGGAAGTCCAATAGCTCTGCTGGGAAAGTACTTGGGGCTGATGGGCCCACGGGGTCAAATTTAAAAACAGAGAAATCTTGGTCTAGCATTTTCCAAAGGACAAAGAAAGGAGAAATGTTTTCTGTCAAAAATCTTCCTGGAATAAGAGGAGAGCTAGTGCCAGGACTACTAGAAGGGAACCAAATACAAGACATTTTCTATAAGCACTAGAACTTGGGCATCTTTTCAAAAGAGATGATTCTACCTGGTGATGTGGACATTACTTTCTTAGAAGTGAGACTTTTTAATCCTCTCAAATCTTTCATCAAGTGGTTCTTAATTCTTTTTGGTTTTATCACTCCCTTTATCAGTTTAGTGAAACCGACGGCCCTTTTTCAGAATAATGTTTTTAAAAGCATAAAATAAAATATATACAATTACGGAGGAAGACAATTATACTGAAATGCAATTTTCTTCCTCTGTATATATGAATATATGGCTGTGTATGTACTGTGTGTATTTATGTATGCAGATACACGTATAAATGTCCATTCATATGCCTACATACATGCATGGATACATTGATACACAAGTTCACTGACGATACTTTGCTTTGCAATGAGCATAGACCCAAAGGAATAAAGTTCTAATCTTTAATAGCTTGTCATCTGGACAGCCTGGTATCTTTAAGGGATATTCAAAGCCCCCTCGAATCATACCATATTTTATGAGTGGTTAATGATTCTAACCTTTTAGAAGTTCAGTCATTCACATGTAGAAACAAATATTGCTGGTTTGGTTTTTTTGAAACTGAATCTCAATGAACAAGGAGTCTAGAAACCTTCATCTTATTTCTGGCTCCACCGATAACTAGTTGTGTGGCTCCAGGCTGGCCATTTCCCCACTCCCAAGGCCCATTTCCTTATCTGCAAAATGAGGACTTTGTAGAGAGGATTCTTGCTTGAACTTGATGGTCTTGAAGGTCCTTCAAACTCTGAGATTCTCCGACTAGCGGAATGACAAGGACCTTTTCAGCTCTAAGAGTTGAAGTGTTTTAGGAGTTACCAGTAGAGATGCCATAATGATTCTGGCTGTCTGAATGTTTAAAGTCTTGCAGCTTTCTCTTAGCATTTCCTCAGTTCAGTTCCATTTAAGCACCATTTGATGAAAACCTGATATGTGCCAGACACCGTGCTAGCTACTACTGAAACAAAGGCAAAAATGGAATTATCTCCATCTTAAAGAAGCTTACATTATAATAAAATATATCATACTTTTGTTATAAAATATCATATTAATATATTATTTTATTATGAAATAAAAATCATAATTAAGATTTACACAATGGTTTAAGATTTACAAAGTGCTTTAGATATAATAGCTTACTTGATCGTCACAGCAGCCCTAAGATGCAAGCTCTATTATGACCTCCATTTTACAGATGAGGCTGAGAGGTTAGGTGCCTGGCTAAGGCTCACATAGCTATTAAGGATTTGAGGCAGAATATGAATTCAGGTCTTCCAGATTCCAAGAGCTGGCTTGTTGCCTACACTGGGGAGATAGTTTGTAATTGAAACTATATTGTAGGGGCAGGTAGGTTGCACAGTGAATAGAGTACTAGGCCTGGAGTTGGGATATACTGGGTCCAAATCTAGACTCTGACATTCTCTAGCTGTATTCCTAGGCAAATCATTTAACCATAATTGCCTAGGCCTTGCTGCTCCTCTGTCTTAGAATTGATATTAAGATAGAAAGCTGGGGCTAAGGAAGAAAGAAAAAAAGGAAGGAAGGAAGGAAGGAAGGAAGGAAGAAAGAAAGAAAGAAAGAAAGAAAGAAAGAAGAAAGAGAGCAAAAGTGAGAGTGAGATAGAAAGAGAGAGAGAGAGAGAAACCTCATTCTATTATCTTACTTTTACTTACAAAGTAGAGAGCACAAGCGTTTGAGGGGATCCAAAAAAGGTCTTATAAAGAAGGTAGGACTTTGCACTATGTTCTGAAGAACGCTATGCTTTTTACTCATTCTAGATGAGAAAGAGGGAGTTTATTATGGAGTAAATATTCTTCCTAGGACACACAAAGAGCACATCCCTATATTTTGAAGAAAGAACAAGATGGCATTTGGAAACCATCTGAGATAATTTTCAAGGAAGGGGGAAAAATGAGTTCCATGATGTTCCAGGAAGTAAATCAAACCTGACCAACCAGTGAGCTTCCAAAAATGGTCTTCCTCATGGCCATTTCTAAGATTCCTTCGCCCATGGCACCCGGGAAGGAGTTGTTCAGGCTTGGCTGGATTCAAATGAGAGGTTCTGTAATTTGGTCCAATGATGACAAAAAAAACTAATTGAAAACACAATCAGCAGGAACCCGTGTTCAAAGCAGAAAATCCATAGCCTGACATGTGTTATTCCTCGCCTCAATGGTTCTGGATTTGAGCTCGAAGCCCCAAACTCCATGGTACATCATTATGATGGATGTGTCCCATGCCAGGGGATAATGGGCGATGAAGCACACGTCTGGGCAATTATTTTCCAAAAGCATAGGTATTTCAAAGGAAGATGGAGGGAAATGAGATGAAATTGAGAAAACGGAGCTCCCAGAGCTTGAATCTTTGTCTATCTTGTACAATTTATAGGACAGAACAATTTGGACATTAAAATTATATAATGGCTTTGGTCACAATAGGACTCTTCTCCATAATACAATGGGAAAAATAAGCAATGTTTTCCAGGGAGTGAAGAAGCTTCATTGGACAAGTTATATTACAATGAAATATTAATGCAGGCTCATTTGTCATGTGTTAATTAGCAGAATAAGCTGTAGGAAGTCCAGATTACCATGCAAATGTTAATTAGGTCATAATTTATGTTAAGCATTTCTAAGTATAGGAGTGGAGCATCTCATTTAGCAGTGGTTGAACTTTAAAAATAATTTGCATTTGCAACTGCTAGTTTTCAATGTTAATATGACAGTCACTCCATTTTAATAAATACGAGAAATTGCATTTAAATAATGGTAAATTTCAGAGTTAATTTGGTCAGAGCCAGTAAATTTCCCCGGGAGATGAAAATGCTGCCCTTTATCCACCCCTCTGACATAAAACAGTGCTTCCTAATGTCCTCTTCCAAAGAAGGAAGGGTTCCAATTCCTTTCTCATGCAAAGGCAAGAAGTGAGGCAGCTAATGAAATAATCCACATCCCAAACACTTCATTCCTCTTGAATAATTTCCCAGATGGTCTTCTTGCTTTCTAGTGTCTCTTCCTTGCCCATCCATTCTTAGATGGATCAATGGCTTCTGAGATCTCTTCCACTACTAGATACCTTTTCCTGATTCCTCTTAGCTTTTAGGGTTCTAGCCCTCCTCAAATTATCTTCTATTAACTGTTTCATATATATGATAAAACCTCCAGGAGAATGTAAGCTCCTTAAGGATAGTGAATATATGTGTGTATGCATATATCTATACATCTATACACACACCTATATACATGTATGTATATATATAGCACATATATAGTCATATATTGTGCCTGTAAATATACATACTCACCTATCAAAGCCCTTTGCATATATACTAGGCATTTAATAAATGCTTATTAAATTAGACATTTCTAGAAGACATTATGATTGAATTAATGAGATGAACATCTTTTTAGGAAAAATACATCCAATAACTGTCTGTAGACACAGCTATGAGCATTCAAAGGCTGCCTCCATCACTTCCAGCTACCTGAAATTCATAACTCAGCCCTAATAACTGGGACTCTATATCACCCCTCTCTCAGTGGTATTTTTTCTCTACTATACCACACTGTCTCCTAGTAAATTGTCAGGTGTCATTTTAATGCATTTGCAGGGATCAAATATTTAGTGAATAAAAGAATACACATAGCATAGAGTCCGACTCCAAGGCAGAAAAAAGCTGGATAACCTGTGAAACACACTGCTTATGGGACCCCTGGCAACTCACTGAACTCCATGCTCTAGGCAACTCTCTACATCTATAAATTGTAGAGAAGGTAGCAAGAGTTCCCTTCCTTGTAGCAGTGGAAGAACAGGCCCAATTCCTATTCCTGTATTCTGTTTCTATTAGGATCAATTTATGTGTCGTGAAATATGGTGGTCCCTAAAGAACTGAGAATGAGCTTCATCCGGAGGGCAATGGGAAGGTGGATGGTGGGTATGAGCAAACTTCAACGTACATAAAGGACAAATGGTGAGGAAGAATTAAAGGAATAGATGTCATCAAAGAAATGTGTGAGAAAAAATAAGATAGGCTAATCACGTGGTAAGAATGAGAGGTAATTAATGGTCAGTCTGTATTTTCTTCTGGTATCCATGTGAAGTCAGGAGAATGTGTGACACCCCCCCCATACACATAAATGTTAAGTGGACCTCCTATGATAAAATTAGGAAGACCAGGGCCAATATCTGTATAGGATTAGCACGTGAGGACAGGTTGCAATTTGCATCATTGGAAAGCCTACCTTCTCAAATCAATGAAGACAAACTTAAAAAGATTATGGACCCATTCAAATATATAAGAATAAAGTCACTGAGCTTCTGTTGTCAATCTGGTCTATTCTCTCTCTGATAGTGGCTGGGATCAAAGGCCACAGGTTGCTCAGAAGAAGCCAGGATAGGTTATTTAAGAATCTAGAGAATATGGCAGCAGCCACTAGGCGAAGAACCTTTTAGGAAAGAGGTCAGCATTAGGGAGGACAAGTGGGGCAATAGAGCAATGAGTTGGCAGCCAGCTGGTATCATGGTAGCCTTATAGAAGACAAGATTAGGTAAGATAAGGAAACCAGAGTACGATGGTAAAGGGTTACGGTAATCATGGTTGGGCTAAAATTTCAGGTACAGCTGAGATGAAATCTAAGTCTTGACAGTTCATGAGATATTGGGGAAATTATTCAATCAACAATCATTTATGAAGTGGTCTCATTTTTAATTTATTGTTTTCCTTTATTTTATTCCAGTGACAGATTTACACATGTTTTCCAAGGTTACATGATTCATGTTGTCTCCCTTCTCTCTTCCTTCCTCTCTCTCAGAACTGACAAGCAACTGCCCTGGGTTATGCATTCATTATCACTCAAACCTATTTCCAAATTATTAATTTTTGTAAAAGAGTAAAGATAAGATCAAAATCCCAAATCTTATGCCCAAACAAGTGATAATGTAGCTTTAAGTAAAACAGTCTCTATCCACCAAAACCTCACTCTTTAATGAAGAGAGGATGCATTATTTTCTTTTTTGTTTGTTTTTTTTTAAACCCTTAACTTCTGTGTATTTTATCCTAGGTGGGAGAGTGGTAAGGGTGGGCAATGGGGGTCAAGTGACTTGCCCAGGGTCACACAGCTGGGAAGTGTCTGAGGCCAGATTTGAACCTAGGACCTCCAGTCTCTAGACCTGACTTTCAATCCACTTAGCTACCCAGCTGCCCCTATTTTCTATCAATATATGTATATTCAGATTACATGTAGCACAAATCATGATATATCATTAGTCATATTCAGATTATATACATGCAAATAGACTTGCAAATAAAAAATATTTGGATTACGTGCAAAAAAATACAAGACAATTTGAGGAGAGGGAACTCTAGGAGACAGAGAATGAAGGAAGCTTAATGAAGAAAATGGTGTTTGACCTGAGACTTGGAAGAAACAATGATTTACAGGGAGCAGAGGTGAGTCGGGAGTGAATTCCAAGAGACAAGCCCTGCAACATCAAGGAGAGGGAAAATGAAAAATGAGAAGGCCATCAAAGCAGGAACTTAGGCACAGAGGAATAGCAAAAGGACCTAATTACTTGGACTGAGGTGTGTGTGCGAGGACAGGGAGGGTAGGTTAGTCATGATGGATGAGACAAGAGCAGAAGCCAGGGTACGTATTATATACTGTATATAGATCTGTGTAGGTTCCTCTATCCCCAAGCCCGAGGGCCAGCATCCTCCCAAAGCTTGTGGAGATTAAAGGGTGGGGAACAAGCCTGTCTTTAGACACTTGAAAAGAAAGATTTGGCTCATCCTTTCAAACAAGATGGTTTGTGACAGGGGGACTTGACTAATCCACATTTTCATAATACAGAGCCTATCCGCTAAAAGAGCAATCAAAAGCCAGCTAATTGAATTATCCATGAGTCCATTTAAAGAAGAAATATTGCTCAATAAAATTATACAGCCTCTCTCCAACCCTCCCCTCCAACTCTTTTATCTTTTCTCCAAGGGACAGGTACCTGACTTTCATATCAAAGGGTCCACAGGCTCAAAACAGAACTGACCAAGTGTACATACTCAGCACCCAGATCCTCAGAGATCCAAAGGAGAGATTTAGCTTTAAATGGAGGTACAGACAAAATCTCCCTGCAATGTACAATGATTGTACATACTAGCTTTTTTTGGACAGTTTCACATCTAAGAAAAAAAAACTAAATTTTTATAACAATGGTCAGAGATCAAGTATTTAGAGAAACTTCAGAAGCCACCAAGTCTAATCCCAGAATTTTACAGTAGAGGAAACTGAGGGTCAGGAAAAATAAGTGACTTGCTCAATTTCCCACTTTACAACAAGGGTAACAAGCATTAGATTCATGAACTGAAGTCAGGTCATAGGGCTCTACAATCAATATTATTCTCTCTTTTCTGTATTGTCCTTTCTGATGTCATGTGTCCTGTTTTGGGATTAGGGAGAAAAAATTCATGGGAGCTCAGAAGTTTCCTCCTCTGGAAAATGTTGGAGTTAAACTAAATGATTTCTGACCCTTATTATAATAATTTCTCTTCTTGAATGTGGAACTGAGCTAGAACATCTTGGATGCTTACTCACTGTACTCTGCAGGAAGACTTCGTCTCCAATTTGGGAAATGCCAAGCAGCTGCTCCTTGCATTCAAACATCTTCCCTGACTACCTGTAAAGCTCCCTGAAATTCCAGCACTAGAATTCTTTTCTTTAGATTAAAATCTCCATCAAGCATCTTCTTCAGATACCTCTTGAAGGCAGCACTAATAGATACATGACAATTAGTTATTGAGTTGCCTTCTTCTTCTAATAATTCTCCGGAGAGAAAATTTTAAAGATAAAGGTTGGTGCACAACAGGTTGCAGATTTAATGGAGGACTAAGAAGGTGAAGACTAAGAAATTAATGGTAATGACAACAAACAATAAGAAGAAAAATTATATCCCCATGGTCTCGTCCTGCTGGCTGTTGCAGTTGTGCCAAGGATCCTTCCAGTGAGCTTACCGGGCGTGAGCTCGTATCCTAACTTATTCAGTGAAAAAAGGAGTTACTTTATTCACTTGTACAATTGTCTCTAGAACATTGAATACAAAGGGTAATATCTGGAGAGTGACTTCATCCGGGGACTGTTTCTATTAGTACCTCATTGAAATAAAGATGTGAATAAAATATTAGCAGGGACGACAGCAAGAACAACAGGTTGTACTTCAATTGTTCTTGATGGCTTACAAAGCCTTCCTCATCATCAGAATGTGAAGCAATGGAGGATTTTTTCTGCTCATTTTACAGATGAGAAATCTGAGATTTAGCTAAGTTACGAGACGATATTCAGGGTGACCCAGCTGGGAAATTGACTGCTCTTTCCACTGCTTCTTAACAGCCCACACTGGGATAAAAAATCATTAGAATTAACGTTAAATGGAAGAGATCTTCCAATTGCAGAAATAAGCTGTTCTCAGAGATGATATCTCCAAAGTAACCAGGACTTATCCATCCAGTGATTGTTCACTGTATTGTTCACAGTGAGATTCTGACACTCCTCCTCCCAATAATCCAGGCAGGAACTTTTGTAATTGCAAAGGAGGCAGATTGTTAAGGTTAAAAAAAAGTTAATTACAAGTAGGAGGGTCTGCATTCAAATCCTGCCTCTTTTACTTTCTACCTGTGTGACTGGGCATATCCCTTAACTTCTCTGTGCCTGTTTTCTGATTTAAAAATAAAGGAGTTGGAATCCTGGGACTATAAGGTATCTTTTGACACTAAATCTCTGCTCCTGTAATACTCCATCTTTATACCAGAGAAGGTTCAAACTGTACCATGGAAATCTCCTTCATTCATAGGCTTTGCCAAGTCTGAACCCTGATGTCACTCAAGGCTGGGGCATATCTAGCCCATATTGAACACAGTGGAAACAGGATTCAGCCTGCCCATCCTATAGGGAAATGGAAAAGTCATGGAATCTACAAGCAAGTAATACTTTCCCCTGTTCAGCCATTTTGCTTGTAGGAGCTCTTCCAGACAGGGAAAGAGTTATGTCTTCAGTGAGGTATTTTAGCTAATTATTCCCCATCATTAAATAAATCAGACAACTGTAACCCTGAAGAGGCCATATTTCCTTTCTTCTTCTGTCTCATTACATGCCACTTAGAGCGGGCCTTCCTAGGGCAGGAATTCTGAAACCGTTTTTGTGTCCTGGACTCCTTCTTAGAAGAATCATTTTAAATGTGTGTGCCTGTGTGTATTTCTATGTATCTGTATTTACCCATGCACATATATATGGAAATATCTATGTTCATATGTATATGTAAATAAAAAGAAAACCAATTGTACAGAAATAAAGATATAACATTTCCCCCATGCAAGTGCATAGACCACCCCCTCTTCTAAATTCTGCCAACAGATTCTGCCTCTCCCCACAATCATCCATAGAACCCAGGTTAAGAAGCCCTGCCCCAGACTAAATAATGGGACAAGCAGAGTCGACCTTTAGTGGTCTCTTTCCCTTTTTGGTGTCTCTTTCCACTCATTGTTTCTTATTTCTTTTTCCATTTGGACTCTCTCAGAGCTGGGCTGCCTCAACTTTACTTGTTGTCTTCGGGCACCTTCTTTCCTTCCTGACCTTGCACGATTCCCCATCAAAGCTTAGCAATCTTGTCTTCTTTTCCTTGGAGTCTCTTTTTCTACTTTGAAAGATGCTTCCTCAAATAATTCATGGTGGGTAAGTGATTGCTTAACTGAATTACTATCTTATTATTATTGACAATAATAAAAAATATTATTAATGTTACCTTTTAGAAAGGCAATATGGAGTAGTGGGTTGAGTGATGGAGTTGGAGTCAGAGGATATGAGTTTGAATGCTGTCTCAAGCAGTTACTAGCTATATTAAGTTTTGGAAAGTCATTTGACCTCTTTTTGCCTCAGTTTCCCCATCTCTAAGATATAGATAATAATAGCAACCTCCTAAGAGATTGGTTGTTATGATAATTACACGTTAATTCACTTAGATAGTGAAAGATGTCCTTTGCAAACTTCAAAACACTTTGTAAGTGTTAACTCTTACTGCAGAGGTTGTAGTATGGGACTTCTAGAGGCACAACACTTTTGCCCAAGAGAATAAATGGGCAAGAGTGGGAAATTGAGGGAAATATTTAAATTTGTGGCCAAGATGCTTTAAAAAGAAAAGCCTTATCTTCTGTCTTAGAACCAATATTATGTATTGGCTCTAAGGTAGAAGAGTGATTAGGGCTAGGCAATGGGGGTTAAGTGACTTGCCCAGTGTCACACAGCTAGGAAGTGTCTGAGGCCAGATTTTGATGCAGGATATCCCATTTCCAGGCATTGTTATGTATCCACTGAACCACCTAATTTTCCTTGAGCCAGTTGCTTTTGAACATTTGTAATGAATTATGTGGCATTTGGGGGAGAATTTCCATATGCTTGATTTTCCTATAATCTTATTTCTGAGGAATGTCTGCCTCACATGTAAACAACATAATGAGAAATGGATGGCTCAAACAAGGTCACATTGAGTCCCAGGGTACATTTGCCCTGTGTGGACACAGACTAAGTCATTCCCATCACAGGCTTCTGTGCAAAATAAAGATAATGACACAGAAAAGAAATTCAGTGTGTTGTATTCTTTGACAGTCACTTTCACATTTCCACTGGGGCCACCATGATTTCTTTTAGTCCCCAGTTTAAGAGTGTACATTCTCATGACTTCTTGCATTCACCCATTAATTAGTGCCCCAAATGCCTTATAGAGTTGCAATACTAGAGGCAAAAAGAAGCGCTTTTGATATTGCAGATTGAGCACTGGACAGCATCAAGAAAACAAAGGTTCAAACCCTACCTTAGACACAGTGACTGTGGGCTTGGGTCAAGTCACACAATCTCATGATGCTTCATTTCCTTTATTTGCAAAATTAGGAAGTTGTACTTACTGACCTCTAATGTCCCATTCAGCTCTTGATATACCACAGGATATTCTTTGAAATTCATAGGATCATAGATGTAGAACCAGTTCTAGAATCTCAGAGACTAATTTGTCCAAACATTTAATTTTTTGGACAAGGAAACAGAGAATGGGAGATTTCAAATATCTCACTGAGGTCATCCAGATAGTAAAATCTTATTAACATCCAGATAAATGACATCAATAACATTTCTGTCTTCTTTCAACCATAAAAAATGATGGGAGTGAATGCATCTTTTAGTGTGGGTGTGTTAGTGTGTATATTAAGCACACTATTTTTCATCTACTGAAAGCAATGGTTCCCATGACAATTACTTGATTTCTTTTGAACATTCTCTTACTCTGTGGAAGATGCTTTCCTATAGCTATAGATCTTTCCACTGCTGATACTCACTCGCAGAATAGCTTTGAAGGAGTCATTTTTCTTCCCAAGGAATCAGCTTCATCATCTTAAAAAAAGAAGGGGTTAGCCTAAAAGGCCTATGAGATCCCTTCCATTTCTAGAGTTCATTAGAGAGTTCTTCAATGATCTCTCCAGGTGATTCAAAAATTGATACCAGTCATTCATCCCTCAGTATAAAGGAATCTGATTTCTTAATACCTAGCTGCGATTCATCTGAGAATGGGATGATTTTTGATAGAGGGAATGAGAAGAGGGAGGAGATGAAGAAATAATTCTGAGACATGAAAACCAAAGGGGAAGCTTTGGCCTGGGAGTGAGTGTCATGTGGGTAGTGAAAATGCAGAAGTATCAGTGAGTATTGGAATACAGAATGTAAAAGAGCAATAAGAGAGGTAGGATAGACAGTTAGGAGGGGGATTTGGAAAACTTGGGAAAATGAGGAAAAGATACTAACCTTGACAATCAGGAAAAATGGAGCTGAGTCCCAGAATTATCATGATCAAGTGAACCAGGAAGATTAATTTTTTTTGGTTGTAGTGTTTATAAGAGAATAAAGGATAGAAAAAATATGGGAATAGATGGAAAAGAATGATAAGAAATTAAAGTCCTCGAGGATAAGGTGTCTTTTTTTGGTCTTTGTATTCCCAGTGTGGAAACAATGACTCATCACTTTAATACCGATATTTTATTAGTAGGCTTGTATGGCTGCAAGAAACCTAACTCAAGAGTTTCTGATGACCTCAAAGAGAGAATCACACAGAACTTGAAGAGGGCATGGTGTATGTAAATGGTCTACACCAGTGGTTCCCAAACTTTTTTGGCCTACCTCCCCCTTTCCAGGAAAAAAATATTACGTAGTGCCCCCTGGAAATTATGAAACTATTTATTGAACTCAGAATAGAATGTAATACAAAAAAAGTGTGGCCATCACCACCTCCCTGGATTGCTGCAGCACCCACCAGGGGGTGGTGGCACCCACTTTGGGAATCACTGGTCTACACCATCCAATCAATATGGACTGCAAAGAAAAGTGGAAATAATGATATCTTCAGGGAAAAATGTCTGGCAGGGAAAGAAAATAGGTTGGTCATGTGGGAAGGACTAGGAATAATAGATGGTTACTCACCTCCAGACATAAGGAGAGAGAAGGTGGGAAGAACCCTTGTTATAAACTTAGGTGATGAAATGAACAGGATGAACAAGTATGAATGCGTCGCCATCTTTATCATTGGTAGAACCATCCAAAGTAATGAGCTTGAAGCCTTATTTAATAATTTAAGTGTTTCTCTCCACAGCTTAGCTGGACACATAATAAACACTTAATGAATACTTACTGAATTGAATGGAAAATAAATCTGGGAATAAGCCACATAAAAATACCATGTAACCCTTTTATGATGTGATACTTATGTTCAATAATTTGATTTTAGAATCTCTAATTTTCCAAGTAATACATCAGTACAAAACTCTAGTAAAAACATTATTTGGAATCATGTGTGAGTTGAAGCATGTACCAGTTACTGTCCTAGAAAAAACTACAACCTGAACTTAGTATTCCTTACCTAATGTAGTTTCAAAATAAACTAGCTCGAGAAAGATATTATTTCTTCTGCTTTAGCATGTCATATATAGAGAATCTGTCATTGTAATTGTTGCTGAAGAATGGGATTAACCAAGACAATTAGAAGTAAATTTTTAATAAAAAAAAAGAAAGAGAGATAGAGAGCTACTATCAACCTGTCACGTTTCAGAAGAACACACTCTGTGGCTAAGTAAATGTCTGAAAATGGAGGATTCTCTGGAAATAATAGGAAAGCCCTGGAGTTTAGGCCAGCATTTCATGAGTTAGATGGAAGAAGTATGTAGGAAGATTTGTGTTAGTAAAGAAAAGAAAAATGAATTTATTGGTTCCTTTTTGAAGAACAGAATTTTACAATGGTTGGCTTTCAGGTTTTGAGGAATGGGATTTCAATTAACCCTCCCACTCCATAGTGTAACTTTAAACAATGGAAAATCAGAGTTCTTTTATGAATTACAATTGCTTGGGGAAGCATGGCATGGTGGGAAAAACACTGAATTTGGAATTGAAAAACTTGACTTTACACTGACTGTTACACAGTACCTGAATCCTTTGGAAAAATCACTTAACTTCTTTGGGCCTCAGTTTTCTTTTCTATAAAATGGTCTGCAAGCCCTCAAAGGCCCTTTATAGCATTGGTCCTATGTTCTATTCAGTGAATCTAAGCAAAGTACATCTCTGTTCTCAGTTATTAAAAGAGAAAAAGTAGGGGAGTATTCTCTAACTAAACATGAAAGAAAGATAAATATTAAAGTCAATACTGAGAAGAAGAAATTATCTCATTTATGACAAAATAAATAAATAATGAAATAAATAAAACAGATAAAATATACATATAGACAAGATGGGCAGGATTCATCAGAAAACACATACTAAAATGTGAACAGAGAAAAACATACCTTCTGGATGGAGGATGAGTAAGAGATGCTCACTGACGGGTAGAATATTTCTCCCCGAATGTTCACCCACCCCCAACACTGTGTACAAAGACTTGGAATTTATTTCCCTTCAACATCCCAGGTTTTTGAGAAAGAAAATTTCAGTATTTTCAGCATATGCTTATAAGGACTTTGTCATGTAACATGCTTCATATCATTGCAACCATATGTCTCTGATTTTCTGGGTCAGCCTTAGTTTCAAGGAAAAGAAAGACATTTTTAATGAAGCTTTGTGAAAGGCGTATCTCCTGATAGACAATGTGGTCCAATTTCTGTTTCAGAAAATACAATTAAATGCGTCTAAAAGTTAGTCTCCTCAGCACCTCACACAGTGTCTGGCCCATAGAATGGACTTCAATATTTGTTGATGGATTGTGATGGAAAGAGTCCTGAACTTGGAGTCAGAAGATCACAGCGTGCAAACAGCTATGTACAAATGGGATGGATACAAGGTATATTGGAGATGGTCTCAGAGGGAAGGCTGTAAGAGCAAGGAAGGCTGGGAAAAGCTTCTAGTAGGTGGGACTTCTGCTGAGATGTGAAGAGAGTCCACCAAGGAAAATATCTGGAGTTTGGAGATAGAGGGTTTAGAAGGAGATGGAGGTAGGGCTCAAATAGGGAGGACAGAATTATAGGGGAAGGAGATATGGTTATCAATAAGTGATAAGCTTCTATGTGGACTCAGTTTCCTCATCTGCAAAATGGATATAAAACTTAACTTCTTCATAGAGTTTGGGGCAAAGAAAGGATTTTAGCAACACAGTAATGTAAACTATAGTTACTATTTTTAAAAGTTAGGATGAATCAAGTGTAAAGAGATGATAGAACCATTGATCTCCAGCAACAAGGGAACTGAGAGATAATTTAGTTCAAGTACCTCATTTTATAGATGAGAAAACTGAAGTCCAGAGAGAAGTAACTGACTCAAGGTCTTATCTACATGGCAACTGGTGGTAAGGAAAATATCTCACATAGGGGGTTGTCTTTTATGGAGAACTAAAAGATTATAGGACCTTTCTCCTCTCACAAAATGGTATCTCATTGAAATTAAGTTTAACAAGTCTTGGTTAAAAAATAGACTATATATGACTCATGGGGACATAAAAATATTTTTAAATGAAGGATATGTAGATTTTTTAAAATAGCAAAGCCCCTGCCCACAAGGGGCTAGACATTTCATACACTTAGCATTTTGTTGTTTAAACAGAGATACATCCTGGCCATATTTTTGTATCTTAAGAGTTTTGGATCATCCAGATTCTCTTGAATCCAAGGCCAGCTTTCTATTCAAACTCTACCCAGTTTCTTCTCACACAGTCACCATGTTAGTTAAAAAAAATAGCCCATACATAATAGATGTCAAATAGGATGATTCAAGGAAGGATGGAGAAGTTTATTTGTTAGTCTTTTCCCCCAGGGAGATATTTAGCTCTGGGTATGGTAAATGTAATGGGCTGTTTGGACATGCATGTGGAGATCATAGATTTGAGTCAGATAGTACTTTAAAAGTCAACTTTTCCAAAGTTTTGATCTAACAGATGAGGAAACAAGCTCAGAAAAATCAAATCACTAGCCCAAGATTACACATGTAGTAAGTAGCAGAGTCAGGATTTTACTCTGTTTCTTTAGCTACAAATGCAGTATTCCTATCTATGGTACCACTTTTAATCTCTCTAGTAGCTGGTTAGATATGTGAGACTAGAACTCAGAGAGTCCAGGTCTCTTTGCCATCAGATTATCTTCAGTCCAAGAAAGAGTTCAATATCATTGAAAGTCAATATGGAAAAGCAATTTGGAAAAGATTTAGAGAAAGAGCGAAAGTCCAGTTGGGGACCCCAGTGAAAGAACCTGAACTCCCCAGAGCCATTGGAAAATCTTAGAAGCAGGCAGGAATCAGAAAGAATGAAAGAGTTTTCAGGTAGAGAAGTGTTTTCTGGAGTTGACTTTTTACCAACAATCTAAAAATATTTATAAACACCTACTATGGGCCAGTGGCCATGCTAGGTGCTAGAGATACAAATAAATAAATGGAATTTATATTTCATTTTCTTTTGAGAAGCTTACATTCTACAGGGGAAGACAATATTAGTATATAAGTATATACAAAATAAACAAGGTCAATGGTGTGTGATGGAAGATACAAGAAAGCTTTTATATGAGAGGGAGCATTTGAGTTGAGGTTCACACATGAGGAGATAAAGATGACTAGCTACTGTAAAGCCATGGTGGTAGGGGTGGTGTATCATGGGTGAAGGGTAGCAAGGAGGTTGGTTTTAGGTGAACTGAAGAATGAATAAAGAGGAAAACTCTAGAATAAGGATAGAAAGGTAAATTAGAGCCAGGTTCTAAAGGATCTAAAGGGATTAAACAGAATATAAATTTGATCAAATTGGAATCTCAGCAGGAGAATATGGTCAAACCTGTGCTTTAGGAATATCACTTTGGAAGATCTTTGGAGGAAAAATGGAGAGGGAAGGAACTCAAAGGAGGGAGATAATTTAGGAGGTTCTTGTAGTAATCCAGATGAGAAGTAGTCAAGAGCTTGTACTGGGATGTGAATGAAGACAATGGGATGGAGGGAAAAGGTGCCATATAAGGACCTTGAATGGAGGACACAAATATGGAAAAAATCTGCAATTTTGGAAACAGTTCCATCTGTAAGGTGAGTTAATGAGTCCTATAGAGTTGCTGGAGTCACAAAAGGCTGATGACTTTCCTGTGGCCACATAGCTAGTATGAGAGGCAAGATTTGGACCCAGGTAATCTTCAATGCAAATGTGACAGTCCACTACTACAGCACTATGTCTGCTTCCCTGAATGGCTTGAAAACCCTGAGCAACAATTCATTTGTCAAATTTCCATAAGCTTACAATATCAAAGAAAAAGAATGTAGTCACAGGCATCTGTAGAATATTAAGAGTTATTTAAAACCACTTCCATATGGTTAACTTCAGGACTGACAGCATGCTGAGCTTGGATGCTCTATTTCCCAAAGCACATTGTCATAATATTGGGAGTTTTCACAGGTAGAAATTAGAGGCCATTTTTACCTGCAGTAGCTCAACCGCCTTGGTAATTTATGGAGAGAGACTGCCTTAAATCATAACAAAAGTGACAGCTCTCAGACACTTCTCTTCAAGATCTCCGATTGTCACCGATTAATAAAAAGAGATGGGAAAAGAAGATGAGCAGCATTTCCATTGTTTTTTTAAGATTTCTCAACATTTTAAACCATTTTTGATAAAATGTAAATAATACAATATTGTTGGCTATGAACACAATGACAATTGTTTACATTAAGTGATAGCATAATTCATAAAAAGTAATGTTTTATCTTCCCCTCCCCCCAGCTACTTGACAAAAAAATCCAACCATGTTTTCTGTGCTCACAAGAAAATTATATAGATTAAAATATGGACCCCAATTGTAGAATTTTCCAAAGTACACAGCTACAAACACCAGGTAGCATCAGACACAAAGCACAGGCAATGATCTCTATGAATGTAGCATCAATGGTTTTTTGGTCAGACCTGGAATTTTATTAGTAATGGGAATGCCAAGTAAGGAAAATTATTTTACCAACACAGAACTTTGTGCACCTTTTGACTGAATGCTCTAGTGGGCTCCTCATGGCACTGACTACTTGGGGAGCTTTCACAAGTCACCCAGCCAATATGGGTCAGAGGTGGGATTTGAACTGAATTCTTCCTGACTCTAAGACCAGCTTCATTCACTATTCCACCCTGATTTTTGTTGATTAATTACCTCTAACTGACTTAACTTGATTCAAATTGTTAATAGTCACAGAATCAATATTTTCCAGTTTAATTACCCCCTCTTTCCTGAGAAGGGTAGGAGGAAAGAATTGTCTCCCTTTGTCACCTTGGAAAATCAAACTATTTGCATGCACTTCTCATTCCTTGTCAACCTCTTTCCCCCTTGAATTCCAAGTAAATAATCAAGATTATCATTTCTCCAATTCTTATAATAGATTTGAAACCTGTGCCTGGATTCTATTTCCCAGCAGTAGAAACCATATGTATACACATATACCAATCATATTTCTCTACCCTTTCTGACCTGGTAAAAGAAACAGATAAATGATCATCCTCTTTCATTTGGGGACTTAAAAATGTTTGATTGATAGATCAGGAGTCTAATCCCTCTTCCACAAAATACAATCCTGTAACAATAATAAGGGGTACCAAATCTTTTAGCTCATCACAGAAACAAACTGTGGGGAGGCAGGAGATATTAATCAAGGGGTAAGAAGGCTTTGAACTTCCCCTGTACCTTAGCGTGCACCTTTCACCTGTGTGTTGACCCTCCAGATTTCTTTTCTTTCAGACTTACATTCTTTGCAGGAAAGAAATTTATAGTACATTCAATGTATGCTTATAGCAATAACAGCCTTTTCAGAAAGAAGATAGTCTGAGTTTTTAAGTGATACATATATATTTTTCTGTAAAATCTAACAAAATTATAATGCCACTCACATTCTCATAATAATAGTAATAATGATAATAATACATCATCTGTCTGATATGTAGTAAAGGTTTAATAAATCTTTTCCTGATTAATCAACTGATTAAGCTTTACAAAGCCACAACTGCCCTGGGATAGGTAGCTCAATCAAAACGAAGGTGGGGTGAATGTAGCTTTTCCCCAGGTGGTGAAATTTAGAGTGCTCCCTCAGCAGATAGAAACTGAGATCAACACCTAGTTAACAAGAATAATTAATTAAAACATGAAGCTACCAGATGTTGTTGTTTCCCCAAGAAATGACACAAAAGGTGGCTCCTTATTCAGCCTGAACTGTCTCTCATAATCACCTTTGCCAACCACCAAGGGCAGCACCCTTAGTAACAGTTTCCAAGCACCCTAGGGTCTCCACCCCCAGAGGTTAGTGAGATAACATCTTTATATATTGAAGTTTCAAGTCGCTGAGATAGTTCTCTTCTTTCCTCTGGGCTTTGACTCATTTTGTCTCTGAAAAAAATGATTTAAGGGTGCCATTTATGTCACCTGCCCAAGCATCAGAATGATAGCGACAGCTCTGGTTAGTACATGATAATAGTTGACATTGTTATAGTTCTTTAAGTTTTAAGAAAACTATACATGGGATTTGCATACTTTAAACACTTTATAAACATAACCTGTCATTACCACCAATATAGGGATAAGTATTACACTTATTATTTTACTCAAATAAAGAAATAAGGCGAGGAAACTTCCCCTACTCATGGAAATAGACACCTCTGAAACATATAGTCTTAGAGAGTTTCCTAGACAATTAGAGATTAAGGGACTTGTCCAAAATCATTCAGGGCAACCAGGTAGTGAGGTGGATAGAAGATCAAGCCTAGAGCCAGGGAATCCTGAGTTTAAATTTGGCCTCAGATGCTAAATAGCCGGGTGACCCCGAGAAAGTCATTTAACCTCATTTGCTTCAGTTTCTCATCTGTAAAATGAGTTAGAGAAGGCAATGGCAAGCCACCCCAGTATCATTGTCAAGAAAACCCCAAATGGGGTCATAGCAAGTCAAATATGGCTGAAAAGCTATTCAGTAGCAACCATCATCATTCAGCTAGAGAGGTCTTAAGTTGTAGTAGATAAAGGGTCAGTTTTAAAGATTAAAAAGATCTAAGTTTATTGTAATTATGCTTATTATCATTATTATCATTATCATTATTATTATTTATTTTGATTCACATAAACACTTTGTATCACAAATAGTACAAGTATTATTACCCTTGGGAAAGTGAGTTGCTCAATGTTAAATAGCTATGAATGACTTAATGGGAAATTTTTAATTCCTTCCTTTCATGAGACAAAAAGAGATTTTTTTCCCCTGAAAACATGTCACACTTTCTTGATTATATCTCTTTTGAAAACACATTTCCTTTCATGAACTATTTTTATCTCCTCTATGAAGTTAGAAGTTCCATGAGAACAGGGTCAGAATTTTATTCATCTACCCATCAAAATCAATGCCTTAAACAAAAAAGGCCCTTAAATATTTGTTGAAAGACTAAATGAAAACCAATGTGAGTAATTAGGGTTATATTAGGGAGGCAGTGTATCTCAATGGAAAAAAATCTGATTCTATACTCAGAGGACAGGAATTCTAATCTAGCTCTGTGACCAAAGGCACATCACTGAGGCTTCCCAAGTTACAATTTCCTCAATTCTAAATGAAGTGATGAGTTAGATGGTCTCTTATTTTGTCCTTCCAACCCAATATCTATGATCCTATTCATTGAGTCAGATTTATTTCATATTATTCCTCTCAACTCATTCTCTGTTTTAGTTAGCCTGGTCTCCTAATTGGTTCCCATATATAATATTCTATATTTTTTATAAAAAAACCTTACCTTCCATCTTGGAATCAATAATAAGTATTTAGTGATAAGGGCTAAGCAATTAGGATTAAATGACTTGCCCAGGATCACACAGCTAGGAAGTATGTCAGGCCAGATTTGTATTCCTGACCTCCTTTCTCCAGACCTGGCTCTCTATTCACTAAGCCACCTAACTGACTCCACAATACTCCAAATTTCATGTCCATTCATTGCACAGGTCTTCTGTCAGTTCTAGAATTCACTCTGTCATCACCTGTATCTTTGAATTCTTAGCTTCCTTCTTAGAACTCAGATGATACCTCCTGCATGATACCTTTCTTTATTCTGTCTAGTTACTACCACTCTGTCCTCCCAACAATTATTTTGTCTTACTCTGAAAATAGATGACATTTTCATGTCCATGTGTATCTCCCCAGTAGAATGTAAGCTCCTCAAGGGTAGGAATCATTTCATTTTTCTCTTTTCATCCACAGTGTCTTACCTATACCTGGTTCATAAAAATGTTTTCTAAATTGAAACAGTGGCCAAGAAGTTTCCAAGTGGACAGATAAGCAAGATGATGGAATTCATCAGGTAATGGTTGTTCCAGTGCCCTACATGGCCATAAGAATTGGTTGTCATGCTAGTGCCATCACGATCCCACAGATAACTGCCAATCTACTTTTGAACAACACCAGAGGTTGGAATGAGGGCAGAAGGGGGTGGTTTCTTACCTTTCTCTCATAATTTCCCAGTCGCAATAACATGAAACAAACACCCCGGCTTGTTTTAAATCCTGAAAACCACAGCCAACAAGAGATCTCAAGCCAATCTGCGGTTACAAAAAGCCAGCATCCTTCCTGGGAATATGGCTTACATAAACAAAGGCGATAAGAGAGAAAGGAGGAATTACCGTGGGTTTAAAGTTAGCTGTAAACCTCTTAGAGGAAAGACGCTGCTGGCACTGCAGATGGGACGTGTTCATTAAGATCTGTTACTGGACTCGTGCCCAAAATATGCATAATTCTTTTAGAGATACATCACTAACAAGCCATTTTACAATATTTATAGCCTGTGACCTGACATAGTGGCTAGAGTACTGGACTTGGCATCAGGGAGACAGAGTTCAAATAATAAGATTTAAAGCTGGAAAAAGGGTCCTTAAAGACCATAGAGTCTAATCCTCTCATTTTACAGATGCAGAAAACAAGTCCTTGAAAGGTCGAGAGCATTGGCCAGGGTCACTCAGCGAGGGTTTAATGAATACTTTGAATTTAGGTTTTTCTCCTATCTACTAAATTACCTCCAATTAGTAAATACAAACTGTTTAGCAACAGACAAATCATTTCATCTCTCTGAGTTTTAATCCCTTCACAAGATTAATAAAACTAGATATTTCTACCTCAAAAGGTTGTAGTGAGGTTGAAATTGAAAAAAAAAATATTTAAAGACCTCTGTAAACCTTCAAGTGTTATTAACATGTTGATTTGGGTTGTTATGTTCCAGTCTTGTGTTATGGCCTAGACTTTATGAGGAAATGCTTTTTTCTTTTTAATAAAGTTTTAGATATATTACAATAATATAAGTATTAATATAACATGTTAAGTGTTATATTATGCATATAGAATTTCTATTATATATGAAGAATTTATCCTTTCATCAATGTTGGCATCCTTTTTTTCTTTTTCTTTTTGCTTGGCAATCTTTCTAATTATACTGATCACAACTCATCCATGCCTATCCAACCTAGGCACATCTATTTAATCAGATCTCCTGAGTAAACTTTTCTTTTAGCTCCTAGTAAATGGTGAGTTCTCCCTCTCTTTCTCTGGATAACTTTGAAATATCAGAGGAGCATGCTAATAGTCAACCAGTAATCCCTTTCTCTTGACATATAATCAACAAATTTCTTTTTATTTTTTTACATGTCAATACAATTTTTATAATCATTTTCTGACATTTTGCAATCCACGTTCTCTCCCTCTCTTCTACCTCTCTCTGCCTCCCCAAGATAACAAGAAATATGATATAGGTTGCACATTTGTTATCATATACATATTTCCATGTTTATCAAGCAAAAGAAGATGCTTATTGGTTATACTAGAGAAAATCCATGGAGGAAATAAAGTAAAGAATGGTGTGCCTCAATCTCTATTCAGATTCCAAATAAAGTTCTTTCTTTATTGGTGGATAGCTTTTTACATCATGAGTCCCTTGGACAAGTCCTAGATCCTTGCCTTGTTGATATCAGTTAAGTAATTCAAAGTTGGTCATTATGCTTTATTGTAGTTACTGTGTATAATGTTTTCTTGGTTCAGCTTACTTCACTTTGTATCATTTCAAATAAGTCTTTTCAGGTCTTTTTTTTTGTGATCATCCCAACTTCTTTAATACATTTATATCATTGATGCTCCTGACCCCAGTTCTTCAGATCTTATCTATATCTATATCCATATCCATATCCATATCTATATCTATATCTATATCTATATCTATATCTATATCTATGTCTATATCTATGTCTATTCTTCTTTTTTTTACCTTCCCATTGCCTTCTGGATGCCCCAAATGAATGAATAAATGAGTGGATGAATAAGTTAATGATAATCCTGATTATCCTCCATTTTGGAAGGCATCAAAATTCCAGTTCAATAGTTTGATATAATTATTGAATGTTAAAATCTGAAGAGATCTTAGAGTTGATTTAAGTTCAAAACAGTGTGGCAATTTTCAGTCAAAGGATCATAATTCAAAACCTGTATTTGAGGATTAATATTTTATATAATTTGGGCAAGTTTCTTAACATCCCGGTAGCCTACTTCCTTTATATGTAAAATCAGAGGATTGAATTGAATTGTCTCAGAGACTCTTTCCAACTCTAACTCTGTGTTTCTCATTTCTTTGCTAAGAAAAGAGATTTATTTTTTCAAGGTCACATTAACTTTTGATCCAAGACCAGAAACCAGCTGTTTTGATTATAATCCATTTTTCTTCACCTTGTACCATGCTGAATCCCCCTAAAATCACTATAGCATATGGTTTGGATTTCAGACCAAACAAACTGTGATCCTTAAATATATAGTTGCTAAGGTACCTTAGCAACAATTTAGGCCAATCTCCTTATTTGATAGCTATGGGACCATTAATTTAATAATCATAAATAATTTATGTTTTATAATATTTGCAAAACACTTTGGAAATATTTTCTACTTTATTTTTATAATAGCCCTGGGAGGTAGATCTTATCATTATCTTCATTTTACAGATATGGGTACTAAGGCAGAGGTCAGGTGATTTGCCCAGAGTTACATAGCTAATAAGTGCCAGATATAGCATTTGAACTCGTGTCTTCCTGATTCTAGATCCAGAACTCTTAACTATTGTGCCACATTAATTGACCTAGAGTTACAATGGGTCTGCAGAGACTATTTGATTTGGTCCTCTTGTTTTCACACATAATAGAATTAGAGACAGAAAAGATTTTAGGAGCCCTATAATCCAACACCTTCATTTTATGGAAGAAGAAACTAAGGCCCAAGGAGAATAAATAACTTGCTCAAGGTCACAAAGTCTCTCTCTCTCTCTCTCTCTCTCTCT
>NC_058130.1:32881563-33033875 GCF_016433145.1 Gracilinanus agilis | reverse complement strand
ATATATATATATATATATATATATATAAAACATTGATTTACATAGCATTTTGTATAGATTTTGTATTTATACAGATTGGTATAGCATTTGTATAGGTAGATTATTTATTTATGTATATAAATACATAATATATATGATTTTGCAAAACTTAAACCTTGAAGTACTATGTAAATGCCAATTATTCTTTCATTATTTTTCTTTAAAAAATCCTTAACAATTCTAAAACAGAGGGTAAAGACTAGGAAAATGGGGTTAGGTGACTTAATTGGGGTCACCCAGTAAGAAGTGCCTGAAGTCAAATTTGAACCCAGGACCTCTCCACACCAGGTCCAGGGCTTTATACTGTGCCACTTAGTCTTAGTTTATTTTATTGCTCTTAACATATTTGTTATATATTGTATACTCTTCACCTTATTTAACTGTTGTCTCTCTGAGCTAAATGTAAGTGCCTTTATGTCTAGGGTCTTTCCTCCCATTTTCTTGTATCTTCAGTATTTAGTACTATGTGTACCAATTTCCAAAGCCTTAATAAATGCCTATTAATGGATTTTGATATATTGGAAATAACAAGGGCTCAAAGAACATGAATTCCAAACTGTTGGTGCTCACTACCTGGATGATTTAGGACTTAATCTCCCCTGGCCTCAGTTTCATCACCAGTAAAAATAAGGGCTTTATATTAAATGGCCTCTGAGGGTCCTTCTGGTTCAAATTTTATGATCCCATGATCTATCTCGACTCTATGATCCCTATGATGTTATTGGAAAAGAATCACAATCTCTCCTAGCTTCCATATTTTTCTGTGGAAATTAATGAAGGTATTGTGATATTATCATAGGGCTAGTGTGAGGGAAGTGGCTTTTTGACCCTTAAAATACTATAGCAATGTGGGCTGTTAGTAGTACGATGATATTAGTAATAGCTTGAGTTATTATTAAAATAATAGCTATATATGAACATGTCTTTTCTTGACAACTCAGCCATTTCAGAATTGGGGAATCCTAATACCAGAAGGGAGATTATTTCATACAAAATCCTCATTTACATATGAGGATACTGAGGTTAACTGGCACAAGGATAAACTGACACAGTGTTTGGCATGTTGTTGTCTAAATTCAGTGTTTACCTCCCTTTCTTCATAGTATTGTCATCTAATATATAAATATAAACTGTGCTTTGAGTACTGTAATGCATCATTTGAATGAAAGCAATTATTAACACCTTCCAATACTTAGAAGAATTTATTTATCCATTTGAAGATTTGTTAAGTACCTGCTATGGATGTTGACAGTGACATATGATTCCCTTTTTTTATGTTCCACAAAAGGAATGGACTGACATGGAAACAATATGATAACAGCAATACAGTACGGCACTAAGAAACACAAAGTTTGAGTTTCATAACTCAAGAGAGTCAATGTTATCTAGAGAAGAAGGTTTTGGACTTGGATTCGGATCTCAGAATTTTGAAGTTCAAATCTCCCATGTGTTACTTGTTTTCTGTGTGGCCCTGGTCAGTTCATTTCATTTCTCTGGGTCTTAGTTTCTTCATTTGTAAAAATGAGGGAGCTAGACAACCCCATTTGAGCTCTAATTATTAAGATCTATGCCTTCACAGTGAGGAAGGATGAATCTAGAGTTGGAAGCCTGCCCATTCTGTGTTTATTCAATATATAAAAGAGATAACTGAGGCCCAGTAGCTAGTATTGGCAGAATCAGAATTTGAATGCATGTCCTCCTGGGTAACATCCACTCGAGTTGCTCCATTTTACTTTAGTCTCTATTCGACTTCTTAATATTTCATCTATAAAACTAGGGAAAGTGTGTGTGGGGGGAAGGAAGCCATGTTGGTGTAAAATAAAATCTCTGTGTGGGAGGAGGGACTTGAATTTGATTTCCCACTCCACCACCTTCCAGCTATGCTTTATATGCAAAATCATGAAGTCCATGCTATGGACTTCAATTGCCTTATGAAAAATAAGAGCAATAACTACTAGAGTGTGGTACAAATGAATTATGGAGGCACTAATGACTAACAGTATTAGGCTGCCTCAGGAGGTAGTGAGGTCTCCATCCTTAGAGGTCTTCGAGAAGTGACTGCACTACTATTTGTGTATTCTATAGGAGAAATTCCATTCAGGAATGGGTTGAATGAGATGGGCCCTGCCAACTCTCAAATTATGTGATTCAGAATGAATCTATGATTTTTACATCCCTCAAAGGAATAGTGCAAAAGATGCATGGGAGAATCTTCACCAAAACTTTTTTTTTCTTTTTAAGCTTTCAGAATGAAAGGTTACTCAGAACTCAAAGGTATAACCATATCTCACTGTAAGCAGTTGGTGGTACTTCATAAAAGCATGTAAACTGCATTTTTGTAAGTCAAAATATTTGAAATCCAAGGAGTTTGCTAGGTAAAGAACCCTATGGGGAAATCCTTTTGGAATATGAAAGGTCACCTGGAAAGTGAGGACAAAAGGGATACAAGACAGTGTACTTTCTCCTCTCTCTCTCTCTCTCTCTCTCTCTCTCTCTCTCTCTCTCTCTCTCTCTCTCTCTCTCTCTCCCTCGTTTCTCTCTCCCATTTCCTTGTTTCTTTCTCTCTCTGTCTCTGTCTTTCTCTCTCTATTTCTTTGTCTCTATGTGTCTGTCTCTATCTGTCTCTTTCTTTCTGTCTCTCTATCTGTCTCATTGTCTCTCTTGCTAAATATGCCTTGATCAGGCTTCCTTATATGGGAGAGAAATCCATATGGTCATATTATCCCTTCAATTTGCAAATTTCACTATGTCATTCTGAGAGAAGCATTTTAAAAAATACAATTGTAAAATTGTAATTAAATTGCAGAGTGTTGAAGCTGTCCTTGAAGCATATGGTGGCCATAGAGCTCACTGTCTTAATAAGATTTCCAAGATAACACTGTTGAATGGCTCTGCTATTCCAATGTCGTACTATCCATAAAGGTAGGCAGACAGCCATTAGGCCCATCACTGGTAATGTCTGCATTATTTAAAAAGAAAAGGAGGCTGAAGGCAGGAAGGACCTTGCCACCATCCCTTCAGGAAAAAAAAATGATTGTACTTCCCTCTTGAATAAATGAATTGGCCTCAAAAATTGGATACATGAAAACTACATCTGACTATGGTGGCCATAATGCTCCCACTAAACTTCAGCTGGATTGGCCATTGAAAAATAATTATTCTGCCATCAGAACATCTGCAAAGAAATATATCATGCTTAGTGTGTCAGTTTTAAAGAGTATGTCATTTTCTTGAAGATGCAAAGATGTCGATCACCTTGCTGAATCATTCCAAAAGTGAATGTATTTTTTGACTGCACTCACTTTCAACCCAGACGCAAGACTCCCTGGGAGAAAATGATGAAGCTCAAATGGGACCCAAGGCAATGGGAGACAGTTAAAGATGACTGATCGACTTGGTGAGGTGGGGGAGGTTAAGAATAGTTAATATAGATACCCAAGGAAGGAAGTGAATCAGATCATCTAGGCAATATAGTACATTGAAAAAGAAAGGGAAACTGATGGGACAGGGAGGGGAAGGCAGGAAAATCAAGCAGGGCCACAGTGTAGAATTGTTGCCAACCAAGGGAAGGGAAGATAGTTGAAATTCCTTCTTCATTAGAGGAGAACCACCATCCTCAGCTGTTGCTGACCCAGCACAGTAGGCAGTATGGTACAATGAATGAATGAATCAAGCATTAGTAAGTGCTTTAATAAGTGCTAGGGATATATATCATAAAGTATGACAGTCTCTGCTCTCAAGGAAGTCTAATGATGGAAACAACACACATAGAAGTTTTCAGCTGGAAGTTAGATATAAAGGACCCATTGTCCTTAGGGTGAAACAACAATGAGACAATGAAGTATATGTGATACTGCCTCTTCCTAAGTGTGATTCCCACTGATAAGGGCATATCAGTTTCTGATGTTGAACTATTTGACATTTTCAATGACATTGGTGGCAAGAGTTTAATTTTTGGTGTCTTCAGTAGCTGTTGCATTAGCACTCTGCAGGAGCAGTTGCCAGTCCACCTTTCCACAGTAGAAAAGGGAACTGACTCTGGATTAGAAGATTTGGGTTCAAAACCCACCTCAGAGATTTACTGGTTTCATGACCTTGAACAAATGCCTCACCCTGAGCATCAGTTTCATCAGCTATAATAAGGGAGAGATGGACTAGATGGCTTCTGAGATCACTTTGAGATCTACTGTTTTATGATCCATCTTCTCCACTTATCAATCTTCTAAATGAAACCCAGTATCAAAATAAATTACCCATCTGGATCCTAGCATTAACTTGATGCCTATCTACACAATCCTGTTAAGATTCTAGGCACTGGGAATTGTGCCACCCCAATTCCACAACTAAATCCAATAAATATGAAGTACCTTCTATGTGGAAGGCTGCCTCAAACTACTCCACAGAACTTATTTATTAAGTCATATAATCTCACTGTTGTAGGCAATTCACCAAATCATATTTTCCATGAAATCAAGTCTATTCCTGTACTCTATCAAGCATCACAAGCAGAAAGGCAAAAATTAAACACTTGGAGATGACCATGCTGGCTTTAAAATTCTGATGAAACTGTAGAGAAATCATTTTAATCTGGTAAAAGATTACATTACAACAATTATATGTGACATTGTTGATGGATTGTTGAACAATATGCTCACTATGTGCACTGTTGAGATCCATGTACAGGTAATATAGAAGCATTCATAAAATGTACAATGTATTAGAATTTACTAAATACCTACTACGTGCTAGATATTGTACTGAGTGCTTTCCAACTATTATCTCATTTGTAGTGGTTAATGCTTGCCTATTCATCATTTCTAGTTTTTTTTTAAATTTTAATTTTGTGATCCTGCCTTTCCTTCTTTCCCTGCTTTCTATCTAAAACCTCTTTGAGAACTTTGATACCTTTTCAGTGGTGCTCAACACACACTTTTGTGCTGTAAAATAAGTAGTAAAATGAATAACAACAGGATTAGAAAGTAACCAAACAGATGATGATACAATATCAATAAATATAGAACTCACCACTTCTAGGCATCTAAGAAAAGATAACCACTTCCTATTCAAAAAGTAGAACACTGATCAATATTCACACATTGTTTGATAAACCAGTTTAAAATTTATAGAAATATTTCCTGAATATATTTCCCCTGTCCAGACTGATGGTAGGTACATGTCATTGCATTTATTGAATGACATATTAGTTTTCTACTTGATGGAGCCTATCAAATGGTTGTCTTGCCTCTCTATGTGGCCTGGTAAAGGACAGGAATAAATAGAACATGATTCTTTTCTGTTCTTCTGTTATGAAGGTTACCTGTTAATTAATTTTAATTAAATTCTTGTCTCAGGCAAATCTTTTCCATCTTGGATACTTTGGTTCTTGATCATAAATACAGACTTTTAAATATCCTTGAGATTTTAATAAATGAACTGTATTGGCACTGAAGCCACACTACAGACAGAGCAATCATCCATAACCATCCATACATTGCATCAACCCACAAAAATTTAAGGACAATATTTCGATATGTGTCACCATAGTAAATACTCATAATCTCTAAAGGATGTAGAATGAATAGTATCCCAACATGAAGACCTAGAAGGAGAAATCAAAATCATATGGTAATGTTGTTATTGAATCATTTTCCAGTCATGTCCAACTCTTCAACACTCAATTTGGGGATTTCTGGCCAGTACTATTGGAGTGATTTGCCATTTCTTCTTCGGCTCATTTTACAGATAAAGAAACTGAGGCAAGCAGGGTTAAGTGACTTATCACTACTAAGTGTCTGAGACTAGATTTGAATTCATGAAGGTGATTCTTCCTGATTCCAGGTCTGGCACTATCCACTATACCACCAAGTTTCCATATGCGAATAGGACAAAGTTAGTATTATTTATGACATCCTGTCTGTTATTGTACATTTCCTAAAGTTGCTTCAAGTGAATCAACAGAAGAAAAACCAAGATTCATATATATTCAATTACAAAAAAGCATTTATTTGGGCAGCCTTAATGAAAGTCTGCCAGTCACTAAATATGAAAGAAAAATAGTAGGACAGCAATTTTTCGTCAAATTATTTCTTTCTGAACCTCATCCACAAGGATGAGACAGATAAAAATGATGATGACATAATAATAATGATAATGTTGGAATTCTATTGAGAATGTTTTCAGTGAGCCCACAGATAATGAACTTATACCCTAATATTTTTATTCATTGAAAGAAATCAGATATTTGATTAATTTCCATAGAAATTTGTAGAAGCTGATATAGAACTGAATAACAGCAAGATAGAGACTTGGCTCATGACTGTTTCTGATTTAATGGGATAATGTAGAAGCTGATAAGAGGAATAAGAAAAAAAAAGCATTAAGACTGAGAGAGAAGAGAATTCCTAATTACTTAACCCTTTACAGTTTCCATGATGCTTTATCTACATTATCTTAATTGAACCTTACAATCACCCTGTGAGGTCAGTGATAGGAGTAACTCCATTTTTTTTACAAAATCAAGGAAGTCAATTGTTTTGCCTAAGTTTATAGAGTCAACTGTCTAAGTTTACATAGAAAGTTACCTAAATAAGTTTACATGGAAATTGCCTGTGGAGCTTGGCCATGAATCTAGGTAATGTCACTCCAAGTTTAAGACTCAGCATGACAGAGAAACAACCTTGTGCATGAAGTACCTTTTTCTTCTTTCTTTTTCTATACCAGAGCATAGGCAGATAGATGAACAGCCAGCCCAGTGCCTGGTACATAGGAAGTTTTCAATAAAATACTCATTGCCTGACTGACTGCCCACAACCTAACCCTGTTCATTTTTGGCTTACCCAATCACCTTTCCCTTTAATCACATTGACCTGTAGCAGGCAACATTCAAGTTGTATGCACTATATCCCTAAGATGGGTGTGATACTTTCTACCTCACTAGGTAAAGCCTGGACAGGAAACTAGATATAATTTATAAATGACTTATAGTCCTCCTCTCTGTCTCAGATTTCTTTAGACTATCTATGACATTCTCTATGACCATTGCAAAAGATGGAACAAATCCATTGTCTTGTTAAGCTTACATTTAATTGCTTTTAGCAAGTTGATTGAAGACAATAGAACAAAAAAGGCTACATCTTTAAAAATCATCTTATCCTTGTTTAAAGAGTTACTTTGAAAGGGTCCTTTCATTGCCTTAAACAACTTTCTTCCCAATTTGTCTCCTGGATATTGGTCCTTAATTCTGCTTTCAATGATCTTTCAAGTATCACTTCACTGCTTTATATGTCTGTTTCTTTCAAACTGATGCACATCATCTACCCTTCCTACTTTAAGTGGATCATCTAAATAAAATCTCTAGAGAACTCTAAACTTCTGACAGAAAGAACTGATACAAAAGAATCTCTTCTATTTATTCACTATATTCAACTCAGCTGGGGTTGGAAGCCAGTTTCAAGTTGCATGAGCCAATGAAGATGTTCTCTCTGACAGAGTTTTGGCAGAGAAATAGATAATACATATATATATACATATATATATATTATGCTGTACACTAAAAAGAACTAAGCCTTCTTCTATTGTGCAGCTTTTCATTGCATGTTATTTTTCCAAAGCTTCCATTGCCATGAATAATTCTCTTCTCAACTTCCTTTTGTCTATGATAGCTCTCCAATGAAATAATGAGCTATGTCATATTGGCTTTTGTGCCTCTCCAAAACAATAGTCTTAGATACAGGAATGGAACATAGATGGGCAAAGCTGTCCTTCAAAAGGAAATATCAAACATATAATGTAAAGTGAATATCAATGGCAGTTATCATGTGTTTCCTTAATGTGTATTCTTAAAAAATATATACATGCATCCCTCCTCCCTCCCACCCCAGTAATCTAATCCTTTTAAAAGAGAGTTATACAGAGAAAGTGACTTTGAGCTGGATTGTTCCAGGTTTGTCAGATGTTGAAAGGGAAAGTACAGTCCCCAACTGTGAGGACAGAGAGAAGGTGAAGATTGGAATAGCTGAGTAAGTTGGCAGGAAAGGAAGTGGGTATGAGATCACAGAGGTAGAAAAATGCATGTACACCACTTTTATATTATGAAATAGCAAGTAGGTCAATGGAAAAATGGAGAAAATTACAAGAAAATGCTCTCTGTTTTGCTGAAAATTGAAGGCAATTTAGCCATGTTTTTGATCATTGTTAAAGTGGACTACAACTAGGTATTACTTTCCCCAACAACAGAAATTACATATATATGTAATTTCTATCATTTCCCATTGCTGACATAACTACCTGTTACCCCTCCTTTCTATGAAGAGAGATATTTGGGAATACTTCACATAATAAGGGGAAATGTAAAAAAGGGAAGCATTTGGGGAAGGCACTCTAGAGGGAGGGGTGAATAAGTAGAGAAAAACAGGAAGCTTAGAAGCAGGAAGCAAAAAAGGAAAATCTGAACACATTAACAAAATTTACTAAATCTTTATACTTTTTCCTTCAGGGAACTTCCATGTTCTTTTACTGAACCTGAAAGAAAGAACCAAGTTTTAATTCAGGAGTGTGCTAGAACCACCTCCTTCTGCCTCTGGAAAACCAAATGCTAATTTCCAATGCAAACAATCATACATTGTTGTTCAGTTGTTTCAGTCATGTTCAACTCTATGCGACTCTTCAACTTTTTTAGAGATTTTCTTGGTAAAGATACTGGAATGGTTTGCCATCTCCTTCTCCAGCTCATTTTACAGAGGAAATTGAGGCAAATAGGGTTAGGCGATTTGTCTGGTGTCACCAAGCTATTAAGTGTTTAAAGCTGAATTTGAATTCAGGTCTTCCAAACTCCAGGTCCAGCACTCTACTCACCATTCTACCTAGCAGCAAATGCTATAAATCAATGTTTGAGTCTTTGCTTTCTTGGTTATCTAGACTCAAGAAAGTAATGGAGATAATATTAATTGTCTAGATTAAAAATAAAAGTGTTTTGTTTGTATATTTTTCTCCAGAAAGCCAGTTGTTAAATATTTAACATCATTCTCCTGCCAATATTCTAAAATGTTTTTATTTCTGTGACTCATGGAATGCAATAGTCTTCAAAGAATTAGAAATAAGAATCACCCAGGGCAATTATAGAAAGAACCATGTTGGATATGATTAGGCAGTAATTAATAGGAATTAAGAAAGAAAACCAGGGTAAAATCTTATTAGAATTTAAGCCCCTTTAGGGAAAGGCCCATTTCATTTGTATTTGTATGACTAAGACCTATCAATACCTGTTGCTAAATTAATTGAATAAATATTAATTCAAAAGATTTTGATCAATTAAAAATGTATGAGTTGAAAAAATGCTATTCAAACTGGTGAAAGCAAGGAAGGGCTAACAGCCTTTATGTTCCATTGATAGCTTCTTCTTTTTTTTTAAATCTTCACCTTCCATCTTAGGATCAACACTGCATATTGGTTCTAAGGCAGAAGAGTAGTTAGGGCTAGGCAATGGGGGTTAAGTGACTCACCTGGGTTCATGCTAGGAAATGTCTGGGGTCAAATTTGAACCTGGAACCTCCTAACTTTAGCCCTGGCTCTCAATCTAATGAATCACTTGTCTGCCCCCACTGATAACTTATTAGTGATGCTCAGAGTAGTCAAAGACAATCTCCAGTATATTGGATGGCCTTTATGGGATAACAGAGACCAGAGTCAAACAGGATGGGCAGGGGTTCATGGGTCACAATCTGTATCACTAATGAAAAACTTCAAATATATTTACAGATTCCTCTAAAGCTCTCAGTAATGTCTGGATTCACTTTGCCTTATTTCCTCCTTGTAATTCAGTTTAGTCAAACACAGTACTGTAAGAAAAGAACCTCCATTTTGGATGGAGGTTTATGTGATTAACATTTTTTATACCTATAACTACTTTAAATAATTATTTATTTAAATTCAGACCCACTTATTATTCCATTTGGGCTCTGATTAGTGCTGTGATTCCAGCAAATAAGAAGAATGAAAAGACATGGCTAGAGTCCTTTCTTAAACCATAAAATGGTAGCTACATAATATATAGGAAGGTCAGTAAAATACGAGGACTGGATCATAGCATGTGTGTACACACACCTATATAGAATGTGTGCATGCATGTATGTATATATAGACACACAAATAAATATACATACATGAATAGGTATGTATGTATACATACATATATACTATTTTAGAGAGAAGGAAGTGAAAAGAAGATGATTTAGAGATTAAATATTAAAAAAAATCCAACCACCGGCTTGGCTTATCCCAATGAGATTTGACTTAGGTATTATTTATATAGAACCTGGAAATAGAGGAGGACATGAGAAATTAATTAAAGGACACTAGTCAATGGAACTAAGCTTCAGAATGAAAGCAGATTAATGACTTACACATTATTAAGGAGTCACCTTTCCATGAGCCCAAACCCCATCAAACAACTCAAGAACTAATTTGCTTAAATCATTAAGTACATTTCTATAACACAGAAAGATTTCTAAGCACACACTGGATTTTGAATGAACGGAAAAAAAAACTTATGAAGAGCTGACTATGTGCAAAGCACTAGGGATTACAATTAGAAAAAGCATGACAATTTCTTTTCTCAAAGAATTCACATTCTAATAGGGGATGGCTCTACATCTAATAAATTTCATTGGTAGCTCAGATGAAAAGAGACCATTGTACTAAGTGTACATTGGCAAAACTGATGGCAATGAAGCTTCTCTAATATTATTTCAATTGGTAAAACCCTATCTATGTCTTGTATTGAACCATTAGACAATGCAAAGGACTTCAGTGGTGAGAACTTTCTTAGAATAGCTGCTGAAGAGGCAGGTACTTCAGCACTTATAGAGGCAACTTCCACTTCATCTCTCCACAAATACTGATTCCCTTCATGGTGGCTTCAGAGGAAACAGGGTGGGTGGTCTCAGAGGAAGAGGGCACAGCCCTGCCTGGTGCATTGAGGTTTACCAACCAGTCTATTGATGACAGCTAGTGAGCCACTGGTATAGTGGTGGGTCAACAATCCACTGGAATTGCCAGAGGCAGGCTAGATGCTGGTATGATGTTTTGGGAGTGCTATTTCCAACGTGCTCGGGTTCATATTCCTCAGCTCTTTCCAAATTTTAAACACAGGTGGCAGAAGAAGTAGTTGTAGTGGTTTGACTTGCTTGGTCTCTTCTTTAAGGAACCTCATAATTTTCTCCTACTAAATGTAAAATATATACCATCATCCCTTCAGATCCAAGATCAATGAAATTATTCACCAGCTGGGGTCTATTCAGAGTCCTCACTCAATACACCTTGTGCATTAATGTAGTCAAACTATTTTTATTTACTTTACCTGGGATGCCTATCTGATCTAAATTTATCCCTATTCTTCAGGTCCAACCTTTTCATAAAGTCTTCTGACTGGTCCAGATAATAGTGAATCTCTTTTCCCTTTTATCTTCTGTGCCTTCTCTTAACTATGTATAACCCTCAGAAGCAAAGAATCATAGCACTTCCAAGATAAAAGGGACCTCATCCAGCCCAACTCATCAATGAAATAAAAATCTCTTCCACAGCATTTTCTACAAGTGGGCATGCTGCCATTACTTGGAGACTTCCAGTGAGAGAGAATGCTCTCATTAATTCATTCACTTGGCATTTCTCTTGTGCTATGGCTAGCTTTTCCCCTTATGTTTTCTTTACTCAGTCATGCATGCCCTGAGACAACCATGGCCATCTCATACATATATTGTCTCAGAGGAGATCACATCCTGGAAACTCAATGACCAAGTGAACTCCAAGGGCACTTGGCTACCGTGTCCTCAAATCAGGCTCTAAACAGAGAAATGGCAACATCTGAACAAATGTTGAGCAATGGATGGATGTGTGGTTCCTTATGCATTCTATAGACAATAATTCCATTAAAGTGAACTCATTTGAGATGGAAATAGACTAATATTTCAGTTTATGCATTGCCCTATTTTTGTGAATTGGATTCTGTTTGTTTTTACTAACTGACTCAAAGGGGGAAGATTGTGATGAAAACTTGAAAATACATGTCTAAACCCTTGGAGTATGATTGCAGATCAAAACAAACCATCTTCCACTTTATTTCCTTCATGAAGTTTTTACTGTATATGTAATATGTGTCTTCTGTCACGATTCAAACAATATGTATATAAGTATTGTATGAAAGCACTGGTATAACCAGCATTGGACTATTTACTGCCTCATGGTGGGACAGGGGGTGAAGGGAGGATCTTAAAAATCTTAGAAAACAGGTGTCAAAAATAGTTTCTGCAGTAACTGAAGAATAAAGAGAATTAAAAAAAATGTTTGTCCAAACAAAGTTTGGGAATATTACAAATTAGTTAACTAATCATAGTATAATTAAGATTTTTTCCAAGTTTGTAATCCATACAACTTTGAGTGTGCAATTCAATTAGAAAAATATTTACTAAGTGTCCATTATCTGCCTGAAAGTGACAGGTATGGGAATGATTTAATACTAAAGGGACTAAGTATCTGAATTGCTATAAAATATTCATATATACTGTCATTTTGAAATAGACATTTCCATCCTATCCCTAGATTCTTTGTCTTTTGGATTTAAAAAATGCACTGTCATTTGGTACAGTTGAGTCTTTCAAGGTATTCTTAAATTCCAGTCATTCTAATAAGAACATTGTCCCTTCCTTCACAGAGCTTTATAATCTGTTGGTACAGAGGGAACAGGAAAAACATCCAACTTGTACTTTGGTAAATAAATACAAAATGATTTCAGAAAGAGGGAGAAAATATGGACAACTGGAGAGTTCTGGAAGATTTCCTCTTACAGGCATGTTGTATGTGTTCAGCTGTTTTCAGTCATGTCTTACCCTTCATGACTCCATTTGGGATTTTCTTGGTGAAGATCATGGAGGTGCTTTCCATTTCCTTCTCTAATGCATTTTATAGTTGAGGAAACTGAGGCAAATAAGGTTAAGTAACATAACCAAATTCACCTGTCTAGTAAGTAGCAGAGGACTGATTTGAACTCAGGAAGAAGACTCTTCCTTACTTTAGGCCTGGTGCCCTATCTACCATGCCACCGATCTGCCCTATACCTCAGAGATATCAGTCCCAGACTACCACAATAAATTGAATATCACAATAAATAGAAGTGAGTCAAACAATATTTTTGTCATACAATGCATATGAAAGTTATATCTACATTATGCTATAGTCTACTAAGTGTATAATGGTATTATGTCTAAAAATGCGAACTGAATTAAAAATGTTTTATTGCTAAAAAATGCTAGCCATCAACCGAGCCTTCAGTGAGTCATAATGGTTTTGCTAGTGGAAGGTCTTGCCTCAATGTTGGTGGCTGCTGACTGATCATGGTGATGGTTGCTGAAGGTTGGGGTGGCCAATTTGACAGTTTCTCAAAATAAGTAAACAACAAAGTTTGCCTCATCGATTGAATTCCTTTCACTTGAATACTTAGAGGCTGGTTATTATTAGTAGTAAGATATTAATAATTAGCAATTATATGAATACTATTAGTAAGGTTATTAATTAGCCTAATGTCAATATTGCTGTGTCTGGGAGAATAGGGAGGCCTGAAGAGAGGAAGATAGGTAGGCAAATAGCCATTTTCTGAAGCATTGAGAACACTTTTCTATTAAGTTTGCCATCTTATATGGGCATGGGGAATGGTACTCCAAATAATGATAGCAGTAACATAAAAGATCACCATTAACAAATATAACAAAAGAGAAAAAGTTTTCAATATCCCAGAAATTACCAAAATATGAAACAGAGGCAAGATGTGAACACATGATCTTGGGGGAAAAATGCCACCAGCAAACTTGCTCAATGCAGAGTTGCCACAAACCTTCAATTTATAAGGGGAAAAAAAAACCCTCAATGTCTGCAATGCACAATAAAGCAAGGTACAATAAAATGGGGTATTTCTGCACTCTCGAAACTTATGGTAGCTCTTGAGCTGAGCTTTGAAAAGAGCCAGAGATCCTAAGAGGCAAAGATGAGGAGAGCTTTGTCCCAATTCCTCTTAGTAATGAACAAAAAACCTCAGCAATCCAATCTGTAAGGTAATCTGTGGTTGTTCAAAAGCTATTGTATAGAGCAAACATCGCTATCTAAAACTTGTTGGGTGAGACCAGATAATGAAAAACAGGACATAAAAGATAGATAACTTAAATACCACTAAATTATGTTTCCCTCAAAAAAGCATGTACTTGTTTCATCTTTATCACTTGTTCTTGGGTGTGACGTTACTGTTTGCCATTATTAATAATGCTATCCATTTTATTTCCAGTTATGTTCATGCCTTTAATAATTTTCAGTGTATTCTCTTATGTCCTCCTCTTACAAAACATCAGGTTAACCGACTAAAAGGAAGTTAATTAGAGGAGCTTAGAAGGGCAAACAGATCATGCCTAATGGAAAGCAGAAAAAGAGTCATTCCCATACCCTGAATGTAGAATTTATTCAGACCAAATGGCTTCTCCTCCATCCATTTTCAAAAGGCTACTCAACTGATGGGTGCCTTGGTTTCTCCATCTATAAAAATAGGAAATCATCATGGCTTAGTGGATAGAGAGCTGTCCTCTTTGGTGAGACCTTGGTACAAGACCTGCTTCTCCAGCGTCTGGGCTCTCTGATTCTAAGAAAGACACTGAACTCACCAATGACCCCAAGAAACTCTACAGGCTATAATTGGCTAATCTACATTAGTAGAGGATGCTTCGTTCATTGAAAATCAATATGCTAACAAATCTCATATCAGAATTTACAAACAAAACCAAATTCAAAATCAAAATTTTAAAAGCAAAGCAGAAACAAATAAACACAAAGCTTTTGTCTATCAACTTCACAAGTTTGGATAGATGAAAGGCAAAAACTAATATAAAATATCTCCAACCAGTTAAATGGGTTATTCAAATGTACACTCATAATTACGCAAAATATAGTCGGTCAGCCAATTAGTCAATAATGATCTAGAAAGTGCTTGCTATGTCCTAGGTACAATACCAAGCATTGAGGATGTAAAGAAACTCAAAAATCATCCCTTCCTTGAAGGTACATCCATATTAATACAAAAGACAACATGTAAATAACTAGATACACATAGTGAATGACATATCAAATGAAAAACTTCTTAGCAAATATAGAAAAAACTTCATTAGGAAGTGGTAGATTCCTCTTCATTCAGGTGTTCAAGTAAACAGTTTTCAACATGTCAAGACAGATCAACATGAATTTATTTATTTTAAAGATACTTCTCTTCTATGTTACAATCAATGCTATTTATTCTTTCTAAGGCAGAACAGTAAGGGCTAGGCAAAGAGGTTAATCGACTTGCACAGGTCACATAGCTAGGAAGTATCTAAGGTCAGATTTGAACCCATGACTTTCTGTCTCTAGACCTGGCTTTCAATTCACTGAGCCACCTAGCTGCCCCTTCTGTATGTATTTGTTAACACCTACTGTGTGCTAGATATTGTACTGGGTACTGAGGGTGCAAAGAAAAGTTAGAATTCTTTTTCAGGCATAAATTGGAGTAGACAGCTACCTTATAACTCTGAGTCTGTGATTCTTTGTGATTTTTCCACTAGAGACTTATAGTCATCATGGCATGGGAAATCACCTTAATTCTCGAGATATAGGGTTCAATTTTTGGAGGTTTTACAAAGCAGTCATAACAGGATATGGATCTTGGCAGCAGATGGGTCTACTATTGTCTTCTCCGTCATGTTCTGAGCTCCATGAGAGAAGGCACTGTTTTCTGCCTTTCTTTTAATCTCCATTGCTTAGCACTTTGTCTGACACATAGTAGGCACTTAAGACATCCTTATTGGTTGACTAAGCTCAGAGGGAATCATCACCAAAAGGCTGGCTTTCAGATATTAATATTATATACTTATATACAAATATTGAACACAAACACATATTTTAACATACTTTCTAAAAACATCTTGGGAAATTAATGTTTCCAAACTAGAGGTAATAATGTTCCCCTTTCAACAATAACAAAATCTGTGCAATCACACCCAAAGAAAGCAGTATAATAGTACAATCCATTAGTACTATTGAATCCTATGCTAATCAATCAATCAACAAATATTTACTAAGTGGCCTTCAAGGAGCTGACACTCTAATGGGAATTATGTCAGCCAATGGTATTGGTGACAGATTGTGTCTGCCTTGAAATCTGATAGATAGTGATTAAAATCTGACCCCATTTGTACATAGTACATTAAATAATATACTGAATTTACTATGAGTTGCAGTCATTTCTCTATGTTAGTCTTTCTTTTGGAACTGATCTGAAGTCCTGTTAATATGTTAAATATATAGTAACTGTTTAAAAGTAATTGTTTCAGCCACAGTCATACACCTCCTGCAGGGAGGGATTGAACTCAATATTGGGAAGATAAAACACAATTTGGAAAACCTCAATAAATGGCCAAAGGGAGTGCTATCAACTTGTGTCTGTGGAGGGATTGTTCTTACAAGTAGAGGTAAAGATGCTTTCCAAGATCCAAGAACAAATATCTTACATAATACACATGACACACACACACACACACACACACACACACACACACACAAAAGACACAAATTGACTGCTAATAGTTATTAACAGCTTAGAGGATAAAAATCAAAAATTGATCTTCATGGATTCAGTGGAAAGAGTATTTGGAAGTTAGATGATAACAAATCCAACTTCTAACACCTACTACTTGTGACTTTGGGTAAATTCTTTAATCTCTCTAGACCTGTTTCCTTATCTTCAATATGAGGAAGTTGGGCTAGATTGCCTCTAAAGACTAGATAAATAAATCAAAACTATCAAATGCATGTGAGAAAGTATGCTAAATCTCTATTAATTAGAGAAATGCAAATCAAAACAACTTTGAGGTATCACCTCACACCTAGCAGATTGGCTAAAATGACAGCAGGGGAGAGTAATGAATGTTGGAGGAGACATGGCAAAATTGGGACATTAATGCATTGCTGTTGGAGTTGTGAACAGATCCAACCATTCTGGGTGGCAGTTTGGAACTATGCCCAAAAAGCACTAAAAGATTGCCTGCCCTTTGATCCAGCCATACCATTGCTGGGTGGGTACCCCAGAGAGATCATAGATTAAAAGACTTGTACAAAAATATTTATAGTTGTGCTCTTCGTGGTAGCAAAAAACTGGAAAACAAGGGTATGCCCATCAATTGGGGAATGGCTGAACAAATTCTGGTATCTGTTGGTGACAGAATACTATTGTGCTCAAAGGAATAATAAACTGGAGGAATTCCATGTGAACTGGAATGACCTCCTGGAATTGATGCAGAGTGAAAGGAGCAGAACCAGAATAACATTGTATCCAGAGACTAATACACTGTAGTAAAATTGAATGTAATGGACTTTGGTACTGGCAGCAATGCAATGACCCAGACAACTATGAGGGAATTATGAGAAAGAATGTTAGCCACATTCAGAGGAAGAACTACAGGAGTGGAAACACAGAAGAAATACAACTGCTTGAACATATGGGTTGGTGTGGACATGATTTGGGAAGTAAACTCTAAAAGACCACCCTAGTACAACTATCAATAATATGGAAATAGGTATTGATTGATGACACATGAAGAAACCAGTGGAAATGTGCATTGGGTATTGGAGGGGGGCCGGTTGGGGTGGGGGGATAGAGAGTAAGAACATGAATTATTTAACCTTGGAAAAAAATTTCTAAAATAAAAAAAGATTCAGAGCTCTAACCACTGATCTATGATCTTATCATGTTTACAGGAATAACTTCTCTTATATAGATTTCTGTGTAAGAGGAAAGAGCCCTTGTCTAGGCTCTCTGGGCTCAGTTCTGCCACTAACTGCCTGATCCAAGATAAATCAGTTCTTTTCTTTATTTCTCAGTTTCCTTATCAAGAAAATGATGGATAGGAGGGGGATGGTTTGGATTAGGTAATCACTGTTGCCTTTTTGTACCCAGCAATTCTTTTATTCTAATGTAGAATATTCCCTAAAAATGTATGATAGCAACACAACATTTATCTGAACAACAATGAACAAAAATGTGTGATGGCAACACATTGATCTGAACAACAATGAATCAACCAACAAACTGTTAATCAACAAGCAATGTCCCTATTATATGCCTAGTATTATGCTAGATATACAAAAGGAAAATGCGAAGGTTCTTGCCCTCAAGGAGGTTCCATTCTAAGAACTCTGCAAAAAACCTAATGGGAAAGAGTGAGGGAAAGAGAAGACAAATATGAACAGAAACCTTGGTCACAGTTTTGCTAATCATTTAAAGTCTTGGCAGGATAGTTCCACCTCTCTTTTGTTCCAAAGAGATGGGAGGTAAGATATCCTAGAAACTAGATTTTCAAATTTAAAAATGGAATCCTGCAGCTCAACTTGTGACTGTCACCATCTTGACCTCTCTATCCATGACCAAGAAAACCTGGTAATGGAGTTCATGACAAACAGAATTATTGACTGAACAGTGAGTCCTTTTATTCGTTTTTCTCTTCTTAATTAACCCCTCCAATGGCGAATCATAGCTTTTTTTATCTTCTCTGCCCATCAACACAGTATGTATCTAAGAGGTTTGAATCTTTTTAAATAACAGCTCTCAGGAAGCAAGTCGGCTACTTGCTAAGACAACTTTCCCTCCACAGTCATCACTGCATTATGAGAAATCTTAATTAAAGGAAGGGGAGAGGAACAATATTAACCTGCTCCTAGGGTTTGAAAATAAGTCATTTAGCACCTAAAATTGCCATCACTGTTTTCTTGGCTTCATTAATTCCTGTTTCCAGAGTCAGCTACCACTCTTGCAGAACTCTGTCTCCTGCTGTCATCAAGGCATTTACATGGAGTAATCCATCACAAATGGTTTCATTTGATCCATAACTGATTTCTTTGCCTGTCAACTGGAAATAGATACAGTAGTGGAAATGAAAAGAAGATGGAGGGGAAAAGGGCACTAACATAATGGCAAAGAGATCATTTATTTATCGAACACACCCCAACTATGAATCCAATGTTGAAAGTTTTTATTCAAAGCAGACACCAGTATGCCAATGGCAGTATGTTGAAAGCTCTGTCCTTCTTAAAATTGAGAATCAGCCCACATCAAAGATCCACATAAATACAAAACACAAATACAGATTCACATTGGCCAACAAAACCTCTCACCATAAATCAGAGGATGGGTTATAGGAAGAAAAACATATGTTTAAAAAAAAACAAAAGACAAGCCTTCATTACTATGAAATTTTATTAGAAATTTAAATTTAGGTTGCACCAACATGACATCAACACCAAACCATAAGCAGCAGCAGTATTTGTACTCAGGGCAGCAAAATGTAAGAGGTGTAGTCTACAGCTATCAGGAGCAAAAGGAAATACTATGTTCTCTTGCTTCTAAATGAGTCTATAAACTTCATTATCGGGTTTTCTAGTTTAGCTAGCTGGGGGCAGAGCTATGATTGAGACTGCTAACTCTTCTCATGTCTTTGCAGAGTCCTGGCCCCTTCCATCTTCCCTCTTAAAGTTGGAAATCAGGAATGCCCAAAGTTGATGACGTTGATGACTGAAGAGTCCCGTAGAAGAAAAGAAGGGAGAGCTTTCTTGCTCTCACAAACTCCATCCTGCCCCAATTGCAGACCAGTGCCCTCACCTCCAATTGAGAGCCTCATACAAATGGGTTCTGCAGCAAGGGTTCCATGTTCTATTTAGTCACAATAACGTTGTTGCCAATATTTCTAACACAAGCAGAGTCCCATGAGGACAGGATATATTCTCCCTAAAGGTGGGATACGCTTGCTTTCTATAGCGGTGGCCTTGCTGACATCATATCTCATTAAAAACCCAGCAAAATAAATCTGGAATTGCTTTTGAAAATTGGACTGAGATCTATATGTCAGTGAACCACTGAAAAACTGGACACACAAGTCACAGAAGAAAGACATGGATGGTCCACGACTTTCAAGTGCATCAGATTTACGACCCTTTCCAAGGAGTTCAAGTCCATTAAGAACTTACATTCTAACCTAATTAAAATTATGATTACAAAGAAGTTGCATTCATATAGGTATATAGAAAAATGAGAGGGAGGAGTTCAAATAATATTACCCTCCCCACCGATGTTGGGCATCCTAGTTTTGAGTGTTCTCTTCCACAACCACAACTACCTTTGATTTGCCTTGTATATATCTTGTTTTTACTTATGGGCATAAATATAATTTCCCACAACTGAATATAAACTCCCTGAGGGCAGACACTTTTCATTTTGGATATTGCATCCTCATTGTACAGCTCATAAAAAAGGCTTAATAAATTCTGACTGAAATATTTAATAAATGAAACTGAATGCAGTGTCACAAGTACTTATTTAACTTTACATTATTTCAACTTAGCACTTGTTACATTCAAGGTACTGTCATCGGCATTAAGCAAGAAGAGCTTTGTCCTCAAGAACACATATTCTAGCCTTGTTGACTACAAATTCTACCAGACTGCCAAGGTTTCATGCGGCTAGAAAAGGCCTTTGTGCAATGAAACACAATTCAACACTTTCCATTCCATTTTCTTTTTGTTATCCACACAAAGAGGGAACCTAAACACAAAAGGAACTTTAGACCTAATCTTATTTTATACATTAAGAAGTATGCCTAGAGCCCTCTCCATGAAATAAACTATCTGTATATGTTTTCAACAATTTAATTAAATACAATTAACTCTAGTTTGTTTTGGCAACCTATTAATGTCACCACTGGATATAAATAGTCTCCTGAAAAGAAGATAATTAATAAATCCTTTATAGTACTGTAAAATTGCACTGATGTTTTGTTTGCCTGAAATACTTACTGCATTTTTAAATGCACCTTAATCAGAACAGTAGAAGAAGATAATAAAGTTTTAACAGGATTCAGGGCTAGCTTCCTCTCCAAATTTTGAACTATTCTGTGTCATTTACTTGATGGCTGTCGTGCTTGGGACACTAGTTTTAAATTCAACATTTTTTCAACTATACTTTTATTATGAATCAAAGATTTTTAAACACACAAACTATTTCTCTGATGCTATCCAAAATTCCCCAGAGAGTTTGTAAGAGAAGAAAAATTCAACCAATGTCATTTCATTATTTATTTTTCTGAGGAACAAAAGTATCAAAGATGCCTTCTGACTTCGGCAATTGCTAATGGGCAAAGATAAAAATTCTTATATTGAGACTGAGAAAAACCAATGAACCAAAGAGCAAAATGAGAAATATGCAACTCTCCATATCATGGCCTGTCAGATTGGGTCAGATTGGGCATTATCTGCATTCATTTGGGTAGGATCATAAAAGTCAGCATTATTCAAAGGAAAGCTGACTGGACTTGGATATGGGATAAGTGTGTGTGTGTGTGTGTGTGTGTGTGTGTGTGTGTTTCAAATCTTGTTTTTGACATGTATAAAAGGTATGACTATGAGCAAATAATTTAATTTCTCTGAGCTTTCTTTATAAAATAGGAGTGAAGAATAACATCTGCATACCAGAATTGTATGAGTATTAAATGAGATTTTTTAATATATCTGTGCAGGGAAAATGATGGTGAAAGGATGGGGAAGAGAGAGAGGAGAAAGAGAGACAGAGAGAGAGAGAGAGAGAGAGAGAGAGAGAGAGAGAGAGAGAGAGAGAGAGAGATCTAGATAGGTAAATTCTAGAGAGATATAGTGATACAGATAAGTAGGTAGATATAGAAAGATAGACATAAACAGATAGATGACATCTTTTGCAAATCCTAAAACTTTTTAGCTCCTGTAAAGGTTCGATTTAAGTGGTACCTCTTACAATACAAACACACATTTCATTTATTTATTTATGTGTATCCATAAATTGCTCCCAAGAGACAATAAGCTTCTTAAGGGCAACAGTGATTTTCCTTTTTGCTTCATATCTATGGCACCTAGCACAGTGAGTGGATAAATGCTTATGGAATTGAACTGAATTTAAATGACATGATCAAAAGATTTGGAGCTGGAGGAGAATTTAGAGATAATAATAATGATAACACTTTAAGGTTAATAGAACATTTATTCCATAATAGCCCTGTGAAATAAATAGTGCATTATTGTCCCTGTTTTAAAGATGAGAAAACTGAGATCTAGAGAGATGAAGTGCCTTGCCCGTGGTCATATAGTATAGGTATAGTTTAACTGAGATTAATAAATAAGAATGACCTATTGTTTAGACAGTATCATTTAATATTCTCCAAACACTTATTAGGTATCTGTTAGATCTTCAAGGACCATAGGAGAGAGATGGAGGCCAAATAAACGATAGTTATTCCTTGCACTCAAATGATTAAGAATCTAGAGGAGATCAGATAGGACAGGTTGGGATCAGAGTAGATAAGACAAGAAGATAAGTATTTCAAATACTATAACACAACTATGTGATAAGAACATAAACGTTTTTGAATGAAATCCAGTTGGCCTATTTTGGATTTTAGCTACAGATCTGATAGGGATGGGAATTCAGCCTGGAAACACTGAAGAAAAAGAGGGAGTGATGAAGATTACTTCTGTTATGTTATGGGATGTTATTATATGTCATGTACTGTTATGTTATATTCTAACTTGTCTCAGTTGTCAGGAAAGGAAGAAGAAGAGAAAAAAGAGCTGGATGAGTTGAGTGAAGTAACATTTTTGCAAAAATTTGAGCAACTGTTAGAAATTTTGTGAACCTGGTAGGCTATCCTTTAAGAAATCCATGTTCTCGTTGATGAGGCTACTAACCCCCATAGCTGCTCACCTTTTCATGCCTTTTCCATGACTTTTCCATGACTTTTCATCTTGTCTTTACCCTCCAATAAATGTTCCATTGTTGATCTCCCTTGCCCAGTGTACTGGAAAAGTCGTCTAGTTCTTTTAACATCTCATGGGTCCCAATATAATCAATCAATTAATAAGCCTAAGTAGTTGAGTAGCTAAATGAATAGTATACTGGACATGGAGTCAGAAAGAACTGAGATAAAATCTTACCTCAGACACAAACTAAGGGTGAGACCCTAGGCAAGTCATTTAACCTCTTCCAGCCTTAGTTTCCCCATCTATAAACTGGAATTAATAATAGTGCTTACCTCACAAAGTTCTTGTGAGGATAAAATACTATTTTAAGTGTTTTGCAAACTTCAAAGCACTATATATGCATTAGCTATTATAACCATTGCAGTCCAATCAAGGTTTACTATATGCCAGTGATGGTAAACCTTTTAGAGACTGAGCGCCCAAACTACAATCCTCACGATGCATGTGAGCCCCCTCTACCTTACCCCAGATAGGGGAGGGAAGAAGCTCTCTCTTTGGGCTGCTGGGCAGAGGGGTGGGTGATGAGAGAAATGTCCTCAGGTGCACATGGAGAGGGGGGAGGGTGGAGCACCCTCTGGCACAGTTGCCATGAGTTCATCCACATGACTATGATAGGTACTATGGATACAAAGACAAAAACTGAAACAATCTTTTCCTTTAAGTAGCTTACATTTTTTATAATCAAGATAAAGATCTTTCATCTCTTATCCCTCTCAATTGTGATATGGTTAGCTCACTATTTTTTTCTATTAAAAGATTTCCTAGACAAAATCTTTTCCTGTACCTCTTTCCTATGAGTCATCATCTCCCTAAAGCCTACTGATACCAACCACACATCTCTCCCTTCTTCTTTTGAACACCTGTGATTTTGGAGAGGAGTTGATTCATCTTTTTCAGGCAGGACAAATCTGATGTTAAAAAGATGAAAAAGGCGGAAGCAATTTGTGTCTCCTTTCACAACATGATGAACATGGACATATGTGTTTTACGATAACACAGATAGAATCTACATCATATAACTGAAGGGGAGAAAGATGGGAGGCAAGTAGAGATCATGGACTGCAAAGTGTCAGAGTGTTATTATTAAAAATTGTATCAACATATAAAAATTATAATAACCACATAATAAAAAGAAAAATGGTAGAAAATAAAGAGGGAAGAAGGAAGAAGAAAGAAAAAAATAAGTCCTTGAGAATAGAAAAAATGTCATTAAAAATTAAAAAGTTGGAAAAATGAAAAAAAAATACCCCAAACTCTGAAAGTCTTAATTGAGGAATCTCTGGTTATGACCAACAACTCAATTGGAAGTCATGTACAATTTATAATGTTTTTAGAAAAGTCTTAATCTGAGTTGAAATCAAATCTGTTTAACCATGGCAGGAGTATTAGGTCAAGACAATGGTTTGGTGAAGTGTGTGTGTGTGTGTGTGTGTGTGTGTGTGTGTGTGTGTGTGTGTGTGTGTGTGAGAGAGAGAGAGAGAGAGAGAGAGAGAGAGAGAGAGAGAGAGAGAGAAAGAGAGAGAGAGAGAGAAAGAGAGAGAAACTTCTTTTGACCTCCAATTCTTCATCTGCAAAATGAAATGAAAGGGTTGGGTTGGTAATCTTTCCTTTCTCTTCTGTCTCAAAACCCGTGATCCTATTCTAGAGTTTAAGAACGAAGGGCCAATCATATTCCGGTCTCACACTCTCTTGGTAGTGAAGGGGCAGTAAAGCTTCATTACCTGCACCAAGCCTCAAGGGATGCTTGTATAACAGCATTGTCCACAGCTGTGTTTAGAAAGAATAATCATGGGGCTAGTCAACTACCTTAGGGCCCAGTAACCCCATTGTGGGATGGTTTGGAAGTCTCAGAAGAGTGAGCTCCTGTGAAAAATCCTCAGGGGGAGAATAACTGCTACCATTCCGGCTGTCACTTACCAAGAGGGACGTGGTCCTTTGAGGAAACCACTGTGCTTATTTCAGTCAGGTCAGGCAACATATGGGGGCTGACTGATGAAGGCCTAAATAGCTGTTCTTAGATTGGTCTCTGAGTCATGGAAGGCTTCAATAACTCATCTGTAACTACAAGGTAGCACCCTGTTTGAGAAAACCCCTTTTGGGATTTATGGGAACAGTTACATGCATAAGCACTACATTTCATCATGTAATTAAAAAAGAAAAATCTTTGCAGTGAACAATATAACCAAAAGGCAAAAACCTATTTGGAAGATTACCGCCCCCTCTTCCCCATCAAAATAATGATGTGTCTGCATATGTTAAGCTTTTTCTTGCTTAGCAATATTCCTGATATATGTATTTCCCAAACGACCTAATCCCAAATATGATGCTTTGGCATGGCCAATTCATAAAGCCTTGGGCTGTGTGGCAAGTGACTATTCCTCACAAAAGGTCGTTACCAATGGAAGGCTGAAAGATTTCAAAACAAAGATGAATCGAGCAGCATTTATGAAAGTATCTTCTATTATGCAAGCACTACACTCAGCACAGAGGTTAGAAAGACAAAATGACGCAGTTTTTGCCCTCAAAAAGTTTACATTCTATTAAAAAGAAACATCCACACATATAAAATACATGTGTTTTTTTAATGAATACAAGGTGACTTCTGAATGGAGTCACTAGCAACTGAGGGTGGAATGGGGACCAGGAAAGACATCATGAAGAAGAATTTCTTCCTAAGAGGTTTTTTTGGAGCTGAAAAGATAAATAACACCACATCTACTCACCAATTAAACATAGACGTCCAAAATAATGGTTTTCTTTTAACAAAATAGGAATGATGTTTTAGATTTATAGCTGAAGAAAGGAATCTCAAAGGTCTAATCCAATGTTTTCCTTTTATAGTTAAAGAAACTAAAGCTGTCAGAGGTTAAAGGATTTGCTGTTGTAGCACAGTCAGAAAGTAGCAGCATTCGCATGCAGAATTTTGATGCTAGTCATCCAGCTTTCTCCACTGCACTACAAAGGGAGCAAAGATGGGGATAGCTAGATGGCTCAGTAATTTGAGAGTCAGGCCTAGAGATTGGAGGTCCTGGGTTCAAATCCAGAACTCAGACACTTTTTGCTGTGTGACCCTGGGCAAGTCACTTAACCTCCATTGTCAGCCCTTACTACACTTCTGCTTTGGAACCAATGCTCAGTACTGATTCTAAGAAAGAATGTAAAGGTTAAACAAATACAAAAAGGGAGCAAAAATAACACCATAAAAGAAAGTGTGAGGTAGGAGTGCTATACACTGGAGAGATCAATGAATTGATAGTTAGGGAACCAAGATTCAAATCTTACTTCTGCCATTTATTAAGTGAGTAACTTTGGAAAAAGAGAGAGGAAAGGGAATTAGTATTTATCCAGAGCCTTCTATATGGCAAGTACTGTGATAATTAAATTGTTGCAAATACTAACAAATAATTTGATCCTCACACAAATCACTAAGAAGTATTATAATTCCCCTTTTACAGTTAAGGAAACTGAGACAGAGGTAAAGTGACTTGTGCAGGTTTACACAGGTAGTAAATTCTGAGAGCAGATTTGAACTCAAGTTATCTGGTTCCAGGACTAGCAATTTTATCCACCTGGCTCCCTGCTCAATCAAGAAATATGGAGCACCACTTTGTGTCAATCTTTGATGATACAAAGAGAAAACTAAATAGCTACTAAATTAAAAGAATTTCTTTCCCAAGGGGAAGAAAATATATGTAAATTGCTATATGTAAAACATGGTCCTTAAAGAAAGGAATTCCTGATTATATTCACACCAGGATTACTGCTAGGCTGTGCTAGAAAGGAAACAAATGTCTAGCAAGATTTAGTGCCTTGGGAAAATGGAGTTGAGTATCATGCCTTAATAAAGTACTTCTCCAAGGTAATTTCTATCTGATCACCATTGAACATAAAGATTAAAAGAATGAAATACTACTCTTACTACTACCACTACCACTACTACTACTACTACTACTACTACTACTACTACTACTACTAGGCTACTCCTGCTACTACTAGGCTACTACTACCACCACTACTTCTACAATGACTACTGCTGCTGCTACTGTTACTACTACTACTACTACTACTACTAATAATAATAATAATAATAATAATAATAATAATAATACTGCTACTACTACTACTAATTATGATAACAACAGTAATGCACATTTATAGTCCATGAAATGATAGTTCCATTCGTTATACCTATTTATAGAGTACTTTATGTATACCAAAGGGCTATACACATATCACATCTAGGAGAGTTCACAGAAGGGAAAAGTTATTTCTGACAATATAGATAAGAGAAAACTTCCAGAAGGAGTTAACATTGGAGTTGGATCTTGGGAAATTGGTTAGAATTCAACAGGTTGAGGGAGGATGGTGTGGATACCATCTCAACAATTACAGGAGAGTGGGAAGAGAGGAAGTTCTCAATGTATTTACTTAAAAGTGAGTAATCTAGTTTGGCAGGAAGTACTGTAAAATCTGGCTGGAAATGTAATTTGAAGCCACATTGAAACTGGCCTTGAATGCCAAATTAAGATGTTGGAACTCTGTTTTCTAGGCAAAGGAAGCCATTTCCCCTCCCCTTATTTAGACTAAAAGGGGTGAAAAGAATGTGAGAATTTATTTTTTTAGATACTGTATTAATTGCTATGTCAGGACCCTGGATTAGAAAGGTCCCAATCAATTCCAGTGTCTGGTTCTAGGATTAGAGGCTCCATTGTGCCTTTCCCACAAAACCTGATTATTTGATAAAGGCTTTTCCTGCCTACCTGATCCCGTTACCTCTGGGGATGGGAAGTGGTTGAGAGCCTTAAAGAGCCACCTCCTCACAAACTTCATCAATCAGAGATGTAACAGGATGTCCTAGGGAGGGACTGAATAGTGAGTGCCTAAATTGTATGTATAGATCTCCCTAAAGGACCTCTTGGGGTCTTTGATCAGTGAGGGGATCACTGATCTATCAACCTATTGGTAATACGCTAGCCTAATCAGTAAATTGTTGTTCTTACTCCAAAACCAGTCTCTCAAATATTTTAATCATAAAAAGAAGCAATAGAAAAATTGGGAAATGGAAGAGAGGGAGCAAGTAATAATAATAACAATAATTACTTATCAGGAAAACCAGGACATTTTCAAAAACTTTACTTATTAATTTATTTGATTCTCACAAGATGGTGATGTAGGTGTTATTATTAACCCCATTTTGAAGGTGAGAAAATGGAGGCTCAAAGAGATTAGTTACTTTCTCAGGCTCACAGAACTCATATGCATTTGAGGAAGTGAGTAAATGCAGGATTTCCTGATTCCAAGTTGAATAGTTTACCCCTTTTGGCAGTCATTTGTCTCCATGCACTCTGTGTAGGGTGAAGAGTATTCTCTTGCATTTTTTGTTACCCTTGAATGGCAAAAAGGACTTTAATGGAGTGGTTGTAATGAGTTCAAAAGGTTCTTGTTGTGGTTGTTATTTTTTAAAAAAATAGTATTTCTGTATATTACCAACATAGTCCAGTAGTAAAATTAGAAAGAGAAATTCCATTTAAAATAACTCTAGAGGGCAGCTGGGTAGCTCAGTGGATTGAGAGTCAGGCCTAGAGACAGGAGGTCCTAGGTTCAAATCCGGCCTGAGACACTTCCCAGCTTTGTGACCCTGGGGAAGTCACTTGACCCCCATTGCCCACCCTTACCACTCTTCCACCTAGGAGCCAATACACAGAAGTTAAAGGTTTAAAAAAATAAAATAACTCTAAACAATATAAAATACTTGGGGATCTACTTGCCAAGCCAAACATGGGAATTATATAAACACAATTACAAAATACTTTTCACACAAATAAAGTCTGGACAACTGGAAAAATATTAATTGCTCATGAGTAGGCTGAGCTAATATAATAAAAATGACAATTCTACCTAAATTAACTTATTTATTCAGTGCCGTTACAAAGAAACTATCAAATAATTATTTTATAGAACTAGAAAAATTATAACATTTATCTGAAAGAACAAAAAGATAAGAATATCAAGGGAACTAATAAAAAAAAAAGTTGAAGGAAGGAGGCTTAGCAGCACCAGATCTCAAACTGTACTATAAAACAACAATCATCAAAACAATCTGGTGCTGGTTACAGAATAGAATGGTAGATCAATGGCGTAGATTAGATACACAATATACACAGTAAATGGCCTTAATAACTTAGTGACTGATAAACCCAAAGGCCCCAGCTTTGGGGATTAGAATTCAGTCTTTAACAAAAACTGCTGAGATAACTGGAAAACAGTATGTTAGAAGAGGGGTATAGACAAACATCTCACAGCCTTTACCAAAATAAGGTCAAAATAGATATGCGATTTAGATCTAAAAAGTGAAATCATAATGAAATTAGGGAAACACAAAATAGTTTAATTGGCAGATGTATGGAGAAAGGAAGAATTTATGACCAAACAAGAGACAGAGAGTATTATGAGATACAAAATGAATAATTTGGGTACTAGTAATGAAAAAGGTTTTATACAAACAAAACTAATCTAACCAAGGTTAGAAGGAAACAACAAACTGGGAGAAATTATAACAAATGTCTCTGATAAAGGTCTAATATCTCAAATTTTTAAAGAACCAAGTCAAATTAATAAGAATATAAGCCATTTACCAATTGACAAATGGTCAAAGAATATGAACAAGCAATTTTCAGATGAAAAAATCAAAGCCATCAATAAGCATACAAAAAATCTTCTATATCACTCTTGATTAGAGAAATACAAATTGAAACAATCATGAAGTACCATTTCACATCTATCAGAATGGCCAATAGGGCAACAAAGGTAATTGGTTGGAGGGGACATAGCAAAATAGGGACACATGCCTTGTTGGTGGAAGTTGTGAACTGATCCATCCATTATGGAGGGCAATTTGGAATTATGCCCAAAGGACTATAAAACTGTACATACCCTTTGATCTGATAATGCCACTACCAAGTCTATATCTCAAAGAGATAATAAAAAAGGGGGAAAGGACCTACTCGTATAAAAAAATATTGCTTTTTTCATGGTGGCAAAGAACTGGAAATTGAGGAAATACCCATCAATTGGGTAATGGCTGAACAAATTGTGGTACACATTGGTAATGGAATACTATTGTGATATAAGAAATGATAAACAAGATGATTTTACAAAAAGCTGGAAAGACCTGTAGAAACTGATGCAGAGTGAAATAAGGCAGAACTGGGGGAATACAGTACACAATAACAGCAATTTTGGATAATGATTATCTGTGAAAACTTGGCTTCTCTCAGCAATGCAATGATCTGGGACGATCCTGAAAAACTTATGATGGGGCATGCTATTCACCTCCAGAGAAAGGACTATTGGAATCATCTTTCACATCAGTCTATTTTTAGTTTTATTTTGGGGCTTTGGATGAGTATGCTTTTATGATGATGATCAATTTTGAAGTGTGTTTTACATAACAATAAAAAGAAGTAAAAGCATTCCCATTTTTTTTTTTTTTTAGTCCTTAAGGTAGGTTCCACCTCAGGCCATTTTCTGAGTTGCTTTCCAATCCCTAAGGCCAAGGGCAGAGTCCTAAGTCTCTCTATGTACTTTGGCATAGAGACTCAAATAGGATATTATACCTGTCTTTAAATATTTCAAAGACTGCCATGTGGACAACAGATTAGACTTGTTCTGCTGGGTCCTAGAAAGCAGAAACAGAATCAGTAAAAAGATGCCAATTTAGCTTTGATATCAGGACAAATAACCCAATAGATAGAGTTAGGTGGCATAGTGAATAGAGCCCTGGATCTAGAATAGAAAGACCTCCATTCAAATCCAGCTGCAGAGACCATTTGACTCTATGACCTTGACTAATTATTTAACTATTATCTGTGTCAGTTTCCTCATCTGTATTACCTGGGATAATAAAACCTATCTCTCAGGGTTATTATGAGAATAAAATGAGGTAATATGTGTAAAGAATATTTCAAATTATAAAGTACTATGTACACAATAGCTAGCACCACCATCATTGTCTTCATCTTCATCATCAACACCATCATCATCACAGCTGTCCGTCCCAAAGTAGAATAGATCACCTTGAGAGATAGAGCATTCTCCTTCATTAGAGTTAACAATCAAGTCTGGATGACTTGTTGGGCATGTTGCAGAAGGGACTCATTTTTGGCTGTGCTGTGCCCTGGGTTACAAGGCCACTAAAGTCTGAAATAATCTAGTTCTGTGATTGATTCTTTGCATCTAGGCATGTGCTTGTATAGGCAAGTGTAATCTTCACTGCCCTCACTCCTCCAGAAAAGACAGTTCTTCATCCTAAAGACCAAATATATGGTAAATAGACAGTGACCTCCCCCTCCATAAAGTCATGCTACAAGGTTTCATGTTGCTCCCAGTGAGGTTCGGTCATGATGCATTAATGTCATTCTTATGTAGCAACCTTTTATAATCTATGCCTACACTGTGCACCAATGTGCAATAGTTCAGATTCAGCCAGAGGACTGAAATTTCACACTTCCAAATGGACAGGCTGCTGAAAACTAGTGAAGGGCTTATCAGAAAAAACCAGGGCATTTCCAAGCCTTTTAGATAATATATAAGGTAACAGAATTGAAATTAGGAATTTCAGAAGCATTGGAAACAGCACTAGGGGCAGAGGATTTAAGCTCATCCTCAACTGGAGTGAGAGGAGGGAGGATGGGATAGAACCTGAGGCAGGAACCTCAACATACTAGTGGGAGGATGTGGAGAGGGAGGGCTTTGTTCAAGTCAGGGTAGACAAGAATCAAAACCCCACTTACCATCTGGTAGTTTCCTGTTAAAACTAATTATTCCCACTAATTAGATACTAAACTCTTGTATCTATGATGCTAAAATCAAGTGCCATAAGCATGCTAAAAAGTCAGCATCTAGGTGGCCAAAGCCTGGTTATCCACCCTAGTTACAGATTTGGAAACAAAATCTTATCAAGAAGTTAAGTTCAAAATTTGGAGACCTCTTTACAAGGCTGAAGGCTGAATTAGTGGTCATAATTTTGGTTCTGTAGAAAATCCACCCTAAAGATACTACTAAGTTTGGATTTCTTCTGTTCTGCTGCTATGCCTGCTTGAAGTGCCCAGGGTGTCCAAAGGAACTTCTAAGGCAATGGAAATGCATTGTGAGAGAATAAACTCCTTAAAAGGAGGCATCACTAAATGTAGGTTATGAGGAGACTTTATTGCCTTTCAACTTGATTTCACCATAATTGGGAGAGATGGAGACAGATAGAGAGGGAGAGGCAGAGAGACAGACAGAGACAGAAAGAAATGGAGAAAGAAACAGAGAAAGAGAGAGAAAGTCAGAGAGAGGAAAAACAAGACTGAGGGCCCAAAAGAAAGTCATCTATGAAGGAAGAGTAATCTCCTTATAAACCTTAAACTAAAACTTCTACTCATGTTTAAGTAGACTAGTAGAGATGACAAGCTACTAGAATTTCTTGGAGATGAAGTTTGCTCTAAGATATTATTTTGTCTCTGGAAATGGATCTGATTTTTCTTAGCTTCACAATTAGATGGATTAAAAAAATTATTCTTGGTATTTAAAGTGGGAAAAGAATTCATTTTTTAACAAAAAAAACTTCTGAAAATTCCCTAGAAAAAAAAAAAAGCCTTCTTGGGACTCTATAGTTTTATGTATTGACCTCTATATCCCCAGTGATGCTATTAGTGATCTCCTTTTCTTATAAGGTAAACTCCTTGAGAGAAGTTAGTTTTTATTTATGTTACTAGCACTTAGCATACTTGTTAGTATGTAGCGAGTTCTTAATAAATCATCTTTTCATTCATTCATTCAATCATACCTTTATTAATTCATTCATTATTTTGTTAGACCCAATAGCCAAAGCAAAGAACATTTAATACTTACTATCTAGGCACTCTACTAAGAAGCTGAGGGTTAAAGCTTAAAAGGCTTAAAAATATAGCCACTGAGCAGGACAGCTATATGACTCAAAGAAGGACAAGCATAGAGAAAGAAGAGCGTGGGTTCAAATCTAACCTCAGACACTTCCTAGCTGTGTGACCCTGGGCAAGTCACTTAACCCCCATTGCCTAGCCCTCACTGCTCTTCTGCCTTGGAACCAATACACAGTATTGATTATAAGATGGAAGGTAAGGGTTTAAAAAATAAATAAAACAGCCTCTTCCCTCAAGAAGTTGGCATTCTATTTGGAGAGAAAGCATGCAAATAATTATGTACAAACAAGATATATACAAAATAAATTATAGATGTCCCAAAGCTGGGAGAAGACATTTAGTCAAGCAAAGCCCAAATAAGCAATTGACATTGAGGAATGGCTTGCAGATCAGTTGTTTTGGAAAGAAGAGTATGAGGCAGGTAAGTAATTTTATGTGACTTCATAGAAAAAGTGGGAACATAAAGGAAGCCAGTATTCCATTGGATGTCAGAAATATTTTACTCCAGTTTTGTATATCTATCCATCTCTGTGCTTCTATACTATATATATTAGGTACTTGGACAGGACAGTGACCAGAGCATGAGAAGAGTAATAATAGCTCCTATTCCTATAGTGTTTACTTTGTGCCAGGGACTGTGCTAAATGCTTTGCAGTCATTATGTCATTTGATCCTCAGAAAAACCCTAGAAGCTAGCACTTAAACAATGTTTTGAAGTTTTTACAGCACACTACTCATATAATCCCATCTGATTCCCATAATAACCCCATCAGGTAGGTATTATTACTATACCCATTTTACAAATTAGAAAACTGAGGCTGAGTAAAAATTACTTACTTGTCCAGGGTCACACATCTAGTAAGCATCTGAAGCAAGATTGGAGCTGTCTCCCTGATGCCAAGCCTAACAGTCTATCCACTTGATGAATATCCTTTCTCTTAAACCCTATGCCTAATGGGATTTGATTAAGCAGGACCAGAATGGAATGAAATTAACTTGAATGGAATCAAATGAGCCTAGGAACTTAGACTGTGTTCCTGGATAGATTTTGCACCTGGAAAACAGAAAAAAAACCTTCATTGCTTTGGATCTAATTGTAAACGATATGGGACCCCAGGGAAAGTTACTGAAGCTGTGGGTGCTCCTTTTAATTTAGGAAACATCATTTGTCTGCCTTCAAGTAAAGCAAAGAGCTTCCCCTTTTCAGTTATTCTTTGCTTTTAAAAATAAAGAGACTATGTCTTCAGGTGGAATTTACATGAACCCAAGCTATTCAACAATCAATTTTAGTAAAATTGAAATATGATTGAGTCACTCCCCTACTCAAAAATCTTCAGGGGTTCCCTATCTTCTTGATGTTAAAGGCCTATGCCTGACATTTAACACTCTCTCTCCCAATATGGCACCCACTACTCTTTCACTGCTATTTCATATCATTCTCTGTCTCATAGCCTTCTTTCCAAACCAACTGATCTGTGAGGCATTCCTTGAACATGCCAATCCCTCAGTTACTTTGGTTCCTCATATCTACAGAGCTCCTCATTATTACTTCTCCCTTTTAGAATCCCTAGAATTCTTTTAAGTTCAGTCCAGATGCCACCTCCTGCATGAAGCCATTCCTGAGCTCCATCATTGTTGACACTCTCTCCATCTTGAAGTCACTCTTCAAAAATTATTTCACATATACTTTTGTTTTAAAAACCTTTACCTTTTGTCTTTGATTCAATAGTATCAGTTCCAAGACAGAAAAGCAATAAGGGCTAGGCTATAGGGGTAAAGTGACTTGCCCAGGGTTATACAGCTAGGAAGTGTCTGAGGCCAAATTTGAAACTAGGACCTCCAGTCTCCAGTCCTGGATCTCTATCCATTAGGCCTCCCAACTGCCCCCTATATGTACTTTAAATTACTTATCTATACCATTATTGCATTCCTCTCCCCTAGAATAGAATGAAAACTCCTTGAAGACACAGATTATTTTGTGTTTGGGTATCCACGGTGCCTGGATTAAGACCTTGCCTTTAGTAGGCTCTTAATAAATTTTAATTGAAGTGAATTAAATTGGAACAAAATTGTGAGGAGCCTATTTCTACAGGTATTAAATGCTTATTTAATGGTCCCTTGGAATACTGTGGAAAGAATTGTTGCATTGGAAGATTGAACTAGATGACTTTGAGATCCCTCCCTACGCTAAGATTCTATCATTCTGAAGTAGATAGAAGGTGCACTTTATAAGGATAATATAGTTCTAGGTATTCCAGAGGAATATCTGGAAACAAATACACCAATCGAATATCTGTATATATACCCATATGGACAGATATGTAATACAGACATATAAACTACATATGCACACATTAAGGGAAACACAATAGGTATATGAGTATATTATATGCATATATATAATGGAGATGGGATTGTAGAATAGTGAGAATTTCATATTATAATATCACAAACTCAGCATCATATATTTCTGAGGACATCAGTGATTCTATCAAACCCTTCCATCTTCCCTAATGCTTGTGACAAACTTCAACCACTGACATCCTACAGTACAGGGTTGACTAAACATCTGCAATAAAGAACCAAAGTGAAATTTGGAGACATTTTAGCTATTTGCTTTGATAGTACCATTTACATTTTTCTGAATGCAACAGAGACCTAGTGCTAACTAGCCAATCGGCATGGTGCCATAGATGTTGGGAGAGACACTATATTTGAAGTCAGAGAACTTAGGGAGAATCCTTGATTTGGTACTTTCTACCTGTTACTTCTGTCCATATTTTCATGGCTGGTGCTGGGTCAGATTATTGGAGAGTGCAAATTTGACTTTAGATACTTATCATGGGCAGCTCACTCAATTTCTGTCTCAACTTCCTTTTCTGTAAAACTGAGATAATAATAGAACCATCTTCTAGTTTTCTTGTAATAACAAAATGAGATAAAATAATAAAGGGCTTACAGTTCTCAAAGGACTATTTAATTGCTAGAAAGTAGTAGTAGTAGTAGCATCAACAATAGCTATAGTTGTAATAGTAGTAGTACTAATAATAGTAATGGTAGTAGCAGTAGTAGTGGTGGTGGTGGTGGTAGTGGTGGTGGTGGTGGTGGTGGTGGTAGTAGTAGCAGTAGTAGTAGTAGTAAGAGTAGATGAACCCTAAGTCTCTTGTAATTCTCAATGTCGAATCCTACAAATTTTTTCAGCCCCTAACTTGTTTTTTTTCCCATAATATTACTGTCCGCAGTATCAAGAGGACTCAGAAGTCCATTGGTTTCTCCCAGTGACATGAATCCCCCACCCCAATTTTGCCAGTTCTGAAATGCTGGAATCTTATTTTATCATCAGATAAACAGGTCATGTGACCAACTCTCAACTTAGCAGTTAACATTTGGAATGTTTCCATATTCCCAATGGCCATTCATTGATTTTTATGGTTTGAGGAATATGAATATAAAATGGATTTTTTGCATGTGCTGCTCTATATTTTAAAATTCAGAGTTCAAAGAAGAGTCAGTCTCAAGTCATAATGTACTCATGAAGTGGAAACAGTTTTACACAGCTCAAGCCACCATCATCTCAGGAGAGTTTCTTCAACTCGGATTTTTTTTGGTCAAAAAACAGAGAAAAGTTTTTATTCCAAAGCTCACATCTAAAATCAGTTCATTATCAGTTCATTGAAAAATGAAGTCAAAATTCACAAAATGAAAGATTTTACCAAAGATTTGATGAAGCTAATGATCTCTCTTTAAAAGTTTTAAAGATTTACTGGAATCATAAGTGACCCTCAAAGATACTCCTTTCTCTGCCCAAATTTCTTTGATATCCATGGTGAAGTAACAAAGTTTATATTTATGTCTCCACTATCCCCTCTTGGTCCATTTTTCTACTTCTCTGGATCTTCCACTTTTCTTTCTCCTCCTCACTCTCAGATCAAAGGTTCCTCATCTCTGGCTGACCATGAAAACTGTGATAAACTTCTTCATGATAGCATGTATGACTGAAAAGAAAAGATTTGAGCTTTCACTGGTATATTTATATTTTAAAAGATGGGAAGGATGTAAACAGGAGTCCCTTGTTAGGTTTAATCCAAAATATTTGGTTTCTTCTAACTGCAAAATTCTCTGAATTAATCAACAAATATTTGTTGGATATACTCTATCAGGTACTTAGACTAGAGGTGAAGTTAGTCATCCATCTATCAGCTCATGATCAGAGACTTACTTTTTCATTTCAGTAGCTTTTCTAGACTTCTAACTTCTGTTGAGGCTCATCTAAGTTTAGGTACATTATTAAGAATTAAATCAGAGACTTTACTTCATTGAATAGGATTCATCAGTAGGGAGAAGAGGCAACTCCATTTAATTCAAGGATCAAACCAAACATTATGTGGCATGTTCCCTACTTTGTGCAAGGCACAGGGAATATACAAATCCAATCAGAAACAGTCCCTTACCTTCAGGGGTCTACATTTTATTGGAAACAGTACAGGTATCCTAGAAGATTTCAAAAACTACATTGTAAGTTTCATTAAACTGGATGCAAAATCTTGGATGCTATGCCTTTTTTTGTCTCTCTAACACTTAACACATTGCCTGACACACAATAAACACTTAAATGTGTACTAACTTGACATAGATAAAAGAAAATATTTATAAATAACTTTCCTTAACATAAATCCTGCTGAACTAACATAAATAGTAGAATAGGTAAGGAAGTCTCAAAATAAACAAAATTCACCTATTATACTTACACAGTAACCTAAAAACTCATTAGACCTTGAAATTATAAAGAAGTCAACAAAAATTGTCTTACTGAATGAAAATGACCATTCACAACTCTCCTAAATGTACCATAGTGATAGGAACTTAAAGGCTTGAGATTCCCTGATTTTTTTTTTGGCAAAGAAAACTATGATATAAGAAAAATATGAGAACCATCACTGAGGTACACAGACAAGTAAAAGCAAATAATATGTAAAACAATAGGGAGGGAAAGAGGAACATCTGAGGGGAGGAAAGAATCAGAAAGGCTCTACCTTGAAAGTTACACCTAAAGTACTACAGTTCTGTATTCTCAAGTTACTATGGTCCAGATCAAGCCTGAAAATTATGATGTGCTAGTTGAGGGTTTATACGCCAAGTTTAGCTTATGCAGGGACAGGGTCAATAGTGATGAGCAGAAGGCAATGTAGTATTGACCTTGGCACTGTGGCCCCTTGAGAATCTAGGGGATAATGAAAAGATGGTTGCCATTACTCCAGATTGAGCTTTCAGAGCTCGAAGGAAAGAATAAGCTCATCGTATTCATCTTCAGAAAGAAGATAGAGACGATAATGACATTTATTCTTTTTTTCCACTGGACCTTTATTATCTCAAGTGGGTAAAGAAGGATAGAATTTGCTGCACAAGAGAGTTCCCTAAGTGCCCTGGATTCATCATCTTTGGGGATTTCAATTGGTTTATACAATATTTCTAACAATCTTCCCTTCACCCCAGTGGGGGAAAAATAACACCAAGCAAGAGATTTTTTTTTCAGCTAGTAGAAATGAGATGGAAATTTTCTTCTCATAACAAAGGGGTCTTAAAAGTAAAAGACCTGCTTTGTCTCTGAGCAGCTGGAGACTCATCTCTCTTCTCCCCAAACCAAATCCTTTTTCTTAACTCTGTGAGGGAAAAAAAAAAAAGGACCAGTTTTAAAATCCTGAGAAATTTAAACTCTGCTTGTATTGGAGGGCATATTCTTCTTCAGATTATTTTTGACAAATGTGATATTTGTTCCCATAACAACAACCTCAAATATCTAAGTCCAGATATTGCGTAGATATGTATGAATTACATTGACAAGGCAAAATTTATTTTATTCATAGGCTCATAATAACATAGCTCTAGGGCTGGAAGGGAGCTCAGAGGTCATCTAATCCAGAACTCTCATTTTACAGATGAGGAAACTGAGGCTTGGAGCTGTCTAATCAGTTATTTATTAAGCACTTCCCATTTACCCACTACTCTTCTAGCTGCTTGCCCAAGCTTATGCAAGCAGTGTGCCTTGGAAGCACAATTTGAATCTCATTTTTCTCACTCCATAGTTACTTCTCAGTCTTCAGTATCATGCTCAGGAAATATCACATTAATAGAAAGAAGGTTGAATTTCGAATCAGAAGATCTGAATCTGAACCGTGGCTTTGATTCTTACTGGATGTGAATTTGGGAGAGACTCGCTCTTTCCCTCCCTGAGCCTCAGTTTCCCAAATTATAAAATGATAGATTTGGACTATATAATCATTCAAATCCTTTCCTCCTCTGAATCTTGGGATAAGTAATTCTCTAATTTATTAGTAGTAGATTTTTGGTATTTCCTTTTAAGCTAAGAAATATACCTTTGATTATATGAGACACGGAAACTAAAAGACATCCTGCAAAGAAAGCCTGAAGACTACCTGGGTCTCCTCTGCTATTGCCAAACTATATGACCTTGATGCAGTTTTCTTTCTTTCTCCCAACAATACATGCTTTTAAACTAGGAGCATCATCATTGACATATTTCCAATGCTAACATCCAAACCTCTTAAGTTTTACAAGCTACAAGAAAGTCCTAAATGGATGTCCCAAAAATGGATTAAGAAACTATTAATCATAGCCTCGATGACCCTTTACCCACTTGGCACCATTTTTGTTGATAGCTCGCTGAGAGATTCTTACTCTCTAAAAATCTAAGACATTTGCCTAAGATAATATAGATGCCAATTTACATATGACAAGAGTGAAATGTTTTTTTTTCTTTGTTTTATTTTTTTTAATAAATCATTGGCATGGACAGGACAATATTTTTCTAATTTACGTCTTTGAGCTTATCTTCTGTTTTGATATCTTAGTATTTTGCCAAATGTCAGTGTCTGCTTCTTGTCTCTTGTGGGACCAAGTCAATACCTTCAATCAGATGATCAATGGACTATCACTGGCACCCAGCTAACTCTGCAAATCACAACCTGTCCACTTTAATCCTCAGGCCAATTCAACAACTTTAGCAGTATCTATGTGGGAAGGTTTTAAGAGAGACCTGCTGTTGCTGCTGCTGCTCTTACTGATATATATTTTTCTTATATATTTATAAATATATATGTATATACATATGTAAGATTACAATGTCTTAAATGTCCAATAGTACTTGAGTTACATGATTAAAAAGCAGAGGTAATTCTGAATTACAGCAAATATTTATAGAATACATATGTGGCAAAAAGATATTTCCCTAATATTATTTTGTTTAAAAGAGCTACTTTAATTTAAAAGAATATTAATCAGTATAGAACATAATAAATAATGGGAAGATCATTGACTCTGCATTTCAAGAATCCGGGTTCTTTAAATCCTGTCTCTGATGTTTGCTGCCTGAATGACCATGGGAATGTATTTTGACCTCCCTGAGCCCAAGTTTCTTTATATATAAAACCAAGAAGTCGTCCTGAGTGACCTCTGAGATGCTCCTCTGTGCTAGATCTATGACCTTATTATAGCAATATAATAATGACTAGCTATCTGTTGTCTAAAAGTTTAAGCTTTGCAAAATGATTGTTCTCATCATATCCCCCACTAGTCAGGGATAAATGACAGAAAAAGATGTTAATAATCTTTCAATAAGTCTGCTTTGTACCATTCAACTAATAAGGCAGTATTTATAATTCTCAGCCCTTATTGGGTTGTTAAACTTTCTTCCAAAAAGACTTTAAACACAATTTTAAGTGGAACAAAGAAAATTACCTTTTTAGTTGGTAGAAGGATTTTTCATGAGCAGCCCTTCATTTGGAGACATTAGGGATGGTCAATATGTTTTTTTTTTAATTTTAGGAAATTAAAAGAAAGTTTATGTGTTGTCATCATTATCCTCCTTCAGGTATGACATAATCATCCTATAATTTTGCCCATCAAGAAAAGAGACCTTTATTGTGCCTAGCTGTACAGATCAAAGCCTGTCTACAAAGTTAAATTCACTCTAGCATTTGGTTTTTCTGCCATCCCATGATGGATGCTGGTGAGAGTCTGACATCCATCAGGTACAAGACAGAGTGGAAACTGTCCATTATAATTACCCAGAACAAAGGTAATTCTTCTATTGAGTGTTTAATTGTTTGGTATGTCTCTTTTAAATTACACATTCTACCCACAGCCATACAGAGAAAAGAGGCATAAGGAATATTCCATTGGTTACAGTGATTTCTTACACTGCTGCTTCCAAAATAAAAAAAAACAAAACAACACATGATGTATCTAACTATTCAATTATTGAAATTATGAATTCGCTCATCTACAGCATATTTCCTTCATTTGTGTAATTTTAAAATGCATCCTTATTTGATTGAATGTTTTAATCTCCCTTAAACAGTGAGTAACTGGAAGTAAATGGCGCATTCCTAATAACATAAATATGAAAAATAGAAAGTACTTAGAGACTGCAGCCGAATACATTAAAATCAGTCAGTTCTCTAGTTAACGTATTTTCCTTCCTTTTGTGTACAAACCCATTCCATGGAGGAGACAGCTAGCAAATTCATGTATGGATGTATATATTTGAATATGTAATTATTATATTCATAAATATATACATTATATATACATACACACACACACACATATATATATATATATATATATATATATATATAAAACCATATTGTCTTGATTTCATGTTAAGACAGTAGAAATTGTCCAAAATACCTAATAGTTTCCCCTAAAAGAGCCTCCCGCACTGGTGCCATCCAGGTGCGGAGCAATCTGAATGAGGTGAACATGCCGTCAAATTCCACTCATCTGTCAATGTAGTGGATTATTTCTTGAGAGACTGAAATTGGCTGCTCAGGACCAGAACACCATCAATCTTACTCATGGAGGACTGGGGGAAGCTGCCTGCAAGAGAGAGAGCTCTGCTGCTACTGAGCAGGTGATGAGGCAGCTGTAAAACCTTCACTCTCTCTGTAGCTGGGCTCTGAGTGAAAGATTTGTCATTTTTCACATTTCCTTGATACTTGGTATGCACTTGGTGCCTCCTTGTTCCTGTTCCATAAAGGAGGTGATTTTTCAAGCTTAGGCAAATGGGGCAAGTCTCTGGGTTGGTTTGATGCTCGTTTTTCCCTCATCATGTCACTTGTTTAACCCATTTTTTAAAATGAGATGGCATTTTTCAATTTGCTTATTAATTTATTTATCTGTTCATTTGGCTACTGATTGTCTCAGGAAGCCAGGGGAAGTTCTCCCTTCTGCTTCCAGATCCATTTCATTCCTTTCTCTGAAGATTTAAGAGCCAAGCAGAATACCATTTTCTTCTTAAAAAAGAAATAAATAAATAAAAAGAAGGAAGCAAACATCTTCCTTTTAAAAAAGTAATGATATTGTAGAGATTTCTGCCAAAATAAATGAGGGCATAGATGTTTCCTAGGTCTGTGTTCTTAATCTTTGCAGCTAGGAAAAAAGTTGAATAAACTCATCAGAGGTAAGCACTAGACAGCTGCATTTAGCAACCAATCTCTATGGAGACTCCATTGCATCTTTAAAGGTGCAGAAAAGCAGTTTGGGTTGAAAATGTGTTTTTATCTTTAAATTCTCAGCATTGAAACAGTTTTCAAAGTCACTGCCTTTTTTGCTTTCAAATTAGCAGTGTGCCTCTGCTAACAGCCTTGATATTTTATGGATTAGGAGCTTCTCCAAAGGTAAAGAATACCAAAAAGCCACCATAGATTTGACTGGTCGTAAATTTCAATGATGATAAAAAAGATGTGATTTTTCAGCAAAAAATGTCATATTTTAGGAATATTTTAGGACATTTACCTGCAAATTTCTGATTTTGACAAGCAACAGTTCTATCCAAAAAAAGAATGCTAATGTACCCATTCTGTGAATCACTATTTTATGTGATATAGATTAGTCTGTATAAGGCTGGGAATTCCAGAGAGTAGACAAGATTTTGATACTCATTCTGTCTCTTGTTGGTCACATGGCTAGTCAATACTCACCTCAACTTCCTCATCTGTAAAATGGGTGGAATGATCCCTCCCCTGTCTACCTCACAGGGTTTTTATTAGGATCAAAGGGGTCCACAGGATTGAGAGCTGGAAGGCATCTAGAACATCATTGGAAATCTGGAATTGGATTCACTGGTATGGCCTTGGGCAAGTCCACCTACCTAAGCCTCTTTAAAATAAGGAAGTTGGACTAGATTGCCCCAGTATTTCCTTCCAGCTTTAAATCTAGGATCCTTTGCCTCCAGCCTCCTCATTTTTCGGATGAGGAAAGATAGTAAGTCATTGGTCTGAGATTCGAAAACACCCTAACTCCAAATCCGCGTCCCAAATTTACACCCTTTGAGAACCGAAAAGTCCTATTCAAACGGATTATTTGCAAGCTATCAAACCCTGGCATGCTGGGAAGCCTGCTCTATCTAAAGGGATGGACTTCCCTTCAGAAGTAAAGGTGTTTGACATTAGGAAGGAACAATTCATCAGGTATGCCTGCAAATGTGCTCCTGCTGAGGACTGAGGAAGTGGGAGAACGCGGTAAAAAAGCTCCCAGGGCTCTTGGCTTGTGGGTGTCCAGGATTGGGACAGAGGATGCAGGAACCCACCCACGGTGGCTTTCCTTTTGGGAGAGCGCCGGATCCTTGCCATCCTAAGGGGGCGCCGCCCCCTCTTTCTGCCCCAAAGACGGGCCTCCTGCCTGCCTCCAGGAGTCAGGTAGTGGTGGCGATTTGGACTGGGGCTATGCTCTTCCCTAGCGCCCCCTGGCCCTGCTCCTGGCCAGCTCCCTCCCGGGTGCAGCTCCGCTCTGGCATCTCGGGGCGGTGGCGAGAACGAGGGGGCGGGGACGAGGCTGGCAGGCCACCAGCTGCCAGCCAGGAGCTGCTCTCTCCCCTGCGCTCACAGGGCTGGGGCGATGAGCCAGAGCCAGAGGGCAAGGTCAAAGCTGGCCAAGTGGCCAGGCAGACACCAGCCCTTGGCATGCCTGGCCCTGACAGAGCTGCGCCCTCTGCCCGCCCCTGGGGCAGGAAGGATGGATGCGGCGCCGCCCACCCACGGGATGGCAGAAAGCAAGAACCCCGGAGCTGCTGGGGTGAGGCACCCCAGGCAGAACAGATGGGACTGGGGCGGGGAGAGGATGGTAAGATGAGGAAGAGAGGTGGTGGTGATTTTTGGAGGGGGCGAGGAGGAGGAAGCAAGTGGAGGGCAGGAGCAGATTTGGGATCTAGGGGTCTGGAGCTTTGGGACAAAGGCGGCGTGCTGCAGCCCGGTATAGGGTTGTTCAGAAGGTCCAAGCTGGGAGGTGGGGACTGGAGGAGGGGGAGGGAATGAATTGGTGAATAAAAGAAAGCTTTTAGGAGAAAGAAGAGGGAAGATCAGGGGTGGGGAGTGGGGGGGAACCTAAGCAGGGAAGAGAGAAATGGAAAGCATGGTGTGTGGAGGGAAAGAGCAGAGAAAAATCAGCATAGTAGGGTGAGTCTCTGCGAGATGAAAAAAAAAAATTCTACACTGACAGAAGATGATAGGGGAACTGCATACAATTGAGGATACAAATTCACAGCAGAAAACCCAGGCTAAGGAGAACTTGACCCAGGGAAATCCAGCAGGAATACATTGTTCAAGACAAAGTAGAAGAGGGGAAGGAAGAGAAAATAAAGGAAGAAAACTCAGACAATAAAAAGTTCATTCCTAACTTGACACCAAAGTGCTATGATCCCCTCATAGAATTCTTAGTCAGTTAGCAGTTACTGCATATGATCCATACTTCAAACAATAATATAGACACACATTTTTTCACTGAAGAAAGAAAATGGGGGGGGGGGAAGAGCCTCTCCTTCCATGAGAACCCTGGATCTCCTCTGACTTTGCTTAGAGATCTTATCTGGGCACCAAAAGAAGCCCAAACCTAGCTATACACAATACCAACCAAACCAGCCTTTTCAAGAGGTTTTCTTATGGCAAACCACACCCCCCTCCTTTTTTTTCCCTCCTCCCTGAGAAGTTAATGGGAAAGTATGCCTCAGGGGCATTTCAGCAAACCAGAAAGAGCTTACACATCAGGGCAACCAGAAATAGCCACTGTGATTCAAAGGAAGCAGAGGGGGGGGGAGAGTGGAGGCCAAGCTGATTTCCATGCCAAGTACAATTCACTCATCTGTTTATAAAGAAACCAATAGAATTGACAGGAGGCTGCAATAGAACAACCTCCTGTTGTAGCTTATTGTTCCTACCTGGTCTGTGCAGGTGATGCTGTTGGAAAGTGTGATGAAGAGATCCCTGACAGAGGAGCATTGCACAAGCACTTATCCACAAATACAGGACCCAGGACATTGCAGAGACCATAGCCATACTCTAAATAAAACATTAGAGATGAGTTATTACCTCTACCCTTAAGCACATCATCACACAGTCAATACCAATGAGGAGGGAAGTTCGCAAAGAGACTCTTCCCCCTGCAGCTTTGACTACAGACTAGAGGGCAGAGAGATCATTCCATATGGAATGCATAACCTGGGTCAAAGGACATGAAGAGCACCGAAGGACTGTAAAATCTGCACCCTACATGGAACTCTCATTATGTACAGGCTAGAAAGGGGTGGGTTTTCCTAGTAAGTCCATGAAATGATTCCCCATTTCTTGTTCATTATTGTTTTTAGTCCCGAGTCCATAATTACTGGACCTGACAACAAGCCTTCCTTCCTTCCTTCCCAGTTTGAGCTCCCCATGGCATCATTCACAGCCTTAGGCACGGTGCCTCCTTTTTTTGTACCTCCATTTCTTTCATACTCATTCCAACTTCCTTTTGAATCAGGCATCAGCTCAGCAGGTTACAAATTATTGGGTTTCATTGGTGTGTTTGTTTGTTTTATTTCTCACTCATTAATTATGAATCACCTGGTTGTCTTCTAATCCAAGTTATCATTTCTCCAAGTCACATTAGAAGCCCCTGCTGGACTTCTTTGGTTGGACTTAAAAGTCCTAAAGAACTGCATTAGGCCAGAATGAAGCTAAGATGCCATGGAGGTGTGGGCTGGGGTGATTCAGGGAGCCAGAATTGAAAATTAAACTCTCCTTTCTGGAAAACCCCTCTGCTTCTTTTATCAGCACAGATCACACAGACACACTTGTTGTGGGGCTGGATCTATGTGACTAGATGTGCTGGGGTATTCAATGGTCAATAGCTACCTTTGTCACTAGACTTTTCTACTTTATCTGTCCTGTGGGTGGGTGCCCACAAGCATCGTAAGACCCACACAGCTAAGCTGCTCCATGTTGTCCAGCTTTCTGAACAAATAACTTGTATTATGTTTCACCTGGCCAAATTAATTAAAAAGAAGGCACTTTCACCAGTCAACCAATGGCTGAGAGGGTGGTGTCCACCTGTCCAGTCAACTATAGATTATTTGTTCCACTGGGAGGAGGGAGGGCTGTATATGATGTATATTTCACCGGGGAAGAGAAAGCCGCCTATTATGTATAATACTTCCCCTTTTCAAGCTTCTTGATTCAAGGAAAACTTCTACAAATTAAAAAATCTGTAAGTGACCTCCCAGCAGGATTTCTTTATATATGAAGATAAACATTGCTCGAAGAGTTTTGACATTCACAGTCAAAAACGCACAGACACAGAAACATATTCCAGTACACAGAGATGCATAATTTAAGATAATTCATGGCATTGGAACAGAGATGGGGGCTTTAAGAAGGATTCTTAGGGCTGCTTTAGACCCATAATGACAACTGTAATTAAATATAAAATAGAAAAACATTATTTTTGACTGCATGGTGCCATCTATGTCCCATTCTCTGAAGGCAATGGACTGTTCAGCTGATAATTAGTTTTGCTGCCCACTGTTTACTTTTGAAACCAGTATACTTTCCTCTATTGTTTTTGACCACCACCAATAGAATAGGAAGCATTCTCCTTATTTCAGATAAATAGCAGGAACCCCACTGTGAATTTTGAAATGAATGCTTGGGGAAGGGGATAATTCTCCTAATGCCATGCAAATGGATATCAGGAGAAAGGTGGTGGCGGCATGCATTAAGCCTTCTGAGATTAAGTTAAAATGTGCTGTGATTTAATATAAACTTCAAAAATCCTAACACAAAACTTCCCCAGTCTCCCAATTCCTCCTTGCTTTTTCTATCCAAACAGATCTTAACACAGAGCTAGCTTCTTTCCACTTCTCACTTGCATCATTTTTTTTTTTGGTCTTCCTCATTTTCAATTAACTTTCTTTAATTCTCAGTATTACTTCTGAGCATCCTTTCACATCCCTGCATTAGCCAGCACACTGGGCTTAACCAGCAAGCATAGGGTCTCTATGTAAATAGAGCATTCCAAAGAATAATTAATGTGATAAGCGAAAGCATATTCCACTAGTTCTTAGTGAATGTTTTCCAGATCTGCTTTCTGAATCTTAAAGCCTAAAGAAGCTTCTTACCTGAGTAATCCAACCAGGAGCAGAATGCTCTATTAGTGTTCATTGGAAAGATCTACCACTTTTTAAAATCCATGTGTGCCACAATAAGGGGTTTTAAATAATCTTCTTTATCAGGATTTAAAAAAAAGAGAGAGATTTCTTTCTTTCTTTTTCTTGTTATCAATCCTATTTCCCGAATAAAGAAGACATCAGAGCTCAGATCGCGTTGTCAGAAAAGTAGCCAAGGTTTGAGGGGTGGAAACCTTGTCATCTTCACCTTTAAATCATCTCCTAGTGGTCCCTCTGTTTGATGAGCCCTTTGGAGTGATCTTGAGGTAATGGACAGTTCCCGGGGTACTTGCTGATGAAAATCAGTTTCGGTCTTAATGAGGGACCATCCCCGTTCCCCTGCCTTCAGTGCAATCAGGCAACTCGCTCTGTTCTGAGAGAGCTGGACTGCTGCTAGACGGTGCCCTGAAGTATCAGTAGTCTGTTTCGATACATCCCTGCTCGGTAAAGTATCACATGTCTTAAAGTGACATTACCCTCTATTACAGTACCAGTGAATTTTTATACCTGCCCACTAACTTAAACAAGACCAGCATTTTAACACTGTAATGCCTGATTTCTTTGTACTGGATGTTATATAGGAGTAGATATAAAGGGAGGGCAAAGGGGGCGGAGTGGGGGGAGGAGGGAAGACGGGCTATAGAAAGATCAAGAGTTGTCGTTTTATTTTTTGTTGTTGTTGTTGTTATTTTTAATAAACCCCCAACCCCCTGAATCATAGGAAATAAAGGGATAGAAGCAAACTTGTTTCTTATGCCTAGACCTTTGGTGAGCTGACCCCTCTTGGGAAGTTTAGTACGAACTTTGCTTTAGTTTATTTATAGATTTAAGGGAAGGCAGTTGATTTAAAGCATTGTGATGCTGTGGTAGGAATAGGGGAATGAGAGATGAGAGACTTCATTTCTAGGCAGTTCTGCTTGCTTGCTGTGTGACCAAGGCAAGCCTCTTAACTTCTCTGGGCATCTGTTTTCTGATCTGTAATATGGGGCAAGGGAGAATGGGAGAGTAGATTAGATGATTTCTAAAGTCCCTTCCTTCTTGAACATGCTCTAATTCTATGATCTTACATTTGTTTTATGGGTACAGTGTTTCCACCTCAATCCAGTAAAGTATATTGAGTTTAATGAAGAGAATTCTGACTCTTTAAGCATCCTAGCCAGGGCTTTGACTCAGTGAAGATGTTTTTTTCACACTTGCCCCCACTCCCCTTTTTCACCAGCTATTGTTTAAAAAGAGCAATTGAACATCCAAGCAGGAATCTTGTATTTCACAGAAAAAAACATAACTAGAAGCTTCTCAGATCCCTCCCGATTGCATTCACTTAACTATGTGCAAATCATATCACCCCACCAAAATCATTAGAACATGTGCTCTTTAAGGGTGGTAATGATTCCATTTCTGGCATATCCCAAGGGATAGCACTATACATGGCACATAGTAGGTACTTAATAAATGTCTGTTAAATTAGTTACCAATTAATTATCATTGAGATGGGTGAGGTATCTTAATATTATACTTTGATTCTTTTCGGTCTTTATTAACAGCATGACCACAGGTGCATCATTAAGACTTTCTGAGCCTCGGTTTACTCATCCAAAATGGGAAAAATAATGATTTTCATAACTACCACAAGAGGCTATTATTAGATTCTGATGAGATCTTCTACATAGAGAATTTAAGGTATATTATAAATCCCACTAATACTGTTATTTTACAATAGCCATTATTTTTCTTGTTGCTACTGATAATAGTATATTCTTACTAAACAATCCTCTAAGTACAAAAGGATTTGCTTTTCAGTGACAAGTGTTAAGAGAGGGTGCCACAGGTTTACTTACAATTCCTTTATATGGAGGTGTCCCCCTTTTTTTGGAAACCAATCAGTAATTATCCTATAATTCACATCAAGAAAATGGTCTGTCATAGACTCCATCCAATGGATGTCTCACATGAGTCAGTACCAGACAACATTCCTTTATCATAGCTCACCTTGGAAAAAAATCTCAAAGCATTACTAAATGCAGGGGAAAAAAAATCTCAGTATAGAAATTAAAAAAAAAAAAGAATCTCAAAAGACCAAGGTTAGCAGTGGTTTTCTAGCTTTCATTTCCTGTGCTGTGGGAACCCCTGGCAGTACCTCTGATATATACAGGGAGGTCATACTTTAGCACCTAACATAATGAGATAAAAAGTGGTCAAACATCTGATCAAAGAGTGAGCTCTGGATAACTTTATTCCTCACATATTAAGTCAGACATAGAGTAAAAATGCAGCATGGCCTAGTGGACAGAAAACTGTATTTGCAGGCAGGGAGAACCTGACTCTGGATTCAAGTTTCATATCTGACATACATATCCTGGTTGTGAAACTCTGAGCAAGCTCTGAGTGCAGGTAACTCTCTTAGATTATAAGGAGACAGCTTAGGATAGTCAAAAGAGCTCTGTTTCTGGAGGCAAAGGACCTGGTTGTGTATACCTTTTGACCCAGCAACATCATTATTTGGTTTATTTCCTAAGGTAATCAGGGAAAAAGGAAGTGTCCTATATGTTCCAAGATGTTTATAGCAACTCTCTGGATGGTTGCAATGAACTAGAAATTGAAGAGATGCCCACAAACTGGGGAATGGCTAAACAAGTTGTGGTATATGATTGTGATGGAAAACTACTGAGTCATAAGAAATGACAAAGAAGTCAATTTTGGAAAAACATAGAAGACTTTCATGTGATTATGAAGAGTGAAACAAGCAGAATCAAAAGAGCACTCTATACAGTAACAGAAATATTGTTTGAAGAATAACTTATGTAGGCCCATCTCCAGAGAAAGAACTGATAAATAGACAAAGAGGACATATATATGTATATATGCCAAATAATGCCTTCACTAGTAGAAGGAGGGAAGGAAGGAAGGGAGTTAACTGGGTATTTCAATGCAGCAAACAAGCAAATTAATTTAAAATTAAAAATTTCACTTCTGGAATATTCCACCTGTGGGACTCTAGGCAAGTTGTTTCTCTCCATGGGTCTTGGTTTCTATAAAATAATGGTGTTTGAGTAGATGGTCACTAAGATCCCTTCTCTTTCTACATTTCTGATCTGATGAGAATGACAAAAATAGCAATTATAATTTTAGAAAACATTCTGATTGCCATTAATAAAAGGAGTTTCCGCATCTAGAATTTATCTAACAATTTTGATCTAAGAAAAAAAATGTCAGGCAACTCTTTTGTGTAGTTTTTGGAACATGGTATCAACAAGAAGAAAATCTGTTCACCTAGTAGTATTTCTTTATCAATTTCTTAAGATTTTAATCAATAGGCAGTAGGGAGCTAGTAAACATTTTTGAGCATAGGAGTAACATGATCATAAATATTCATAAGGGAAATTAGCCTGCCAGTGGAATGGAGGATAGGTTCATTTTCTCCTCCCTACAACCTATCCTTTTTTCCTGATCACCTTAGGAAATAAACCTAATAGTGATGTTGCTGGGTCAAAAGGTATACACAACCAGGTCCTTTGCCTCCAAAAATGGAGCTCTTTTGACTATCCTAAGCTGTCTCCTTATATGGGATGAACAGTTATTTCTTCACTCTTTATTAAGGATTATTTCATCTTTACATATAGGGCAAAGGATTAACTATATTACCCATCTCTTAGTGACTCAGGTCACTATATAGAGTGTATTACTTTTCTTCTACCTAGTCATTCAACAAGAATTTAATATTAGGGTCTATATGCAGGGTATTATGCTAAGTGCTGGGAATACATCAATAAATAAAAAATACAAACGATATGCTAAATAAATAAAAAAACTAATTTTGTCAGGTCAGGGTTGGGTAGGGTGGACAACACTAGAAAATATGGCCTATCAAAAAAAGCCTCAGGTAAAAAATGACTTACAAGAGGAAGAAGTGAAGCAAAAGGGCACTAGAGGCATTGGGGGGTGGTATACTGCACAAAGGGGACAAATGGGATATAACATATGGGGTAGAGAAAGCAGGACATTTTGGTTGGAATATAGAGGGCACAGAGGAGAAGAATATGAAATCAATCATAGGAGCTAGATGGCCAATTAGTTAAGAATCAAATGAAAGAGGATGCATATTTTCTAAGAGATGATAGGGAGCTACTAAGGATTCTAGAGCAGCAGAGTGATGTGCTCAAAAATTGCTTTAGGAGTATGAATTTGGCAGCTATGTGAGAGAAGTGAGTAGAGGTGGAGAAACTAATTCAGAGGCTGAGAAGTAGTCTAAATTAGTGATGATTAGGGTCTCAGTCAGGAATATGGCTGAGTGAAGCAAAGCATCCATTTTGATCATTCTTGGCAAAGAGTATAATCGGTAGTGAGCTAAGTCATGGGGGTGCTCTGGAGTTTATGAGTTTCTTAGGAGACAGAGAAGAGTACAATTTAGTTAGAATAGAGAGTACATGGAGGCTAGTCAGATGGATAGCTGGGTGCTGTTGGAATCAGAAATATCTTAAATGTTGGGTGAAGGGTTTATACTTTAATCAGTAGGCAGTAGGGAGGGGTTGTGTGATAATAAAGGATTATTTAGGGTGATAATGGTGAAAATAAAAAGAGGAATTTTCAAAGCATTTTACAGTTCATTACAGTCACGCAATGATCATTTTTTTTTCTTTTTTGATGTGATAAATTTCTATTGATGTTGAGTAGACAGTCATAGAACTGAAAAAGGAAATTGTGCTCTGGTTACACTTCTAATATTTAAAATGAATTTTTAATCATGCATAGCATTTAAAGTTGGAAGATAATCTAATACAGCCTCTACAGTTTATAGATCTTCTGATCAGATTTAGGCATGTAAGGAACCTAGACGAGGAAACTGAGTCAAGTAATTTGTCCGGATTAGCATCTTTGGAAAGGAAAATTTGCAACAGTGTCAACCAAAGCATTTGTCTAAACTATGACTTTCCTGTCATAGGAAAACTAATATTTGAAATATAAACATTAAACTATATTCTCTTTCAAAAGGGGAATCAAGGAGCAGTCATTCTCCTTCTTATCTAGGATAACTTTTCATTCACATTTAGATTGCAAACTCCTTGAGTTATAAACCCTGTTTTATTTATTTTAGTATCTCTTATAGTAGCATAAAGACTCTTTTCATGTGAGAGATTATGGGAAAAATTATTGAATGAAATTGAATGAATGAATGAACATTAAAGCTTCAACCTGACTCACTCATTTTCTATCTTCAGAGAACAAAGGTTTTTGCTGTGAAAGGAGGTTACAATCTAGTTGGGAGCATAAAAGGATGGATGGCTAAGAACATGAGATAATAAATGAACTATAAAAATGTAAAATAAGTGAGGAATATATGTCAATCGTTAAGGGAAGGAAACTTATTAAACAAATAGAAGAGATGATTAGAAAGAAGGTGTGAATATATACATATAGGTGTATGTATATAAATAAAATTTATTTTCGATAGTAGTTCCAATAAAAAGCTCTTATTGGGAAGGCTTTTTATTTATTCCCATTACAGGTAGTGCTTGCTCTTAGTTTTCGGAAGAGGCTACTTATCAATTCTTACTAATATTTTAAATAGAAATGGGCATTGTGGGTACATAATTTTGACATAAAAAGTGACACCATAAGCAAACCAGGGTGGGCGGCATGGAATAGTCTACCTATCAAATCTACGGATAAGGGAAAAAGTTATTACCAAACAAGAGATAGAATATTAAAGGACATAAAATGGATATATTTTATTAATTAAATTTAAAATGTGTTACACAAACAAAAACAATCCATACAAGGTTAAAAGGAAAGCAGAAAGCTGGAAAAATATTTACAGCAAGTTTCTGCGATAAAGACCTCATTTCTTAAATATGTCAATAACTGAGTCAAATGTACAAGAATACAAGTTATTCCCCATTTGATAAATGTTCAAAGGATATGAACAGATGGTTTTTAAACAGATGATTTTTAGATAAAGAAATGAAAGCTCTCTATAGTTATGTAAAATTCTCTGAAAACTTTTGATTAGAGAAATGCAAATTAAGTTAAGTTATCAGATAGGTTAATATAACAGAAAAGGAAAATGACAAATTTTGGAGGGGATATGGGAATAGAGGAAGTTATTTAAATATTATTATAGCATTTTTTCTTTTCAAGTTCTTTTATTAAAATGTAAAGTAGGAAATCTGATTAGTTATATTGCTATTTATTAAGTTCATCAAACATTGTTAAAATGAATTAAAATCAAGCCACAATGTAGTATTATGACCTGTGTCAGATAGTAATACTAAAGGAGTTTGGAAAGGAGGGACCATTACAGGCTTTTGCAGACCTTCATGAAAGATGGAGGACTTGAGCTAAGTCTTAAAGCAAAAAGGCCAATGAATATTTAGGGATAGTCCCAGAGAGGAAAAATGTGTGGGCGATAATGGCAACAAGACTGGAAGGCTTAACTGTGGAAAAATTATGAAAGATCATTTGTCTAAACCAAGTAATTTAGACTATTTTGTACATAAGTGGAATCATTAAAGTTCTTTGAAGGAGAGGGACAAAATGAATCACAAACTACAGTGTAACATGTTAGACGAATGGGTTCTTTATAGACTACCTAGTGTAGTTCCACCATTAAATATCTTTGTGTATTTGGTCCAAACCTGTGATTTCATAAATGTAGAGAGGCCCTCTGGCTAAGTGTAGAGAAAAAAATTTCTCTGGTATTTTTTGTCTTAGAGAATTTTCTGGGATGCTGTAAAATTAAGTGATTTACCTACAGGCACATAGTAAATATGTGTCAATGATACCTCAAATCGAGGTCTTTGTGAATTCTAAGCCAACCTATCTGTTATGTATACTCCTTCTTTCTAGATTCTTCTTAATTGTTAATGTTCTTCCTACCCTCACTGTCTGAATTCCATTGTAAAACATTCCTTTCTTCTTATTAGTGTCCATGTTATTCTTTCTTCCTTCTCCCTAGTACACTATAATTTTCCTCCCCCTGAAGTAGTGGAGGGAGAGCCAGTCCCCATATCAAGAAGCCCTGGGTTCGAGTCCTGCTTCAGAAATATACTTGTTACATGACATTGTGCCACTCAGTGCTTTAGACAGGTAACTGATGCTATAAACTGCAGATGAGAAAGTGCAATCTATATTAGTGGAGGAAATGTCTCACTGGAAGGTCTCTATAGCAACAAAGTCACAAGTCAAATCCATAAACTTTATACTTCATATCTCTAGTACCTAGCCTACTGCCTGAATGTGGTGGGCACAAAATAAATGTTTGCTAAATTAAATTAAACTGATGGAGAGGAAAGAAAATGTAACTAGGAGAAAGAGTCATAATAACTATACTTATAAAAGTAACACCAACTCTAAAAGGCAACAATATGGAAAATGGTGGAATGGGGATAAATTAGAGTAAGGAAAGTCCTTTAAGAGGTTATCATCAGTACATGTAAAACCCAGTGAAATTGTGTGTTGGCTAAGAGGGGTTAGAGGGGTTTGAGGGAAAGAACATGAAACATGTAACTATGGGAAAATATTCAAGATAAAAATTAAAATATAATTTAAAAAAAGAGGCTATCATCATAGTCTAGGTAAAACCATAGTATGAATTGCAATGACCAGTATTATTAGAAAACAGATAAAACAGGGAGCAGCTGGGTAGCTCAGTGGATTGAGAGCCAGGCCTAGAGACAGGAGGTCCTAGGTTCAAATCCGGCCTCAGACACTTCCCAGCTGTGTGACCCTGGGCAACTCACTTGACCCTCATTGCCCACCTTTACCACTCTTCCACCTAGGAGCCAATACACAGAAGTTAAGGATTTAAAAAAAAAAAAAGGAAAAAGATAAAACACATTTGTTCCTTCTCTGAGAGGTGGGGGACTACAGGACTACAGGAAGAGTAAGTTGCTTAAGCTACCTAAAAAGATTAGTTTTTGATGTTTTTTTTTTCAAATATTTTAATTATGTTGTTATTGTTCAGTCATTTCAGTTATGCCCAAATCTTTGCAACCCCACTTAGGGTTTTCTTAGTGTTGAAACTGGAGTGGTTTGCCATTTCCTTCTCCAGTTCATTTTATAGATGAGAAAACTGAGGCAAAAGGGGTTAAGTGACTTGCCCAGGGTCACATAGCTAATAAGTATCTAAGGCCAAATTTGAACTCAGGGTTTCCTGATTTTGGGTCTGGTGCTCAATCCATTGTATCATGTAGCTGGGGGAGGGATTCAATTACTGCAATTACTGAGAGTTGTGAGGGAAGTATCAGCAAAATTTTTGACAAAACAGGGCTATATCTTTTTTTTTTAATTGTTAAAATTTTAACATGTTGATGCATTTTTTTATAATTGTTTTTTTTGACATTTTGTGATCGTAGTTCACTCTCTCCCTCCCGCCCTTCTCTTCTCCCCAAGACAGCACATAATAAAATATAGGTTATATATGTGCTTTTATGCAATATATATTTCCATATTTGTTATGTTGTGAAAAAAAGACACATTTATAGAAGAAAGAAAAAAAAACTCAAGAAGGAGATAAAGTAAAACATTCTATGCTTAGTCTCCTTTCAGATTCCATCAGTTCCTTTCATAGTGGTAGATAGCTTTTTTTTAATCATGAGTCTCTTGGAGTTGTCTTGGATCCTTGCATTGCTGATAAAATTACACCTCTTTAAAAGTGCTACACAGGTATAACCCAATCTGTCTTCCTCCTAGTTGATTCTCTTTTCAATTTTTTTTTTCAGGATCTGTCCAAATTTATGTAATAGTGTAACAACTCACCATTTCCCTACATCAAGAGAAAGAAAGAGCCAGAGAGCCAGAAAGAGAGCAAGTTGCATTATATATATTTAAAATATGTATAGTCATATGTTCATAATTGATTGTGAGCAAAGATATAAACATATGTATTTATAATAAATTAGTCAAAATGCATTTATTAAGCACCTACTATATGCTAGCCCTGTGCTAACAATTAGAGATAGAAAGCAAAAGCAAAATAGTTCCTGATCTCAGGTTATTAAATGCTAATGGCTGAGACAACACATATTTATATAGTCCACAAGTTAAGTGAATAAACATTTATTAAGCACCTAATGTGCAGCAGGCACAGAATGCTAAAAATTGTATTCCTTCTTTACCCCAAACTTAAGTTCTTTATATTAGATATAAGGGTGAAATGGTTCTTAATTATTTTCGAATAAAAAAATCACTGTATAATTTTGGCTAATTTTATTCCAGAAATATCTAGAAAAACATTTGATACATGTGAGATTTTATGTCTTTGCAGATTTCTAAATTGAAAAACAGCTAAATGAATTTAAATAAATTACATCTGGACTAAGAAATTCAAGCCAAGTTTCAGTCCTTTGAAAATTGAAATGTCTTATAGATAAATCAAATAAATCACTTTTAATTATTATTCTTAGCAGCACATTTTTGGTAATGGCTACATAACAAAAGTATTTTTTAATTATTTTTTCACTATTTCAATTAGCCAATGGAAATAGAGACAGAGACCAAAATGTCACTTTTATAATGCAGGTAGTCCACTTTGCGATTATTATTTCTTCTTGTTCTCTCCCTCTTACTGATGCTATATACTTCCATGATGATCCCATTACTGTTTGAACTTTCCCAATCCTCCCATATTATCTTGTATTAATTTTGTCAAAGTTTTCTCGTTGTTTTGGATCCAATAATCAACTACACTAGTTCTATTTAAAGTAAGTGATAAGATACTTTGCATTACATTTTTATCAGGTGAGAACAGTGGACCAATTGGAAGTATGAATAAGATTTAAATACCTCTATTAAATCAATCAAAAATTGTAGAGTAAATGTCATCTAAGCTGGGATCCATTCTCCCCAGTACTCTATGTACTGATGCAAGATCAGATAATAGGCTTTTGAGAATCAGTTTGATACAAATTTCTCTCTTTATGCCAACTTAGTAAATACCCCTTTCTAAAAACTAATTAAATCCAGCTGAGCAATTGATATCACACAATATTCATACAGAGAAGCACACTTATGGGGGCTCGTGAGCTTTATTCATGTCTCAATTAGGGTAAATAATAGGTCCTATTAAATGACTAAATATTTGAAATGTCACTTATATGAAGAATATTTATATAAATGATGAGCTCAATGAAAATATGGGGTATGGTTTCAAATAATGTGACTATTTCAGAGGATTTATTATGTGCTCCTGGCTGAAATCGAAATTGTTAATTTTTTCTGTGATCCTCTCTATTCCTTGTTTGTCCAGTAAGTCTTCCCAGAGCAATAGTAGCTCTATGTATTTCCTTCCTTCCAAGGAGTCAACATTGGGTCATAAATATTCAGGCATGAATGAGATGACTGAACAACAACAATGTTATTTTCAAACCAGTTCTACTTATTTGTATTTTCTCTTGACTTCCCTTCCATTATTTTTCTGTTCATTTTAAGATGACCTCTTCTTTTTCTAATTCACTTTGGTAACTTTATTTCTGTCCTCTCTCATTTCCAACTCTCTCATCAAAAAAATTGACAAAAAATAAAGTTCTTGGAGAAAATGTGCATAGTCAAACAAAACAAATTCCCATATCAGAAAATGTTCAAAAAGTTGTGTTTCATTCTGCACCTTAAATTTATTACCTCTTTGTGAGGTTAGTGATATGTTTCTTTACTGATTCTTTGAAATTGTGGTTGATGATTTCACTGATTATAGTTTTTAACTTTTTTAGTTGTTTTTCTTTATCATTTTGTTATTATTGTATAAATTAGCCTCTGAATTCTATTTACTTCATCCTGCATCAGCTGATACAAGTCTTCTCAGATTTGTCTGAAACCATCCCTCCCTTCTGATATTTCTTATGGAACAATAACAGTCTATGGCATTCAGAAATCATAATTTGTTTGGTAATTTCTCATATAAACTCATTTAATTTCCAAGTGTTTGCCATTATTAAAAGAATATATATATATATATACGTATGTATGTATATATANGTTCAATGAAAATAGGTAGTGTAAGTTAAAATAATATGTCCATTTCAAGGGATTCATTACATGCACCTAGTTGTAATTAAAACTGTCAATTTTATCTTCGATTGATCTTCTCTGTTTCTTGTTTGTTTAGCAACTCTTCCCATAGCCATAGCTGTTCTAGGTAGTTCCTTCCTTCAAAAGATTCTTTATCCTAGGGGGCAGATGGGTGGCTCAGTGGATTGAGAGCCAAGTCCTAGGTTCAAATCTGGCCTCAGACACTTCCTCACTATGTGACCCTGGACAAGTCACTTGACCCCCATTGCCTAGCCCTTACCACTCTTATGCCTTGGAGCCAATACACAGTGTTGATTCCAAGAAGGAAGGTAAGGGTTTAAATATATATATATATATATATATTTATATATTTATATGTTTAGGATATATATATGTATATATATATCCTAAAGTAGGGATGGATTTTTTTCTAATGCACCACTCTGTGTCAGTTGTCTACTCAGAAACATTCAGTGTTCTCAATGGTTCACCACTGTAACCTTTAAAGAGATGACCACAAAAGTGGTGCCACCCAAAGCTCTCTAATGCAGTCTTACACAAATAGTTGAGAAGTGGACATCTCTACTTTGAGGGTCCATCAGACATCTTAATAAAAGATGCTTTCATTGGGAAGGGGTAATAGCTACCGGGGAGAGGGTTTACTGTGGGAATATATTCCTTCATTTAGAAAAAGCCTTCGTTTTGAAGTCAGAGACACTAAGTTCAAAGCTTGCCTCTGTTACTTAATGTCTATCTGACCTTTAGGAGGGCACTTACTTTTTGTGAGTCATCAGTTTCCCATCTGTAAAACGTAGATATTGGACTGATGTCTCAGTACCCTTCCCGCTATAAATCCATGAATTTATTGTATATGTTCCTGAGATGGCTGGCTTGGTTGAGTCAGTCAATAAGCATTCATAAAGAATTCACTGTGCTTGGCTCACATTGCCCTGTTCCATAGCTCTTTTGTGCCATGAAACCGGAAAAGCTAACTTCCCCGTGTCATTTTTGACTTGAAGATTTTCATTTAAAATTGATCCTGGAATTATATTTCAAGAGAAATAGGAAAGGGAGATGGAAGGGGAGAGAGAGAGAGAGAGAGAGAGACAGGGACAGACAGACAGACACAGAGGAACAGAGATAGAGACAGGCAGAACCAGAGACAGACAGACAGACAGCATCAAAAGCAAAGAGACAAAGATAGAGCCAGAAGGACAGAGTCAGAGACAAGCAGTCTCAGAAGACACAAAGACAAAGAGACAGAGACAGAGATAATGTCAGAAGAGACAGAGACAAAGCCAGAGGAAAAAAAGGCAGAGGCAGAGACAGAGATAGTGACAGAAGACACAGAGCCAAAGGCAGAGAGACAAAAACAGCCAGAGAGTCAGAGAGCTAGGCAGAGTCAGAAAGAAAAATAGAGAGAAAGAGAGAGGGTGTATCAGAAGCACAGAGACAAAACAGAGTCAGAAAGACAGAGACAGAGAGACAGTTTCAGAAAACACAAAGAGTCAGAGAAACAGAGACAGAGACAGAGATGGCATCAGAAGGCACAGTGACAAACATATAGGGACAAAGCCAGAGCCAGAGAGACAGATAGGCAGGCATAGCCAGAGAGATAGACTGAAAGACAGAGACAGAGAGACAGAGAGTGCCTGAAGATAGAGAGACAAAGTCTGAGCCAGAAAGACAGAAAGACAGAGATGGTGCTAGAAGACACAGAGACAAAATTATAGAGACAAAGAAAGAGCAAGAGACACAGAGACTGAACCAGAGACAAGACAGTCAAAGCTAGAGGAGATCTTAGAGGTCATTTTGGCTATCTCCTGGTTTTAAAGACAATAAATCTGAGGTTGGGAAAAGGTAAGTGACTCATTGTCCAAGGCCACAGAGCAGGGGTGGGTAGAGGGCAGAGCCAGGATTTGATCAGATCTCCTAACTCTTGGTTTCCTGCCTTTTCTAGCCTCCTTGAGGGATTCAGACAAGGCAACCTTGTCTATAGCCCCATTGAAAATGGCAGATGAGCAGAAAGGACTCCTTCACCTGTATCTTCTAAGGAGTCAGGCTTTCCCATAAAGAGAAGTTTTCTGGTCTACTTAGATTTTCCTATTTCTTTGTGAGACCAGAGGTACGCTGATTTTTTTTTTAATGTCACTGTATATTTTATGTAAAACTTGGGCTGCTCTTAATTTTCTGGCAGAACCTTGGGCTGCTTTATAGCCTTAATCACACTTTCTCAGCGCAAGACAGCAATCGAGCAATAAGACTTTTTTTTTTTCCCTTTGAGGTACTCTAGGCTGCCAGTGGTTGGCTACAATAGAAAAATGATAAATCCCTGCTACCTGGTGGAGGCTTAAATCCTATTAGCTTTGCTTTACTACCTAGACTGGTGTCTGATGTGCCTTCAAGTAAATTTCCAAATATCCCTCCCAGGCATTGTCTCCACTGTGACTATTGCAAGCTATCTGTCCTCCTTAGAGTCAGGGAGTCTGGTTTATTTTTTAATTCTGAGAATGACGCAGCCATTCACCAAAAGATTTGAGGTTCTTAAGATGCTTTTGCTCACCCAGATTACCCTTTCCTGCTTTATGAGCTACTGCATTAAGATGCTATCACAGATCTAGTTACTTCTTATTTTTCCAGGATGCGTGAGGTTTGTGATTTTCCTGCAATGTCTAGGTTACAGTGAGAGGCATGAGAAGGTTTGGGGGTAAGAGGAGAGGAGTGATTGTTTCAGGTGTATAGTACCCAAACCTGGGTCTTTGCCAGGGCAACTGTTTTGAAATAAAAATCCTGGTATTAGCTTCATAAAACCCAGCTCTGAAAGTTGGGTTGACTCTTGCTAGCTGTATGACCTTGGACAAGTCACAATAGTCTATAAAATGAAGGAAGTGGAAGGAAGTTGGTTCCTGCACAGAACCAAGCTCCCATACCACTTCTGGGTGGTCTTCTCAACATACCTTTTGTACTCTGCACCATTCTCCTTATCTATCACCCTACCCACTTTCCCCATACCGTACCTTCAACCTTGGACTTTACAACTAGGTCCCTCTGGTTTTGATAGTGAGATATTTTGCCCAGAACCAGATACCTTCCCACAGTTTATCAGCTACCCTTTATTCTAGATAATAAGTAACGTTCTCAACTGGAAAGGTTATAGCAAGAATGCTCTGAATGCCCAGCTATACTTCCTTAATTGGCCTGGGGTTGGGAAAAAAAAAGGAAATGACTCATGTAAGAAAAAGCATTAATCTAAGAACCTCTGATATATATTTGGGAATGACATCTTTTTCTTCTTAATGAATATATCTTTCTCATTTTTCAGTAGTTATGATAGCTTCTCTAATTCTGATTTTATGGTCTGTCATTGAATTTCCCATGGAAAAAGATGATTAGAACTGTCATTTCTGGGATGCCTCAAAATTGTCAATTCTTGTACTTTGGTCTTTACAAAGTATGTGAATACACTTAATTTATACACTTAATTTTTAAAATAGTAAAAAAAAGTAATTAATGATATATAAAATTTGATATTAACAATAATCCCGAGATAGATGCTATAATTTTTAGAGTTCTTGGATGTCACAGCTAGGTGGTGCAGTGGAGAGAATGCTATACCTGGAAGCAAGAAGACCGGACTTCATTTTCAACCTAGGACACTTCCTCGATGTGGAAACATCATTCTCCGCAAGTTACTTAACCTCTGCTTGCCTCAGTCTCCCACAAAATAGCAATAAATTATTATCATCACCTCCCAGCACCTATTTCACACGCTTATGTGAATGAACTAATATTTTCAAAGTACTTAGTACTCTGCACATAGTAGGTGCTTAATAAATCCTTCTTCCCTCTTTCCCTCTTTTTCCTAATATGGAAATTTCTCCCACAAAATGAAATCTGAATAGTTTCACTTATTCATTTAATCAATTACTAATGCATATCAACAACTTCTCTGTAATTTATAGTTACAAACCATTGTTTAGGGCAGTGATGGGCAAACTTTTTAAAGAGGGGGCCAAAGGAAAGGAAATGCTCATCTGTCAGTCTGTTTCTAAGGCAACTCTTTGGAAGTATCATTTTATTGTATCCTACTCACTGTATTCGTCAGATTAGGAATAATGTCCCACTGCCGGATAGAACATTTCAGGGGACCACATCTGGCCCGTAGGACGTAGTTTGCCCATCACTGGTTTAGGGTAATGATTGGCCATATGCTGAGTTGATATGAGAGGGAGCACTTGAACTCAGATCTTCTTCACTCAAAATTCAGTCTTTTTTTAACACTTACCTTATGTTTTAGAATCAATACTAAATATTATTTCAAGGCAGAAAAGTAGGTAAGCAATTTGATTAAGTGACTTGCCCAGGGTCACACAGGTAGGACTTATCTGAAGCATGATTTGAACCCAGGACTTCCCATTTCTAAGCCTGCTGTCTATCTACTAATCCAACTCTAAATTTCAGTCTTGTCTCTACTATGTAACATCATTCCCCAATCAGAAACTTCCTTTCCAGAAGTACATCAGCTATTCATCCTAACTTATTCATCCTAAATTTCTTGAGTCATTGGAAGAGGTAAGTGAATTTACCATGGTCATACATACAGCTGGCACGTGTCAGAGGTAGAACTTGCTAGGTTTCCCTGACTGCAAAAACAGTTTTCTTTTCACAATTCATTTTCCCCCTTTGGAGTTATTATTATCCCCCTTTAAAGATGAGAAAATAGAAATTTAAAATGTATGTGTATGTGAAGCAAGATTCAAACCAAGATCTTCCTAACCTCAAATCTAATGCTCCACTTATCTTGCCACATTTTCTTGAAAGTACTAAGAAATAATTCCAGGGGAACTATTACAAACATTCATCCCATCATTCCCCCCTCTGAATTAGACTTTAAAAATTAAACCCAGCTAGATTGTTCCTGAGAATGATGTTGTTGAATCTATAAAATACATACTTCTATATTTAAAAATATTCCCCCCTCCCCTTGATTATCCAGATTGTCCCCTCCCCTATATATAGGAACATGGTGCGCCTGAGCCCACTTGCCATCTGTCTACACATTTCCCAAACTTCTCTTCCACCCCCTTCTCTTACACAATCTTATCACATAAAAATATTAGATTTCATGGATTTTGTATAATTTAATCACATTTACAGAGAAAAATTAAAAATATAGAATGGATTGATATAACGGTAATTATGCCAGCCAACTGTGAGCCTTAAATAGAGTAGATATAGCCAATTCTTTCCTCTCCGAACTGTGTTTCTACATTGTCAACATGCCACAGGTATTAACTTTATTCTAGATGGGGAAGAAAAATGGATATATTCCAGCTTCTCTTGAATGATTTCCAGTATGTGGCTTTACTCGATCATACAAAGTTTTGTGAGTCTCTCAAGCATCAGTCACACTCAGGCTTCTCTATACTGCTGTGGATAATTGAAAGCCCACTCTTTTTTTTGGAGGGGGGCAGCACTCAATTTTTAATTGTCAAAAACAACAAAATAACAACAAAACAGAAACCTTGAAGCTTAAATAGTAAACTAGTTTGATCAGGTTTTGGAAGTTGTAGTGGTTACTTGATGCTTTTTCTAATACTTAGATCTGTAACAAGACCAATAAGACTCACGTTAACCAAAATGATGCAGAAGTCAGCAATTATGTTACTGACAAATTTGTATAGTAAAGTAGATATGTGGTACTGGGTAGAAGACAATGATACTTTTTAACTCTGTTTCCTTGCCCTAACATGAAAATCAAGGAGTGTCATGTTAACAAGGAGCATCATGGTACTGTCTTACAGTAACCCATAGTTTCTGTGGGCTTTTGTTAAGGAAAGGCTCAGGATTGGTTTGGGGATTATAGATTAACAAATCAAAACTCATTAGGAGCTATGAGGTTGTTTCTTAATCTAAGTCAGATATTGTCTGACGCAATGGTCTTTAATTAAGCAGGTATAGAACTATGTTTTTAATGGACTTCAAATTAATGTGGAGTGTTTTCATGTTTTCCATTGGATAATCTGGCTGGATTTGGAAACTTAAATATATCAATCGTACAGTATAAGAGCTTTCATTTTGCTTGGTCAGGAAGAGTTTTATGACTTATGATACTCTAGCATATGTGACTGAATTGAGTGGGGATCAGTCTGTGGTAGCAGAGACAAGAGAGAAGAGAAGAGTAGAACCCAAGTAGAAAGGGGAGATCCTAATACACAGAAGAACTATAATGTACAAAGTTCAATCATCTAATAAAAAGTTTGCCATTGACCTTCCCATCATTGAATCTAATGGTATTTTTAAATGAATACTTATCCATTCCCTCTTGAGGTTCTGGTAATTCAGGCCACTCCCTCTTCTAGTATACTCTGATTGCTCCTCTACCCATGCTTCTCAGTGTACAGAACCATTGTTCTCATTTGCTGCCTTTAGATCTTCTGCCTATACTATCACTCACAATTTTTTTAAACCCTTACCTTCCATTTTAGAATCAATACTTTGTATTGGTTCTAAGGTAAGGCAGAAGAGTGGTAAGGGCTAGACATTGGAGGTTAAGTGGCTTGCCCAGGTTCACACAATTAGGAAGTGTCTGCGGCCACATTTGAACCCAGGACCTCCCATCTCTGAGCCTCACTCAATCCACTGAGCCACCTAGCTGCTCCCTTAGAAATCTTTTTTTAGCTCCTCATCTGTGTTTTTCACCCAATAATGCCCTCTTAGTACAATGTGTTGTTGTTTCAGTCATATTTGACTTTTCATAACCCTATATGGCATTTTCATAGCAGAGATAGTTGAGTGGTTTGCCATTTCTTTCCCTAGCTCATTTGACAGATGAAGAAATGGAGACAAACAGAGTTAAGTGACTTGCACAAGGTCACATAGCTATGAGTTTGAGGTTGTATTTGAACTCAGATCTTCCTGACTCCAGCTCACTGCTCTGTCCATTGTACCACTTAGATGGTATAATTTCTCAGCTTCCCTTTGAATTATCATGGAGAAATCATTTGAATTCTCAACAAAAATGGAGTTGGGCCCCAGGGATATCAAATATTTACTTATTAAACTCCTGAGTGCTGCCAAATCTCATTAAAATATAATTAGGGCATGATTAACAAAATGAATAACAGAAACTAGATAATGTTAATTTGTGGTTTTCTTAATCCATAACAGGCTCATATGGGTAGGGATCTGTTTATCCTTTTCCATTTTAGATTGATGCCATTGGACTATATGATCTCTAAGGTTCTTTGTAGCTCTAACATTCAATGACTCCATAAATCAATGAATGTTCTTTTCCTCAAGAAATAATTTTTTGGCTTCCAATTACTCTACTTTTAAAATAAATTCAATATCTTGTCTATAGTCTTTCTTTCCTTCCTAATTCCTACTCTTTTGGCATAGGATAGTGATGGTAAACCTTTTAGAGACCAAGTGCCCAAACTGCACCCTCACATGACATGTGAGCTTCCCCCTTATCCCAGACAGGAGAGGGAGGAAGTGCTCCCATTGGGCTGCTGGGCAGAGGGGCAGGTGAAGTGAAAAATGTCCTCAGAAGCAGTGAAAAGAGGGAGGAGAGCAGCCCCCTGCAGCACACGTTCCATAGGTTTGCCAACACAGGAATAGGACTTAAATATTCATCTGGACATATCTTTAAATACACTGGCCTTCCCTCTTCATGACATCCTCAACCCAAGTGGCCTACAAGTACTATAGTCACCCACTATATGGTCACATCATAGACTTTATTATCTCCTCTATGATACTTAAACATTCAAAAATTACTTAATTACTATGCTGGTGCTAGAGAAAGAAATACAAAATATGAACCAGTCTTTGTCTTCTAGATTATATTATATTGAGGGAAAGAGTAGCCTGTACATATGTAAATATGCACCTATATATGTATGCATATATATGCACATATACATGTATAATTAATACAAAGCAATCATATTGGAAATTGTCATATCTAATCATAGTCTCCTTTCCCCCCAACTTTCCCTTTCCTTCTAAATATTCTTCATCTTTCCTAACCTCCAGATCTCCTATTTTTCTTTGTGCTCCAATTCCATAATTCTTGATGCGATTCCACTTTCCAACCACTCTCATCTTCACACTATAATTAATGGGTTCAATTATGTATTATCTTCTGACTTTGAATACCTTTCCTCTGTGTACTTTTGCTATTCAAGACCTGCTAATATGCTGTCATATTCTCCCTACCATACCATCTGCCTTCATCCTTTCAACCCCTGAACTTCCAAACTCAACTTGAATATACTAGGTGACCAAAATGACATGAATAAAGATGCAAAGGACCAAGTCCACAAGGGGCATTGAAGAGTAGGAACAGTAATGATGGTATGGACTGGATCTTGATTAAATTTCTTGTCCTCTATCTCTACATACAGCCCATAGCAACTCCATAGATACTTAATAGATGTCGTTTGAATTGAATTGAATAGATCAATTCAACTAAATTGTATTTCTCTTGGTAAGTAGTAGAAAGTAAATTGTAATGGTGGTGATAGACTGTGATTATGTAAGGCCTTGGAAGCCAGGAAGAGGAATTTATACTTGAGGTACTAAAATCCTGGGGAGCCATCAAAGGCTTTTGAGCAAAGAAGTGTCCTCATGAGAGTGGATTTTAGGGAATTCAAAAGCATGAGCCTAGGTAACAAAAGTCAGCTAGGCTATTGTGGTATACAGTAATGAGGTGATGAATGTCTAGACTAGGGTCAGAGAAAAACAAATAGAGTTGCAGAAAAAAAAGTTTTAAGAAGAGTCTATTCCTGTTCTATAGTATCTTAAGTATAATTCTTTCCTAAAAGGTTCAGGTTCAAATATTTATGAGACAGAGTTACTATTCCTTTTAGAGGCTTGTCAAGTGTAAAAAGAGGAGGAAAAATCTGTTTGTCGAGGGAGTTTACTGTATACTTAAAGTTTATTTTTAAAATAAATAGAACTTGATAGATAGAGCAATAAACAACAGGTCCCATCAGTAACCTGCCAAGAGGCAGTAACTGGCAGCATCTGTAGCCTGCCAAGAGCTAGGAATAAGAATGAACAGCCTTTGCCATCAGCAAGTAGCAGAAACTCTAAGTAACAATGTGAATAGTTGAGGTTCCACCATTTAAAGCATTGTCTTCATCTTAATTAAATCTCAAATTGATTTAGAATATTGCAGAGGGTTCAGCTGGGTGGCTCAGTGGATTGAGAGCCAGGCCTAGAGATAGGAGGTCCTAGATTCAAATTTGACCTCAGACCCTTCCCATCTATGTGACCCTGGGCAAGTCATTTAACCCCCATTGTCTACCCTTAGCACTCTTCTGCCTTGGAGCCCAATACACAGTATTGACTCTAAGATGGAAGGTGAGGGTTTAAAAAAATAATATTTCAAAGAAAGTAATACATTTGGCAACTTCGGGGTGACCTGTGTGTTGCACTGAATTTTTGTTTTTAGGTCATGAGAACACTGCATTTATGCATTCTATGGTCCAAGACTGAAGCTCTGGCTTTAAAATGACTGGGTTCACTCTTTCTCAACATTACTCAATAATCATTGCTATGCTTCATTTTGCCCCCACTCAGAAGTCACCCTGAGAATAGTAAATATAATCTGTCTCATTCCTTACTGTCCTCTGGTGGCATGTACTTCCCTTACAAACACCATGCTATAAACATAAAACAGATTTAATTTAACCCAACAAAGAACACAGAATGGACACATATTCAAATCCCCAAATAGTCAGAAGATACACCCCTTGCCCCTTCACAGTTTCATTGAACCTCATTATCCTCTCCAGAAATCTCCAGCCCAATTCTCAATAGCCATAGAGTAAAATTCCTGCCTGTTGGTACTGAAAGACACTGAGTTCCACCTCTTCCCTGCTGTTCTGTTTAGGGTTCCAAAGCCCCTGTTCAATACTCATGGTGGTACCGCTGTTGGTGTAGCTACAGCCTCTAATGTTCTATTCAATTTATCTCCCACTGATTTTTTCTCATTCTTTTTTATTTGTTTTTTTCAGACTCCCAGATCCACCTAGATATGTTTGTTTCATCCCAGGTCAATTTCTCCTTTTGATTGTATGGCTTCTTCTCTTCATAATCTCCTTCTCATGTTTATCAAACTGAAAGTCCCTAGCATGCTTATTTTCTTCCCCTATCTTTTCTTTAGATCCATTCCCATTAACTGGAGGAAAAGGATAGAGACTATCTACTATTATTAGTTCAGGACTAGGCAGATATTCTATGTCTAACTGACATATTTAGGCATCCAACGGGAGAGAGAGGATACAGTATGTGCCAGATACCACTACGACGTAATGAGTCTTGGGAATATTATTATTCCCTAAGCCATCACATTTACTTCTGAATCACCCTCTGTAACCATTATTTAGGGCAAGTAATCATTGTAGACAAGGGGCCCACAGATAGTAAATGGAGATCCTACAAGTGGCAGCAGTTCCTAGACTATTCATCTTGCTTTAGTCAAGCCTGCATCACTGTCCTCTAGACAAGCAACTCCCATGGAGAAAGGACCAATCATCTCTACCAACTTTCAATCAAATGCCAAACACTGTGTAGGCAAGGAAGCCTTATTGGAAAAGTAAGGAACTCTTAGAAGAGCCAACATGTATCAGACAAGTCAAACTATGACCACCTCACTTTGATCTCCATCTTACTTTGGACCTGATGGAAATAGTCTAGATCCCTGAACACAAGACACTTAAGAATAATAACATTTACACCCCAGTAACCAAAGTTATGATTCTGGGAAACAATTTCCAAGAAGATACATCTTCGCAAATGTTCCTGCAGGGGCTATAGGAATGCCATTTAATGCTCAGAAAAGAAAAATTTTGTTACTAAACCTCTTGGTGTTGACAGTTAAACATCAGAAACTAATATGATTTTCTCTGAGGAAAATGACCTTAAAGAAGAGACACTGACATCTGTTTTGCATGCTTAGGAGCATGGGAATTTTCTATTTGACTTGTCTGAAACTTTTCATATGTATTATCTTCTCCATTGGAATGTGAACTCTTTGAGGAAAGGAGCATTCTTTTTGGTTTTTATTTGTTTCCACAGTTTTCTATATGTTAAGTGCTTAATGAATATCACTAAATCATTTACTACATCTATGTTTATTTGGTTTACCTTAATAGTACCTATCTAGTAGAGTAGGAAGGATCATAAGTTCATAAATTTCGAGCTTAGCAGAGATTGGGGGGCCATTTAAAAAGTCTTATTTTAAAGTTAAGTAAATTGAGGCACAGATAAGTTAAGTGACCTCATGCATGGTCATATAATGATTAAGTATAAGAAGTCAGGGGGCAGCTGGGTGGCTCAGTGGATTGAGAGTCAGGCCCAGAGATGGGAGGTCCTGAATTCAAATCTGGTTTCAGACACTCCCTAGCCATGTGACCCTGGGCAAGTCACTTAACCCCCATTGCCTAGCCCTTTACCACTCTTCTGCCTTAGAACCAATAGATAGTATTGATTCTAAGATGGAAGCTAAGGGTAAAAAATGTATCTGAAGTCAGATCCAAACCCAAGTCTTTTTGATTTCAGGTCCACTGTCTTCTTCACTACATCAGTATGCCTTTCAAATATATTAGCTAACAAAATATTATAAAGTAATATATTTGGAAAACTACCATCCCACCATCCCATGCTGATTGGTTGAAAGTCAACATCGATTAGACAAATAAACCAACCACCTTGGTCCAGGGAATCTAGATGGACAATCCCTGTAAGTATTAATGGGAGAGGCCAAAATTATCTTTTGTCAGACTTAGGATGGAGAGTTTAAGGTCACCTCGTTTTGGCACTGAGGGGATTTCTTTTGTATGTATTTTAGTTCCTTTATTCTGACATATTCTTTCTGAATCTCTGTATTTTCTATTGGGCTAAAAATAACCACTAGAAGAATACTGTTGTTGTCTGTCAGATGTAAAAATCAGGGGTCATAAAGAGAAGAAGGCTAGTCTAGGACACCCAAAAATATTGATGGCCTTAAGAGAAAAAGGTGGGTAATTGGAGATCAAGCATGGAGAGAATGCCTATAAATGGAAGCTCTCATTTTTGAAACATTAATACCTATTTCCACAGAAAAATTAATGTTTGTAATTGTTTTTTCCTTTATTGCATGAACCACATCTATACTAAAGCATCCAATTATCCAGAGCAAGTTGGGAAGTTTATTGCCCTGAATGGGAGATTTAACAATGAGAAAGTTTTTGTGACATATAAAAAGTTTCTCTGACTGAGGGCTAAACACAGTTCCCTTATACTGGTTCTGGGATAATGCTCTGATATTCTCTCTGGGAAGGTGGCCTCCATTCACTGAGGTGTAAGATCTTAAGGAGAAAATTTAATTCCTCTCAGGTACATACAAACACATGCATGTACACATACACCCATACATGCCTTCTCCATATATATTCTCACACTTCTAGAGCCATTTCCCAGAAGCTTCTTTCAGCTCAAATTCTGATGCAGTATGACCAAAAAAAAACCCCAACCTTTCAGATATTATTAAATGTAACATGTAGGCATTAAACTTTAAAGGCTAATTAATTAAAGGATATGGTAAGTGGCCAAAAAGTAAAGGGAAGGATATGCCTAAGAAAACAGATTTCTTTTTTTAATTTTCACAGACAGTATATGACATATTCTATGAAATAATTACTAAGATAGTTCATATCTAGAGACAATAATAGGATTATTAGATTATATTATGTGATGGGTACATCTTCATATGAACAACTTAACTCTTCAACATATTTGAACTTTCTTACCTTATAAAATATTTTGTCTGTTTTCTTTTCTTTCTTAAAAATATTTTTTTCTGATTACATGTCAATGAAATGTATTATTCATTTTCTGAAATTTTACAGTCCATGTTCTCTAAAACCTCTAAGCTCCCTCTACACCCCAAATGGAAGATACTGTGATATAGGTTGTAAATGTGTCATCCTACAGTATATATTTTCTTTGTGTTACGAAAGACACATATCACTTACAATACAGTAAAATTTCTGAGGGAATACAGTGAAGAATGGTATACTTCAAGCTACATTCAGACTCTATTAGTTCCTTCTATGATGATGGATAGCCTTTTTCATCATGAGTCCCTTGGAGTTGTCCTAAGTCCTTGCATTGTTTATAGCTATTAAGTCATTCCCAGTTGATCATCATACAGTATTGTTGCTATTATGTACAATATTTTCCTGGTTCTGATCACTTCACTTTGTATCACTTCATATAAATCTTTCCAGGATTTTTTGTGATCATCTTATTCATCATTTCTTATGGAATACTAATATTCCATTATAATCATATACTATAACTTGTTTAGCCATTCCTCTATTGATAATAATCTTATAAACTATAACCAAGGTCGGCTTTAAGTGAAATTCATTTGTCCAGAACTTAGCAAAGTACTGTCACCTACATAAATAAGTGCTCAGTCTCAAGGTCCCTCTGAAGAACGTGGGCATTGACTGTGAGCCATTGGAGATGCTATAGGACTATTCTGCCTGATGTTCCCCCATCAAAGAAGGCACTGTGTGCTATGAGCAAAGCAGAATTATATTAGTTCAAAAGAAACATGAGATGCAAAAATTTAGAGATGTCTTCATCCCAAATATTCACATGTCCCATTTGTGTTGCCCCATTTGCCTGATTAGCCACAGTTGGAAACATTATACATTTGACCCAGACATACTAATGTCATTTTCATCTTCTTTTAGTATGAAGGACAACTACCAAATGAATTATTTGTTTAATTGGATAGACTTCCCTAGCTGATCAGATGTGAGGAGCACAGAAATTTTACACAAATAATGAGACACACCTCTCTCAACAAAGAGGCAAGGGGCTGGTTATTTCTTCATAGTATTATATATATATATATATATATACATATATATATGTATATATATATATATATTCAAATCCAATAATAGTCTTTTTTTTGCCTAACTGTTCTTCTTTGTTACAAAGAGATTTTACTTTGGAGGGGGCAAGGGGATATTTCCAAAAATGACAATGATATGAAAACAAAAGGTATCAGTTACATTTTTGAAGCCCCCTTTCAGTAACTTCTCTTCTATTGGGCTATCATAATAGCCCAAATCAGTGCAGTAGTCACATTTTCATGTCAAGGCACTATAAGACACTTACTAAAATGAATTGAGTTATCTCAGAACACAACATATTAAAATGTGTTGTAGAAAACTCTTTGGTGATAGTAATAATATCAATTAAGAAGGAATCTAGAAATACCTTATGGAAATGGGACACAGAAGAGGTAAATTTTTGTGGGGGGAAAAGTTTAACACATTGAAAATCAGACTGACAAAAGCCAAATTAACAGTATCCAAATTGAAAAGGGAAAATTGATAATAAATTGAGAAGTCATAAAAGATAATATTGGAAAGTATTTTGCAAACTAAATGCCAACAAAACTGTCAATTCCAATGAAATAAATAAAATATTTTAAATATTCAAATTAACAGAATAAGAAATAGAGAATTTAAACAAACACCCTCAGTCAGAGATTAAATAAATCATAAGTACACTCTAAAAATTAATAACCATATCAATTTACAAGTGAGTTCTATCATACATTCAAAGAACAATTAATATAAACCGTCTCCCAAAAAGCGAAAAAAGGGATTGGACTATATTCCTTCCAGTATATCCATATGGTCATAATACATAAATGAATTAGAACAAATAAAGAAAACTGTAGATGAAAATCTTTAATGAACATTGATGAAAAAAGTATATAAAGGGGCAGCTGGGTAGCTCAGTGGTTTGAGAGTCAGGCCTAGAGACTGGAGGTCCTAGGTTCAAATCCAGCCTCAGACACTTCCCAGCTGTGTGACCCTGGGCAAGTCACTTGACCCCCATTGCCTACCCTTACCACTCTTCCACCTATAAGTCAATACACAGAAGTTAAGGGTTTAAAAAAAAAAGAAAAACAAACAAATTAAAAAGTATATAAAATATTTGCAAGAAAGCAAAAATAACAACTTAAAGACTACATTTTGACCAGATTGAATGGAATGCAGGCAAAATTTAATTTTAGAAAATGAATGTAGGATGTTTTAATATTAGAAAAACTATAAATTCAACCATATTAATAATAAAAGGTACAAAACACATATGAGCATCTATAGATGCAGAAAAAACTTTTGACAAAATATGACATTCATTTTTCTTGAAAAACCAGAAATAAGAATTAATTGTTGTTTCATTAAAAGAGGAATAATATATATTTAACCCAAATTTCCACTTATATGTAATGATTTATAAACTAGAATCCTTTCCAATAAAATCAAGGGTGAAATAAGAATGTCCATTTTCTTTAATAAAGTTTTAGAAATACTCACTATAGCAACAGAACAATAAGAAATTGAGAGAATAAGAATAAAGGGAAAATAAAATGATCACTTTTTGCATATAATATCATGGTGTAATGAAATTAGCCAAAAGTCAACTTAAATTATTCAAAGTGTTCAGAAAATATTCAAGATATGAAATTAATTCACATGTATCATCAGATTTCCATACAATACCAATAAACCCAACAGAAACATATAGAAAGGAAAATTCCATTAAAAGCCATTACAGAATGTATCAAATACATTGGAATCCATCTAACAAGATACAAACAAGAACTATATAAATTCAACAATGAACCCTTGTTTACAGAAATAAAAAACAACTAAATTAACTAGAAAAATATTAATTGCTTATTGTTTGGAGGAGTCAGTATAACAATATAAATGCTATTTAAATTAATTTACTTATTTGATGCCATGTTATTCAAACTGCAAAAATATTATTTTTTATCTAGATTGAGAAAAGTTCAAGAATCTCTTTTTGAATAAAGAAAAGAAGAGTGGACAGATAGAGCCTAGGAGTGTCAGTTCTCAAATTGTATTACAACAAGTAATTCTTAAAATAATTTGGTTCTGATTTAAAAATAGATCAATGAGTAGAAACGATTAGGTATACCACATGCAAAAACAAATGTACCTAAATCCTGTTATTCTATGAACTTAAGCTCCTAGAACAAGGACTTATTGTTTGACAAAGATAACTATATAGAAGAAATTTGGTTTAGCACATTACTTCACATCTTATACCAACACAATCTCTATATAGATGCAATGAATATTCTAATAATAAATAAATATGAGAAATGGAAAAAATGTTACCCAAAAGATTATTGGATAAAAGTCCATTACTAAACAAAGGTTAGGGAGAATCATAGAACATAAAACAGAACATTTTAATGATAAAAATTATAAGATTTTTGTTTTAACAAATCTAATAAAGCTAATATTAAAAGAGAAACAATTACTTGTGGGAAAATCTTTGTAGCAAGTTTCTCTGAAAAGAATCTCAATTCCAACCTACATGAGAAACTTATTCAGATCAACTAGAATAAGAATTATTCTTCAATTGATTATTGTTCTAAGTATGCGGACAGGCAGTTCTCAAGAGAAGTAACCCTAGCTGTCTATAGTCCTAAGGGAGAAAAAAACCCATTATAAATCACTACTAACTAGAGAAATGTAAATTAAAGCAATTCTGAGATTCTACTTCATGCTCATTAAATTGGTAAAGATGACAAAAAAGGGAAGATAAGAAATGTTGGGGTGGATGCTTTGGGAGAACAAGCACTTTACTATATTGTTGGTAAATGTCTGAATCCATTCTGGAAATAATTTGGAATTAAACCATAAAAGTTACTAAACAGAGCATTTTCTTTGACCCAGCTAAAACATTGCTTAAAACATTTACTTAAGAATAATCCAAGAAACAGAAAGAAGTCCTACAAGTACAAGAAGATTTATGGCAGCAGTTTTTGTGGTAGCAAAATATAAACCCAAACTCCAGAAACTAAAGTGATATCCAACAAGAAAGGAATGCTGATTAAGTTGTGGTTTATCGATTGTGCCACGAAATAGGTGAAATAGAAGGTCTCAAAATGACATAGAAAGATTTATATGAACTGATATATAGTAAAGTGAATAAAAGAACAATTATGATGCCAAACATTGATATTATAAAAATGAATAACTTTGAAGATTTTTATAAAATGATAAAGAATGAAATGAGTCAAACTAGAACATTTTATAAAATAATAATGTTGTAAAAAAAAAGCTGTGAATGTTATAGTAAAGGAAAATTCTCTTTTAACAGTTCATTATTACAAAGATTTGGTGTTTATAAAATTACTAATGATTTCCTTTATGCAGGAAATCCCAGCATGAGTATTCTTCTTACCAAAGCAGATTGCAACTTATCTGTAACTTAACATAGTCTTAGATGGTTGCCTGTGGCTCAAAAATGAATTTCCCTAGTAATAGAGCAATTAGGTGTAGAGGTCAGATATGAACCCATGTCATCCTGACTCTAGGTGTAAAATCTCATTCATTATGCCAGGCTGCCCCCTATATTCAGATGCATCGTAGGTCAAATATTCCTCATAAGCTATACTACAGGCATGACTCCACAATTAGAGTGTTATTGAAAAAGATCCACTGTTATTTAAAAAGAAAAAAGAAATACTCATTGCTCAAGGAGATATGAAATTGACACTAAACATCATTGAATTCATTACTGTAGACACAGAGCGTGCTATTCTCATGACAGTAATCCTGTACAAAGGTCAGTTAGCAAATGCTTTTTTTCGGCTTGAACAACTTTCCCGCTCTAGGGTAAGCAAGGGCACATCAGCGATCCGCTTATAAAAAGCAGCTGCTATGTGCCATCTATAATGCAGACCTACATATCTGACCTAAAAAGGCCATCATTCGGATTTCTCAAATAGAAAATTCATATCAAAAACTTTACCAGCAAGAAAAGAGGTTTCTGTTTAGTCAGAAGTGGGCCAACAGAATGATATCTTGACAGCAAGCTGTAGAAGATATCGCGGGGCAATGGAAGAAATGTGGATTTTTTGTTCACTTCTGCATTTGACATGGCACTGATGAAATCCTCTTCTTATATACACTTCTCCATTGCATGGTGAGTTTGTCCTAGTATGTTTTAAATAAGATGAAATGTTGGTTTCCAACTGCACAATTAGATTGGTGTTGTCTACACAGGTTCGAAGTGTAAATGGGTGAGCATGCTCCTATTTTAGACTGATATTCACTGAATAAGTCACTTACAAGTGCCCTTGGAGAATAACCAAATTCCATTTGGTGAAAGGAAAAAAGATAGATTAAACTAAAAGGAGAATGCTATTATTTGGTACTTGGAATCATTCTAATAAAAAAATCAAATTACATCTATAGTAAACTTTAGAGGCTTATATGTGCATATGTATGTGTTTTAATGGCAGACAAAACATTGTCAGGCAGCAAAAGAGAGTTTGGTGTTGTTACTGGATTTTTGTGTCAAACTCAAATAGAAAAATAGAAACATCCCTGCTTTAAAAAAATACTGCCAAAGCACAGAGAGCAGAAATAGCCATAGCAGTATTTTTAATGCATTACATTTCAAAAGAGGCAGTGTGGTATAGTGGAAAGAAAGGACACTGAGTGGCAGCATATCTTAATAAATAAAGCACTGGACTTGAATTCAGGAAGATCCAAATTCAAATCTTACCCCTATTACTTACTAATTCTTTGGCAAGTCATTTAAATTCTCTTGGTAGTCTTCTTGCTTAAATTTTGAGATAATAATAACAAAAAATAATAGAATTGAGTATAATAATTAGCCATCTTTCATGGGATTGTTGGAAAAAATCAAGTGACATGGCACATAAAGCATTTTGCAAAATTTGAAACTATATAAATTCTATTATTACTATCATTATCACTAGGCCTAGAACATGATGCTTTGAGTTCAAATCTTGCCTCTGACTCACTGCATATCTTTGGACAAGTCTTTTCACTGTTACCTTGGTACTTAGGTTCTCATCTGTAAGATGAGGATGTATGACCAAATGTCTTCTAAGGTTCATTCCATTGTTAGATCTATGATCTTAAGTATGTACGAAGAGCATAAGGCAAGAATAGAAAGGCACATGTACAAGCTTGTTTCCAACATAGCCTGAATGACAACAAATCCTATAAAGTAATTCACTCAAGACAGATGGCAAGAGCTCGATTTGTTGCTCAGTTTCAATTCACTGCTGTCTTTTCTAAGCAGCCTGGTTACATGATCAACTAAAGAGGAGGACCCAACACAATTTCACTGATTTTTACAATACTAGGAGTAAAACTGGTGGTTTAATGTTATAATTTGCACTCCTATCACATTTTTTGAAATTTGCCCTAGATGTGCCATCCAAGTACCTCATAACTGATAGAGGAAAAATGTAGATGATATCCTCAAAAATGAACACAAGAATAATTTGCAATTTCCTGTGACATCCTTACCACATAGCTGTCCACCCTGTCTCATTGCGGAGGTGTTAGAAGGCTTGTTTTATATTCCCAGATCTCTCAGCTCATATTGTTTTGAAAATGCCATCTGCTTTACCATATAGTGCCACCAGAAGAATGAAGCCATACAAGACTTCATTCAGATTGGTTCCATTTTCAAACTTTTCCTTTCCATTCCCCTTATCACTCATAAAAACCTCTACTTGAAATTATATGGTCCAAATAAGCACACTCCTTATCATGTTTCCCCCATTCAATGTTATTTTGCAATGATTTCATAAATGCATCCTAACCAAACCCTTCTACTAATATCATAAAACCTACTGTAATAACAGTGGCTGATCTCCTAAAAATATAAAACATTAATCAATGATCTTCAAGCACCAGGTGGCACTACTAACCCCTCGCCTGATATTGTTTGCTGAAATATTGGTCATGGCCTTCTGAAATCCAATGTTTACCCTAGTAGTTATGTACTCCAACATTGTAGGAGGCATGCTAATGAAATTCTAAGTTTTCTTGGTTTATCAAAATGTATGACTGGTCTTCCAGTTTCATTCCTTTCTGTGATATTTGCTCGTATATTTGTTTTTTTAATTGTTTTTCCATTATATTTTTAGATAAAATTTTTCCATGGTTACATGATTCATGTTCCTACTCTCCCCACCCTCCCTCCCCAACCAACATGCATTTCCATTGGTTTCTTCATGTGTCATCAATGAAGACCTATTTCCATATTATTGATAATTGCTCTAGGGTGGTCATTTAGAGTTTACATTCCAAATCATGTCTGCATCAACCCATGTGTTCAAGCAGTTGTTTTTCTTCTGTGTTTCCACTCCTGCATTTCTTCCTCTGAATGTGGATAGCATTCCTTTCCATAAATCCCTCAGAGTTGTCCTGGATCATTGCATTGTTGCTAGCACAGAAGTCCATTACATTCGATTTTACCATAGTGTATCAGTCTCTGTGTACAATGTTCTCCTGGTTCTGCCCGTTTCACTCTGCATCAACTCCTGGAGGTCATTCCAGTTTACATGGAATTCCTTCAGTTCATTATTCCTTTGAGCAGAGTACTATTTCATCACCAGGATATATCACAATTTGTTCAGCCATTCCCCAATTGAAGGGCATCATTCTGGTTGGCAATTTGGAACTATGCCCAAAGAGCACTAAAAGATTGCCTGCCCTTTGATCCAGCCATACCATTGCTTGGTTTGTACCCCAAAGAAATCATAGGGAAAAAGACATGTACAAAAATATTTATAGCCATGCTTTATGTGGTGGCAAAAAACTGCTCATCTCTTCATCCAGAGGGATATGATTAACATCGATTTACTCCTTCACAACCGTCTTTGAGCCCTTTCTCATCATAAATCTTCCCTTTTCCCAAAGTCATCCCTGTATACATTAATCCAAGCCATATAACCATGGTGACTAGGTGGCACAATGAATAGAGTATCACAATTGGCATCAGGAAGACTTGAGTTAAAATCTGGCCTCAGATACTTACTAACAATATGACTATGGGTAAGTCAAACTACCTCAGTTTTCTTTTCTTTAAAATGAGGATAATATTGCACCTACCTTCCATGGTTGTGAAAATTAAGTGAAATATTTGTAAAGTGCTTAGTTCAGTGTCTGGCCCATAAAACATACTATATAAGTGCTGTCTATTGTTACTGTCATTATCAGCATCATATACTCCAAACACTTAAAAACTACACAAGGCACTATTAGGGGTAAAATGATCTTACTCTTTAACGCAGAATTATTAAAATTTCACACTAAAACTTGTCCTGTCAGAGTATTTATATATAAATTTCTGATTGAGGCAAGGCTAATCTTAGATGAAAGGTTATAGCTTTCCTGGTCTATCCTCCAGTCTCTCTGTTCTGTTCTGATTTCCTGTATATGTGTCTGGTTACTGGCCCCCTTATGGATTGTTAGCACTAAGATGTTAAAGGCTCTTACCCTCACCTACCCATTTTACAGACGAGGTAACAGAAGGCCAGAGAAATGAATTAACTTGCTGAATAACATAGAAGAGTGTAGGGCCAGAACAGGGTCAAGCACCTGAGGTTCAGGACCCATCTTGGCTCTGGCTCCTGTGCCCCTTTAAAATGTGTATTTCTTGAGGTTAAGGATTATCTTTGTAGTCTCACTGCCTAGACACAGACACTTAAAAGTGTTTGATGACTGAAGCAGGAAGAGGGTGGGGCAGAATACCAAGGGGTATTCAATATGGGGGCATCTTCTTTCATGGTGTTAAAACCAAACAGTGTAGCAAATACAGGGTGGAGTTCCATCTCCTCTGGGGCACTTAACTCTCTCAATAGAGATGTGCTTTCCTCTCTTCTTGCCTACTTCCCATTGACCCAAAAAGCACATTTCCTCCTCTCCCCCCATATCAATTTACATTTTGTTCTGTTTGTTAAAGTCTACCTTGAAAGTTTCAAAAAGGCTCCAAGAAGGATGTTACCATCTACTCTTTTTAGATGGTGGCAAGTGATGGGGCTTTCCCTTCAGGGAACAGTACTGCCAATATTTTAAACAAAAATGGCTCTTTGCAATGTGAAGTTTAGAGTACGGATATCCAATTAATGTAGTAAATATGGCCTAATTCACATTAGGCTGACTTGCTTAAGAAAGATGTGGGAAAAACAATCTACAGCAAAATGATTTGATTTACTCCAGTATCCTGGGTGTTGGGTCGGCTTAGCGCCCAGGACTCATTTACTAGGAGCTTTATAGCCCATGAGTGGCTTCAGTTTCCTTTGCAGTCACCTCCAGACTCTGCCAATTCAGCTATCAGGCAGATGACACAGCCTGAAATTTTTAATGGGCCCTTGGGGTCAGCCAACGGGATCAATTTCCCAGCTTTTTTTTTTTTTTGATTGGATGGAGGGTTCCCTTTAGCTCTGGGTCCTGTGAGTCTAACAGACTTCAGATGAAGCAGCTAATGAGAACTCCAAAGCATGATGGACATGCTCAGTGACATACCCAAGTCCATTCTCAGGGTGACCTTTGCAGGGCTACTGAAAGACTAAAGTGTACATTATCATTAAGGAAAAAAAAAACATCTATGGTGGGGACTTTTTAAAAATGGAAAACAAAACCAAATGATGATTTAATCATAATATCAAAGGAAATTAATGTAAATGTATCTATTTCTACCCATTATAATAATTCAAGGTTGATTTCTATTTTATCAAAGATGTAATTTTTTCTTTTTTCTTTCCTTTTCCTTTCTAATTCTTAGCATCCCTTTTCCCCTCCTACCTTCCTCATTCTCTCACTCTCTAGATTTCTTATCTTCCTCAAAGACCTGGTAACTCTTAATTCTAACCAACCTGCCTAGTTTATTTATAGATTGTGTAAAAGAAACCCCCATATTTTTCGTTAGGTTTTGAAGTTACCTTGGGAAAAATGGGCCCTCTGCCTGAAATCCTTGAGAAAAGATCAATCTTGGACACCTTTCTGTTTCTTATACTCAATAAATAAACCCTTAATGGGGTCAGTTCTTTCAGTATCTAAAGTAGGAGCAGATTCAGAAATTTTGCACTAACTGAGACCCAGAAATAGTTATAGAAGACAGAAAATATGAATAGCTAAGGTGAGAGGAATTGTGGTATAGTGGGAAATTTTGGAGTTGGATCCCATGGAATCCAAATTCTGCCTCTCTCCTGTTCTCCCTCAGAAACTTTCCTCACTCACCATAATTTCATACCTACTCTCTTGGATGTTTTGCCCCTTCCAGGTACCTTTTAAAGTTTTATGTATTTTTTTCCAGTCTATAAGCAACTTGAGGGTAGGTACCAACTTTACTCTATTTAAAAACAAAACAAAATACTTTAGCATTTAGCCTAGAGACTGGAACAGAATAAACACAAAATAAATACTTATTGACTTGATGGTAGAAAATGAAAGAAGGAGAGATGTGTCCCCTTTCTGTCTTCAAAGGATAGAGTTACATAGGAGAACTGAGGTGAATTTGTCTTAATTGCTAAAGAAATTTCACTACTGATTTTTTTTATAAATTGAGTTAATTAGCTGCTGGACTGCTGAGTTCTTCTCTTCTACCATCACTAGGATTTTATTTCCTTCCCTTCAGGATCCTTTTTTAAATTTAAGATTATTTATTTATTTATTGGTTTATTGATTTGTTACATTAAAATATTAATGTTACTTCTCCTCTCCCTTCTTTCTCCCTCCACCATAAATGAAATGATTATTGTGTTTTCAACTTTGTACCCTTTGAACAAAACATAAGGCCTGGCATAGACTGGACATCCAAGAAATATTTGTTCAAATGAAAATGTGAAAGAATTGTACTGACATCATAGTAAATCTAATCAATCAGTCAATCAACAAATATTTATTAAATGCTTACTATATGCTAGGCAGTGTGAGAGATAGTAAGGCTACCAAAGTGAGATAGTACCTGTCCTCAAGAGATTTACATTCTATATGAGTGTGTGAAATCATTAGATAATAGTATATGAGCCAATGTTAATAACCTGTATAGAGAAGTGTTATATTATAGTGGTCATAAAGCTCAATTTATAGTCAGAAAAACTCAGATTCAAATCTTCCCTTGTTTAAAAAAAGCCTTAGGTTACCTTTTGTCTTAGAATTCATATTAAATATCAATTCCAAGTCAGAATAATGGTAAGGACTAAGCAATTCTTTCCTTTTGATGGCAGGATGACAATGGATAGTCATGGGAGTATATCTGATGATGAACTACAAACAATGGAATAACTAAATAGGGCTCAGGAAAAATGAACACAAAAAATTCCTAAAACCTGAGGTAAAAATATCTCAGCAACTTAGAATCATGAAAATTCCAGCAAAAAAACAATGATTAAGCCTTCCTAAGGCTTGGGCACTAAAATTTAAAAAGTAAAAATAAAGATAAAAATAAGTAAGCAAAAGAGAAAGAACCCAATTATTGAAAACTATTATAGGGACAGAAAATATCTTGGTTCAAACCTAGAGGAAGGTAAAAGTAAAGCTTCAAAAACAGCAAAGAAATATAATAAGTGGCCACAAGGTCAAAAAGCTCTTTTGGAAGAACTTTAAAAAAGACCTAAAAAACCAAATTAGAGAGGCTGAGGAAAAATTAGAAACATAAAATCCAATGAAATAAAATTAAAATAAAATCATTAAAGAATGATCACTGTAAGAAATAAAATAGATATAAAAGGATAGATTTAAAAATATTAGGGTTTTAAAGGATTTATTGGTAGTCATTAGAAAATTGAAGCCACATGCTACACTATTAGTCATTTTAAAAGTCACGCCCTGTTTCCTCTTCCTCCCATCCTGGCTCAACTCCAAAGGCAGAAAAGAGGAGTACCAAACCAGTTCTCAGTCTTTATCCTTCTCTCTACATAATTACACTTCCTGCCAACAAGATTACACAAGCAAGGAATAGTGGGAAATGTAGTTTCAAGTATCCCTAAATGTCCACAGAAAGTTTAGATCAGGGACCTCAAAATTAACTCAAGGACCCTGAAATTTCCAATATCACATACCCCCCTGAAGAGCAGAGGGAGACTGGACTCCCTGAAAGCTCTTCTAAACATAATTAACTTTAAATTACAGAAATTTGGGAATAAAAAGAAAAGAGGACAAAACCAATGATCCAATGATTGCTAGGTGCATTGACAAAAAGCCAATTAGGGGACAGTCCCCTTTGGCATAAGAGTGTACATTCAAAACAAATGCATTAAACTCCCCATAGTTCAATCAACTATACCCCAAAGTTTATTTTGCATCTTCATGATGCAGTGTAGGTTTTTCAGGCATCTTCATGGTGCCTTCTCCATACAGGTTTGTTGTCTGGATTCTAGGGAGATGGCAAATTTCTTATCCTGAAATTACTCTCAAAATTATTTAAACTATACATTATAGATTATAAAACATGGATTCCCTTCTGAGGAAAATTCCCCCCCTGAAATTACTCTCAAAAGAATTTAAATATTACATTATGGATTATAATACAGACCTTTGGATTATAAAACATACATACTCTCTGAGGAGAATTAATAACACAGTCTCCCCTGAAGACGGTTAAGGCCAACACCCAGATCCTTTAAGGATACATGGCTGAGTTATGGGGTTGTGTGAATCAATTGGAAAAAGAAATTTTAAAAATATTTAAAAATCCAAATAAAAGAGAAAAAATAAGTTGTCAATGAAATGTAAAATTTCAAAGTCTTATGTGCAAAAATGTAAGGAAAAATAAACTTATAGCAAGTCCTTGAATCAAGGCCCAATTAAAGTGATTTAAGCAATTATGTAATTACCCATTCAGTAGCCATGACTACAGAAAGTTGCCACATTTAGAAAGAAAAGGATCAAAATTTTGTTTCAAAGGAAAGACACTCAGAGAATAAAGGTCAGGGGCTGGAGGAGAATATATTATTCATCACCTGATCCAGAGAAGGCAAAGATAGTAGTCAGGATCTCTGACAGAGTTGGGACCAAAATGGATTTAATTGGAAGGAATGAATAGTGTACCTATATTATATTCATGAGGTATAATATGGACAATGAAGCATTATCAATATTGTGTCTGGAGATGCACCAAGTGTTATAGCATCCAGATTTTTAAAGAAAAAATAAATGAGATATAGATGGAAATAGATATCAAAATAATAATAGTGGGAATGTAATTTTCCCATCTCAGAACTAGATAAATCTAACCAAAAAAATAAAAAGTAAGACAGAAGTTAAAGAGATGAGTAGACCCTTAGATAAGTTAAATACAATAGATATATTGGGATCCCTATCACCCCCAGCCCCCACATTATTAGAGGAGCCATAAATTGTTTTTTTAGAAAACAAGATGGAGATATACATTAAGAGTTATAAAGCTGTTCATGCTCATTGAGATAGGGATCTCATTAATAGGATTAGCACCTAAGGGTATTATTGAGATGGTAAAAAGCTCTCTCTATATATGTGTGTGTGTGTATATATAAAGTGTTATATATATATGTATATATATATATATTAAATATTTTATATAATATATCAATATATATATACATTCATGGAAGCTTTGTAATGACAAAATAACTGGAAATGACTCAAATATAATGATTGGGAGAAATGGCCTAATGGATTGTGATATTTGAATGTAATGGACAGAATTGTGTTATTAAAATGACAACAACTGGAAATATAAAAAAATAAAAGAAATATATGAAGAGAAGAAAGGAGAACAAGAATAATATATAGCACAATTACATTTAAAATAACAGCCACAAAATCAAGAGAAAAAAGGTATGAAAGTAAAACAAATCCAAAAGGAATTCAAAAGCAGAGGATGCATATATAAGCATATATATATATGTATATATTTATATAATTTACACATTTTAAGCAAATTGTAAAACATGGAGTTTTACACATAATTTAAATGTTTTTGTTGGTAGATGATATATATAAAATGATTTTTTTCAAAAGAAATATAGTGTCACCACAGTAAATAATTCTGACTTTGAAAACAGAAAAGAGAACCATGGAGTCATATTTGTAGTAGCATCATAGTTTTCAGCTTTGACTAAAAGAGGGTTGGCTGTAATATGTCATGCTATATCCAGACTATCTGTGTTTCTCCATCCAGTAATTCTCTGTAACAATGTTACCAAACTCAAATAGAAATTGGTCTACTAAAGCATACATAAGGGGACAACTAGGTGGTGCAGTGATTAGAGCACTGGGCTTGGAATCAAGAAGACCCATTTTCATGAGTTCAAATTTGCCTAAACACTAGCTTTGTGACTCAGGGCAAGTCACTTAATCCTGTTTGCCTAAGTTCCTCATCTATAAAATGAGCTAACATAGGAAATAGGAAGCCACTCTAATATTTTTACCAAGAGAATCCCAAAACAGGATCATGAAGATTTGGACATTACTGAAATAGCTGAATAATAAGAACAAAACCATATATAAATATCCTTGCAAATATAAATTGGCATGAAACCACATATTAACACAATTTATATTTGATTATATTTTTATTTATTTGGCTAAATATTTTCCAATAATCTTATTCTGGTTCTTACTGCCCAAGAGAGTATTGGAGGTGGCTCTCAGGCCAAATATTTGACACTTCTGTTCTATGTCAATAAAATCACATGTAGTTTCTATTGATGTTTGTATATTATAGTATTATTGGGAGACACTGGATTTTTTTTGCTTTGGGGAGTAGTTTAGGACCATAAAAATCATGGTACACTTCTCAAATATGACCTAACCCACTCTATTCTATTTAAATATGGACTCAGATCAGTGATCATGTATGATGCCTATCCCAGTTATGTATGTAGTGATGAACTACTCAAATGACTGACTATCCAAAATGCATACCATGGTCAATATATTTGTAGACATTGGACATCCATTATGATAGATCTCATTGATGTGGCCCTACAGCAGTCTAGGGCTAAATTGCATTAGTGAAAGGTTCTTAACTCAAGAAGAAAACCAAGCACCAATGTTTAAAGGGCCTGATTTTGGAGTCAGAGGACCTGTATTTTTACATCTTTGTCATTTGACATCTCTGTTACATTAGGCAAGTCCTCTAATGCCTTTGGACCTGTTTTCTCAGCTATAGAATGGGAGAGTTGGGTCAGATCAAAGATACTAAACTTAGGATCTATGCACTTCTTTAGAGATAGATTTCAGAGGGATTATCAACTTGAATAGCAAAAAATTGCATTTTCCTTTTCACTAACCTCTAATTCAATTATTTAAAAAGATTATTTTATGAAATGTTCCATAGGCTTCAATAAACTGCCAAACAGGTCCATGACACAAACACTGAAAAGGCCATATATATGTCAATTGACAAAGAAATTGGCCTAGACTTTTGACATTTTCTTAAACTTGGGAACTTCTAGTGAATTTTGAACTAAACGACCTCATCTTGCCCAGATCAAAATGTAGGATTTTCTGATCTGACACAATTGTAGTTTCTTAAAGTATTTATATTATTAAAAGGATTCCTTACTTTACAAAGCACTCACATAGACGTAGTTTACTGATATATGCCAAAAGATTAAAAATTAATTTTTTAAACAGACTTAAAAATCCACAGAATTAGGAGTCATTAGTGATAAAAGATCCATCTAACACAAAAAGAAACTTTTCTGAAAGGATTATGGAGAGCCCTAAGAAAATAGGTTTCCAGTTAAAAGAACCTGATTGTATGCAACTTTAGAGGAACACTTCTATTGTGGAAAGCAGGGTACTAACACATAAACAATTATTTATGCAGGCACAGCTACTAAAAGGAGGGGGGAAAGTGTACTGCCACCGAGAATTATTTTCTAGAAAAACATTTTCACTCCCACTGTGGATCATCAGTATGGGCCCTACAATACACCGAGGATTATGTAATTAATGACCTTCTTACCATCAATTGAACCCCAATAGCTTCTTTGCCTCATGTGGAGACCTTTCTTCTCTTTGCTAGAAACTAATGATCCCCACACACCCCACCCTCCACCTCCTGCTTTCCCAGTTTCCAATGCCACGTTTTGATTTCTAAAGAAATAAACAAGAAAAAGCAAACTGATGAAAATTAATAGGAAAGTGAGTTCATGTGACAAGGAGCCTTCCCTTCCCCTCAACCCCCTCATAGGCTCACTTAATGTGGTCCAGGTAATTTGAATTTGGAAATAATGGATGTTGTATAAGACACAGAAGTGGAGGGGAAATAATTTTACATCTCATAACTAACTCAAAGTAAACTATTTAAAACCAGCTCTTGGCAATTACCACTTTGATCTGCTTGGATTGTGTTATTCTCTTTCTGTTGTTGATGGATCTTTTTCAGAAGTTCATGTTCCAGATCTGACTGTTAAAAAAAAGGTTTCATTAGAGGATATTCTATTCTGTTTGTTAGGTAGTCAATTCCGTTTTCTAGGAGATGAATTCATGGTGAGCAGCAAATGTGTACGACTGTCATTGAAATCCTTCATATTGTGCCTACAAACATTAAAATGAAGTAAAATAGTAAGGGATGAGGAAAATAGATTGTTGGAGCTTACAGACATTAAAGGCAGCTCACTTCAAGGAGATATGATCCTAGTTAGTTTGTCTGACTTGTTACTTTCTTAGAACAATTGAATGTTAAAGTTAGCAGGAGTTTTAGATCCTTAAACCAATCACTTCATTTATAGGTGAGGTAACTGAGTGAAATGACTTGGTTAAGGTCATATGGCTACCAAGACTGGGGCTAAGGCCCATATCACCTATTTCTAGAACTGGTGTTTCTTTAATTCTTTGTAATTCTTTTCAAAACAATATAGAGACATAATTGTTAGATTTATTCCACATTTTCCTCTTTTCTATCCATTCTAAATACAGAGATAAATGTATTCTATTTAAACAAATGCACAGTTCTGACCATTGCATAAAATGATCACAGAATTTCAGATTTGGAAAAAATCTCAGTAAACATCTAGTCCAACATATATTTGAGATTAAATCCTTTTAGAACATATGCAATAAGGGTTCAAATCTTTGCTTCAATAACTCAGGTAAGAGGGGAGCCAGTATTTCTCAATGCATACCATTCCCTTGAAGATAGCTCTAATCATGAAGATGTTCATTCCTTATATCAAGACTATATGTACTTCATTGCAATTATCCCGCACCCCCCCCCCATCAGCAGAATCTAGGATCAAGCAGAATGACAGTATGAGAGAGTCCTGGACCCAGACTCAAGAAGATCTCAATTTAACTCTTTCCTCAGACACCTATTAGTTTTATGTCCTTAGGTCAGTGATGGGCAAACTACGGCCCACGGGCCAGATGCAGCCTGCACTGACATTATTCCTAATCTGACGAATACAATGAGCAGGATACAATACAATGAAACTTCGAAAGAGTTGCCTTAGAAACAGACTGACAGAGGAGCATTTCCTTTCCTTTGATCCCCTCTTTAAAAAGTTTGCCCATCACTGCCTTAGGTACATCACTGAACCTCTTTCAGACTCCCTACTTCATCTGTAAAATGGAGATAATAACATAAACTACTTCACAGGTTTATTTGGAGGGCCAAGTTAATCAATGTGCGTAAAGTGCTTTCTACACCCTAATGATAGAAACGATAGCAATGAAAATAATAAGAATGAATATTATCATTTAACAATAATTTTGGCAATGATGATAATCATTTTTACTATTTTATGATAGGCCTAGAAGACAGCTATTATGCCCACACTCCTCCAGTATTCTTTATTCCATGGTTAAATAACTCCATTTCCTTCAAACAATCTTTATGTACCATGAAGTTGAAGTCCTTTATCATTCTGTAATATTCCTCTGAATATTCTCCCACTTATCAATGTTTTTCTCAAAGTATGATGCCTGGAGCTGATATATCCTATTCCCAAAATAGTCTACACAGGGAATTATATAGGCAATAGTAACACTTAACATAGCACAGTAAAAAGAGATTTGGGGTTAGAGAACTTGGATTCAAGTCCTGCCTCTGTGACTTACTATCCATATAGCTACGGGCAAATCACTAAATATCTGTTGCCATTTCCTCAATGGTAAAATGAGAGTGAGGTTGAAGACCTCTTCCAACTCTAAATGTGTGATCTTTATTCCTGTAAGCTGTGACAAACAGTGTAGTCCAATACCGTAGTATTTTAGGTTTAGAAATGGAAGGAATATTAAAATTTCATCCAGTCATCTGAAAATGAGAAGAATGGTTTTCAGAGAGGTTAAGTAACAAGTCCAAGGTCACCTAAGTCATAAGTAAATTCCATCCTAGTCTTTTTCCCTTGGCTCCAAATCCTGTGGCCTTTCACTATTATTCATTTTTTTTTGGAAGTTGGGATTTGGCGACCATTATTGAATCATTTTTTAAATTTAAATTTTATTTTTTAAAGTATTTTTCCACTTTAAATGAATCACTTTCTTTCCCTCCACTCTTCTAGAGCTGATAAGCAATTCCAATGGATTGTACAAATGTTGTCACTTGATACTTATTTCCTTTATCTATTTTTGTCATAGAGCCAAAACCCCAAACCATATATCCTTATAAACAAGTGATAAATGTTTTTTTTTCTTTTGTGATTCTACTCCCATAGTCCTTTCTCTCAATGTGGATAGCATTATTTCACATAAGTCCTTCAGGAATATCCTGGATAATTGCATTTCTACTAGTAGTAAAGTCCATTACATTGGATAGTTTCACAATATTTCACTTTCTGTGTGCAATGTTCTCTTGGTTTTGCTCATTTTACTCTGCATCAGTTCTTGGAGGTTCTTCCAGTCTGTATAGAATTCCTCCAGCTCATCACTCCTTTCAGCACAATAGAATTCTATCACCATCAGATACCACAATTTGTTCAGCCATTCCCCAACTGAGGGACGCCCTGCCCTATTTTCCAATTTTTTTTGCCACCACAAAGAGCGCAGCTATGAATATTTTTGTACAAACATTTTTCATTATTATCTCTTTGGGGTACAAACCCAGTAGTGGTATTGCCAGATCAAAGGGTATGCAGTGAATCATTAATTCTAAGTGATTCCCAAAGAAGGAAATCATTGATCTTATCTGATTGACTTCTTTTTAATCTTTTGTAACTGGAAACATGAGTATGCCAGACCAAAGTCTGACACAAATATGTATATATGTTAGAAAAGCTCTTTGGCAATAGTGGCTTGAGAAAAACTATTAAACTTTTAAGAGCACTCAAAACAAGCTTTCTTTTGCATTACCAAAGAAAAGATGAAGGAAATTAACTCACCAGTTGCCTTCTCACATAATTTAAACTTCATGAAACTTTAATCATCATTTGTACTCTGTTCTTATGCTACGAGGAACAAAATATGCTCCCTGTTGAACCCTGAGTTTGTTGTAAGGGCACATATGAGTACAATTCTGAACGATGCTGCACATAACAAATTCAATCTTGATGAGCTATCATGCCTATAAATTTGGCTCCTCCTCCTCCCCACTGGCACATGGGAAACAGAAGAATGAGGAGCCATTCTCTCAGATATGAAATTCAAGGAATGCTTTAATTCTGTGACAGCCAGATGCCAAGCAACAGAAAAAAAAAACATTTCTTCTCATAATGTTATAGAGCCCCCAGGCAAATGTAAACAGGAGATGCTGTTAGACTATAAGGATTCATTATAAGTGCTAAGCAGCCAAGCAGAGGGGTTCCTGATTTATGTAAAGTTCCATTGGATGGGTGGGGAATGAAAGAGGTTTATTCAATTATTTACTGAACTTCAATAAGAATAATGACTATTTATCAACTCTGAACATAACATAGTTAAGGTCATTTATTTCATAACACTCTTTACAGTACACCAGAGGATATGTGGCAAAAGAGTCCTGTTCCCAACCTGGATTTGCCAGTTACTATTTATTCCAATGAAGGACTGACATGTCTCTTGGACACTGCAGAGTTTAAATGTTTCTAGAATTTTAAAATAAGGGTGATGTATCTGATGTAGTCAGATAGACTTTGGGCTTTTTCCTTGAGTCCATAGCTATTATTCAAATGGAACCATGTTCTTATGGATTATGGAGCTCACATAAAACATGCAGATTGGCAAGTCATCTATACCTGTCCATTTGTATGATTTTTCCCAATATTCTCCCAAAGTTCACCCCGGGATCTCAGCAAGCTAGAATATTTCTTTGCTTTCCCACATTATCACAAGGGTACCAGTGGGGCACTGTGACTGCCTCCTTGTCATCTCAGGCTTTTTCCATGTGGCTAGTCCATTTTCTCCTGTCATTCCTTGATGATTTTCTTGACTCCTGTTCCTTTTTGGAATTTTTCATTGGTTTAATTTGGTAGCTTGTCATGCCACAACCATGCACCTTTCCACTGTCCTCTGTGTAATAAGAGGGATTATGCCATCAAGCCACAAGCCCTGCAGGTTCTACCTTTCTGGGCAGGTGTCTATTATGGTTCTTATGACAAAGCAAGCATGTTACCCACATAGCAACTTAGCTACTCACAGAAAGGACCATCACCAGTAGGCTAACCATTCCATGAAACAAGAAAATAAAAATGGCCATTTGTCTAAGGCTACATGTATAATAAAATAAAGTGTGTTAGCATAGGCATATATAGCTCAAGGGTTTAGAGGACTAACAGATGGAAAAGCAAGCATTTCAATTGATCCTCCTCTGAGAAAATGAATAATGGTAACAATACTCAGGGAGTGTAACCTACCTGTGCCAATTTCAGTACATGTTTATAGCTATGAGGTCATTGTTAAAGATCATACAACCCAGCACAAATTAGGACACATATGCAATCATGCCAAGTATATTTATATCTGTAATACCAATATTAGAATTATCCCCTGTGCAGAGTTCATTGCATGAATGACAAGGGGAAATTCCTACTGCTCCCAAGAGAGTTCTACAGTTTGGACCTACACTTCATCAATAATTCTGTTCAGAAAACTCTTATTAAGTACCTATTATGTGCAAGGTATGATCTCAGGCACTGGAGATATGATAGCAAAAATCAAAAAATAGTCCGTGTTCTCAAAGAGTTTCTCTTCTTTCTAATGGTGACAAGAATGGAGAAAATTGGAAGATTGATAAGATGGTCTGAAGGAGCCAAGTGAAATGTTACTCTAGCTGTTAATTTTGGTAGATGAGGGCTGTATAAGCTGAATTCTGGGGATGATTGTTTGCTTTGGATCACAGTGATTCAGCATGATAAGTACTCATAGATGGCTAATACAAGGAGAGAACACTAACTAGCATATGATACAAGAAGATCTGAGTCCATAACATGTCTGTTACATCTATTAGCTGTGACTATAGGTAAGGAAACTTGACCTTTATAAGCATCATTTTCCTTATCTGAAAAATGGGAATAAAAATAGCATCTATTTCATGAAATTATTATAAGGATTAAATAAGAATATATAAAGTACTTTGTAAAACTAAAAATCTAAATAAATGTTATAAATGTTTATTATCCAGACTCCCTAAAACAATAATTTTTATCTAATCAGAAAAAATATCCAAATATCCATTGGAGGGAGTATAGGAAGAAGACTTGAAGTTATACTTCAAATATTGGATCCTAATATTGGAAAAACTATTGAAACATTTTACTCTCAAATTTGTGTCTAGCCACACAGAGTACAGATGTTGCAGGTGTTTTTCTTTTCCACCTTCTTTGTAATGAGTGTGATTTAGAAAAAACCTCAGTATACAAAAATTAGAATTTGGAAAATACATAAATGAGTGTGAATGGTGGGAGGTGATCATACCTCTTTAAAAAAGAGATCTGTAAATTGGAATTTACAGATCTCTTTTGTAAAGAGGTATGTGAATATGGGGTATGTGAATATGGGATATGTGAATGTTCACTTACAGATCATTAGCCTCTTGAGCAGGAGGCCAGAGAAGCTTAATGCTACAGTATTAGAAACTATTCACTACCAATGGAAGACCAATATGAAATTAGAGTGTAAGCAGTGGAGAAAGAGAGCTTGAGCAGCATCATTTCAAGGCTATATCACATTTCATGTCCCTAACAGCTACTGTGATCATAGAGTTCTTCAAAGATGGGACATTTCTAATTTTCCTTTTTTTCATTTTCTGGAAAATGCTTCCTTCTTCCTCACTTGCTTCTTTCCATTGGGGGCCTCAGTGTATTTTCCATCACCCAGATTCACAGTCTCAGATATTTTTCACCCTTTTCTTAGGTGTCACATCCCAACAATTGTCCCTCATTTGGGGAATGGATGAACAAATTATGTTATATGATGATGATGGAATACTATTGTGCTATAAGGAAAGATGAACTACTTGATTTCTATAAGAACTTGAAAGACATACATGAAGTGATGCAGAGTGAAATGAGCAGAACCAGGAGGACATTGTACACAGTAACTGAAACATTGTAGGACAATCAAATGTAATAGACTTTGTTACTTAAAGCAATGCAATGATCCAGGACAATGCTGAGGGACTTATGAGAAAGAATGCTATCCACATCTGGAGAAAGAACTGTGGGAATAGAAATCCAGAAGGAAACACATGACATCATATATTTATATGGGCATAAGATTTGGGGTTTTGGTTTTAAAAGATTACTCTATAACAAAAATGAATAACATGAAAATAAGATTTGAGTGATAATATATGTATAACCCAGTGAAATTGCTTGTCAACTCTGGGAGGTGGAGGTAAGAAGGGAGGGAGACAACAAGAATCATGTAACCATGGGAAAAAATCAAATCAAATCAAAGTTAATTTTTTTTTATTTTGTTTTGTGTTAGTTTTTGTCAGGAAGCAATTAGAGATGGTTATAAGCACAGAACAATTTTCCAAATGCTATCCAGTGTAGTCAGCCCTTTTCCCCTAGTCATTTTTTGGCTAAGCCCATTGTCCTGCACTTCTTGTCCTCCTTCTATCAAATATATATATATATATATATATATATATATATATATATATATCCATAGTATATATAATATGTCTATCTTTCTATATTTTAGTCAATGTTTATATTTTGAAACAACTATTTGACTTCAGGTATGGTGCATCTTTTCTCTATCTCTTACTGTTGAACTTTGTTGGTAATGAATAGAAATAATGACATTTGGAGCATTTCCACATATTACCATAGATAATTTTAATTTCCTCTTTTATTTCTTGCTGTTGAACTGGTGCATCTTCTCTCAGTGATGATGAAAATAATTCATCATTGAAATTCTGCTAAATCCACTCCATTTTTGTATATTATTCTTTCATTTGCATACATCAGTATTCTTGGGATATAAGACATTAAGATGATCTCAGATTTTCTCAAGTGTTATATTGACTTTCCCTACTTTTTAGCGGTTTTATAAAGTAGTGATGTTTGTAATATTCCATCATCAATGTAATGTTTTACAAATGATTTTATATTCTAAAAGTGTTGTAATAGACTTCTAAGTTTGTTAAAGAAATCAACTGTTTGGTGACAGATTTCTCAGCTCTTTTGGCCTCCCTATTATGGCAATCAATTTGCAGCAGTACAACTTCTATTAGAAAAAATCATAATCAAAATTAGTATTTTCAAAAAAGCTCTTATTGTTAGAATTTATCTGTGATGACATTGTTTTATATATGATATTCTAAGATGAATGAGTCTTCTTGGTCTAAAGAAAATCCTGAACTTGAGCTCATGTAAAATTTACTTTATAGCCTAACATGAACTTATTACTAGAGCTTAAAATCATCTCAAGTATATTGTATGACTTCATGGTTTTTGAATTATCCATTGTGTTAATAAATGGTACAGTTTTAGGCAAATCTTAGTCATTCTGGACATTAATCTCCTCATCTATAAAATGAAATCAATGGACTAGATAATTTATAAGATAACTTCCATGTAAGTAGCACAGTAGAAGCTAGATGGCATGGAGGGTAGAGCATTACACCTAGAGTCAGTAATACAAGAGTCTAAATCCTGTTTCAGATACTTATTAATTTTATATTCCTGAACCAATAACATCACCTGTTTCTTTTTAAAAATGTTTTCAAATCCTTACCTTCTATTGTAGAATCAATACTATGTATTGGTTCCAAGGCAGAAGAGTGGTAAAGACTAGGTAATGATGTTTTCTGTCCACCTACCTGTTTCTTTATCTATGAAATGGCAGTTATAGCATCTACCTCCCACAGTTGTTGTGAGAATAAAAATGAGATATTTTAGAAATGTTCTTCAAAAACTTACACAGAGAGCAGTTAGGTTGCTCAGAGGAGAGAGTCCAGCCTAGAGATGGAAGGTCCTGGATTCAAATATGGCATCAGACACTTCCCAGCTGTGTGACCCTGGGCAAGTCACTTAAACTCAATTGTCCGGTCCTTACCATTCTTCTTCCCTGGGACTGAGAGTCAATATTAATTCTAAGAAAGAAGGTAAAGGTTAAAAAACACAAACATTTATAGAGTTATATAATTGCTAGCTATGATCACTATTATTAAAGTCATATGATTCAAAGAATATAAATAATATAAAATGCTAAAAGTGGGCTGTCCATTTAAAGAACCAATGTATTGGAATGGAGTGTAAATATTAACATTCATTCAAATATATCATGCCTCAAAACTGTCAAGGATGAAGTTCACCAAATATAAGAAGTAATAATTTATATATGTTATCACCATGTCATTCTGAGCAATTGGACCCCTCCATGGGCTGTACTTGACCTTCCAATCAGACTGAATCAAATATGTTCACAAATTAGAACTAAGTCTATTTATTGCTCCTCATCTTTGCTATATCGCCAGGCACATTGTCCATGGTATAGGTAGTATAGTTAATACTATCATTCCCTCCTAATTCCCCACCACACTCCACTGTCTCTGTTTCCACCCTAGCCCTCACAAATATAATCAAAGCTACAATCCTTGTGGATACATGACTTGCCAATTGGCTCCTCAATAGCAACTCTTCTGAAGACCCGGGGGGAAAAAGTACTTTCCACCAAGGTCCAATGTCAGAGATACACTGTCTAATTCTTCTCCATCAGGAATGGTTATGGTTTTATTCATGGGAGTCACATTAAAGAAGGTGTATCATTATCTGCTTTGCCTCTGTATTCTAAGGACCTTGGGACTTTCCATCTGACCCAACTGAAGATTCTGAAATGTGTTGTCATCCCCTATTCAAATACAATCTCCTTAATTGTCTTACTTTTTGTTTCTTCAGAAATTTTCACAGTGCCTGGCACGTAATAAGAACTTAATGTGTGCTTTTTAATTCATTCATTGATGCATGATGAAGACTTCTAAGCAGGAAGGACTGGGTCTAAAGCTGACCTACAATGTTTATTGACTATGAAACCAGAGAAAAGTAGCTTAAACTCTCTCATTCTTTCCTCATGTCTAAAATAATGATAATTGGGGGCAAGTCAGTGGCACAGTGGATAGAGCCAGGCCTAGAGTTGAAAAGATGTGGGTTCAAATCTGGCCTCAGACATTTCCTAGCTTTTGTGACCTTGGGAAAATCACTTTATCTTCATTTGCCTGACGTTTACCCTTTCATCTCAGAGTTGTTACTGAGACAGAATGTAAGGGTTTAAAAATAATCATAAAATAATGATAATTCTAGTATCTCTCTTCAAGGGTGATGATGAGGTTCACATAATCAATAAATGAAAAACATTTTGCAAATCTTTAAACCTATAAAAGTATTAATATAATTATTATCAGTGCTCAATAAATACTTTTCAAATTACTCTAATTTAATGTGAAGGGGAAAGGAAGTCTATAATTCTAAATGAAAGACACAGTTCTATGGCAGTTCAACTCACTCATGGGAATATATTTATTCATTAGCTAAAAAAATTTTTTAGATACAAAATATCACAAACTGGCAGTGTCCAGCTGCTGCCTCAGCTGGAGAGCAGGTTTGTGTTAGATCTAAAACCTAGCTCCTGATAGGAATTTGTCTGGGGAAGGATCTTTGGGGAGAGGAAAAGGGCTGGCACAGAAGAGCTTCCCAGTTTCAGATTCACAGCTGATAGCCAGAGAAATTAGTTTATAGGATTGTGGGAGAACAAGTGAATAAAAATAAAGAGGAGGAACTCCAGTGTTTCAATCAGCAGAAAAGAGGAAATCCCAAGATGGTAGTGTCCTCCATTGTTGATTTAAACAATTATTCTGAGTTGCCCAATTTTAAAGCCAATGCAGTTTATAGAAGTTATTTTTTTTCCTGATTCTCAGCTAGTACTGACTCTAAACCATAATGACTTGCACAAAAAAAATGTTTTATTATTGGAAACTCCACTAACATTCTATAAAAGAAACTTAATGTAGGAATCTAAAGCCTGGAATTCCACAGACTTGGAATTTTAGTTTTCTTATCACTAAAACACAACTAGGATCATGATTAGAAAATCACTAAAGATCAGAATGCTTTGGTTTTTTTTTTTAATCTAGTCTTGTGATTTCATCAAATAAAGAACTTCCCTTCTTGGTATCCTCAGTACATAAACAGTTTTACAGTTTTAAGTGTTGGCTGGGAGCACTGAGTGGCTAAGTGATTTGCCTTTGGTGGACAGCTAATATGTGTTGGAGGCAAGGCTTGAATATTAGTCACCCAGATTCCAAGGTTGGCCTTCTATTCACAACAGTAAACTACTTCATAGGCTCCTAAGAAGACTCAGGTTGCCTTGAGTTAAATTTAGTGTTATTGATACAAGGGACATAAGAATGTCTTCAAAATATGAAAAAATATACATATTATATTTTGCCTTTTTTAGGAAAATATGTGATCAAAAGTTAATCACTAGTTTATGTCTAGATAACTTTGGCTAAGATGGCTCTCTGTCTAGGAAGCTGACCATCTAGCCGACACATATCTGCTCCATAAATACCCTGAAGTATGCACCAGACCAAATCATGATTAAGAAATCGAATGAGCAACTATAGTAAGTGATATCTTCCCTCAAAGAATTGCACAAAAGTCATTTAGAAGCCCATGGGCAGGATGCCTCCAAATAAAACTGAAACCTTCAATTTCGATGAGAAATAGGATATATGTAACTTTCAAGTTTCAGCATCAGGACTGAGAATTGAGATCACAGGGCTCCACTGAAAAAAATTCTAGGATAGTTGGAAAGTCACAGTGTGGAGACATTGGAAGGACCAAGAAGTGGCAATGAGTAGTAACCAACTCCATGAAGTCCAGAAAAGTACCAACCAGCACTAAGACCAAAACCATACAGTCTCAGGAACTCTATTGTCTCCAGAACATTGAACTTTGGTTCAAGAGAGCCTTGAAGCCCTAGCATTCTAAACCTCAAATATTCACACAACTGGATTTATTTTGACCCTAAAGACACTAGAAAGGGAGACAGTCTAAAGGAAAGAAAAGAGACAGGAGGAATTATAAAGTTGAGAAGAAATGTAATAACAGTTGAATATAGTTAAATAGAATCATGAGATATTTTTAAAAGACCAAGAAAATTAACAGCTATTAACAAGTTTAATGTTAACTAAAGGACAGAGACCACAAATCAGCAAAATTAACAACAAAATAGGAAGAATACTGACAAATACAAAAATAATTAGGAACTTTATTAGAGAACATTAAACACAACTATATTCTAACAACTTAGAAAACTTAAGAGTGTTATTAGTTACAAAAATATAATTTGCCCAAACTCACATAATAGAAAATTATTATTTCAAAAGGAATAATCTTGGAAGAAGAAGGCAAGTCATTAAAAAATTACTCCTAAAAAAAACAACACCTGCCCCAGATGGATTCACAGATGGATTCTTTTAAACTCACCAAGTACAAATTGTCCTAATTTTACTTAGATTATTCATAAATATACAGAATATGAAGAAAACTCTTATTAAACTCTTTAAAAATACCATGTTCAGGGAAACACATTTTTTCCTTCAAAATCTGAGACATTGACTGGTAGAAGAACCAAGGAGAGAAATGAGAAACTTGAATACAATCCCACTGACTCTGGATTTTGATATGTCATAATGTTGAGGTACTTTAAACCCACTGACTTCAGAATTAGTGCTCTAAAGACATAAATAATTGGAAGAACATTTAATATTCAATGATTAGTTGGACTGATAGGGAAGAAAATAATAATGCTTTCAAATTTTATACATATATAATAAGGTTTGCATGTATACATATATATTTCATAAATGTATATGCACATGCATATACTACCAGCTCTAATAATATATTCAGTATAATTATATGTAATATAATATATATAGTAACAAACATAATTTATATAATACATTTATATTTATTTATATTTATTTCTTGTCTCCACCATGAGATTGTGAGCTTCTTGAAGTTAGGTAGTGTTTTTTTTTCTTTTTTTGTAGCCCTAGCATTTAGCACAGTGCTAGGCCCACGGTAGGTATTTAATGTTTGTTGAATGAATGCATTAGGAAATACAAATAGACCAATCTGGTCAGGATACTGAGCGTGTGAATGGAAGCAATATGTAATAAACATGATATACTGAATTATAACCAAATGGTGAAGAACTTTAAGTGCCAAACAGAAAACTTTACATTATATAAGGAGGAAGTAGGGAGACATTGGAATTTTTTGAAGTGATATATTTAGACCTAGGAAGCTACTGAAGAATGTATTGGACAAACACAATCAATGCAACCAATAATAGAAGGGAAAGAAAAAAACTGGGGAAAAATTTGTGCCAAAGGATTTTGGAAAAAGGCCCTATTTATGTATGCAGAGAACTCTGAGTCAAATTAATAAGAACATAGAGCATTCCTCAATTGGAAAATGATCAAAAGCTATAAATCAAACATCAAAGGTATATCTGTTAATAAAATAAAAACTAAATAAACAAAACTTTTTAAAAAATCATATGATTGGGGCAGCTGAATGGTTCAGTGGATTGAGAGCCAGGCCTAGAGACAGGAGGTCCTAGGTTCAAATCTGGCCTCAGACACTTCCTAGCTGTGTGATCCTGGGCAAGTCACTTAACCCCCACTCTCTAGCCCTGTAAAAAATACCACTATGGTTAATGATCCAGTGATAATGTCAATAAACCAAATAACAGTTACTAATCAGATTCATTAGAATCAAACTTATACATAACTTACAAAACAAAATAAGTTATTTTTGAGCTATGTCTATAGTTCACTATAGCCATGGCTTTCTATCTCAGATTCCAAGCCTGAATTTAGCAAGTATGTATGAGCTACACAGTCCACTTTTACTTCTTCAGTCAGCATTCCCATAGAGTGACAGTTCCCTGAAAGATGCAGGAGCTTTCTGAAACAAATCATTAGTATTCACAATAGACTGTAAACAGGATCCTAATGAATGAATTTACTAAACAATTGTTCTTGTTTATAGACATTAGCTCAAACTAGATCATTAGCTGTAACAAATGAGCTATTTCTTCAAATGACAAACAATAGAAGAAAGAAACACAAGAATGACGAATGTGTAGGGAACAGTGATGTATGACTGACCATGGGATAATGGAATTTGAGGATAACTTGTGGACAAAATGGATTGCAATGACAGTTTTAGCATTCTTTTCATTGTGTCCACATTAAATAGCAACCAACCAGGTAAATTAGCAGAAAATGACATGAATATGAACCAGTTAATTTTTTAATGGGATGACTTTTGGAGAAAACAGGCTTTCTGAAAAGGCTTTATTTCCTTTTTTCTTTTTTTATATCACTGTCTCTTTTTATTGACTCTCCTAATTTCCCTTCTAATGGAATTTTCCTTTCTAAAAAAACAAAAACAAAATAAAAAACAAATAAAACAAAAACAAACAAAAAAAGCAAGTAAGAAGAAACATGCTCATATACGTATTGAAAATATATACCTCATTCTTTCTTTACATATTTTATTTTTTCCCAGTTACATGCAGTTAAAATTTTGAATTTCCAACCCTCTCTTCATAAAGAAAATAGAATAAAAAAATGGTATGTTTCAATCTGCATTCAGATGCTTTAGTTCTTTCTCTCTATTAGTGGATAGACTTTTCTCAACATGAATCTCTTGGGGCTGTCTTGGATCTTAGCATTGTTGATAATAGTCAAGCCATTCACAATTGATCATCATACAAATTGATGTTACTGTGTACAGTGTTCTCCTGGTTTTGCTTACTTCACTTTACAACAATTCATATAAGTCTTTTCAGGTTTTTCTGAAATTGTCCTGTCATTTCTTATGGTACAATAATATTCTATTATAATCATACACCACAACTTGTTCAGCCATCCCCAAATTGATAGACATTCCTTTAATTTTCAGTACTTTGTTTCCACAAAAAGAACTGCTATAAATACCTATGTATAAAAAAAATTCCTTTAATTTTCAGTACTTTGTTTCCACAAAAAAACTGCTATAAATACCTATGTATAAAAAAGTACTTTTAATGTCTTTTTTAATGTCTTTGGGATACAGACATAATAGTTGCATTGCTGGATGAAAAGGTAAGCACAGTTTTATAGCTCTTTTGATGTAATTTCAAATTGTTCTCCAGAATGGTTAAATACTCAACCAACAGTGCATTAATGTCCCAATTTTTAACCTACCCCTCTAACATTTATTATTTTCCTTTTCTGTTATATTAGCCAGGCTGATAAATATGGGGTGGTACCTGAGAGTTATTTTAATTTGCATTTCTCTAATCTATAGTGATTTAGAATATTTTTGTATGACTAGAGATAGTTTTGATTTCTTTGTCTGAAAATTGCTTGTTTATATCCTTTGACCATTTATCAACTGGCGAATGCTTCTTATTTTTATTAATTTGGCTTATTTCATTATATATTTGAAAAATGAGACTTGTATCAGAAAAACTTGTTATGAATCTCACCCCCAATTTTCTGTCTTCTTTCAATTTTGACAGCATCAGTTTTATTCTTACAAAACATTTTTTAATTTAATGCAATTAAAATGATTCATTTCACTTCCTTTGGTCTTCTCTATCTTTTATTTTTTTGGTTATATAATCTTCTCTTATCCATTTAAATCATTCTTTATGTCTAAATCAATTATCCATTTTGATCTTATCTTGTTATATGGTGTAAAATATTTTTCTATGCCTAATTTCTTCCTTCCTTTCCAATCTTCTCTGCTTGGAAGCATCAACTTTCAAGCTTTTCAAGCATTTTTTCAAATAGAGAGGTCTTGTCCCAAAAGTGTGGATTTGGGGATTTATCAAACTCTAGACTGCTATATTTATTCACTACTATGTATTATGTAATCTTTTTCCAGTCATCTACCATACTATTTATTAATCAATACCAGATTATTTTCTTGATGTTCACTTTATAATAGTTTGAAATTTGGTAGTGTTAGGCTGCCTTCCTTGATATTTTCTTTTTATTGAATCCTTTGATATTCTTGACCTTTATTTTTTAGATAAATTTTATTATTATTTTTTCCCAGCTCTATAAATTATTTTGCATCAGTTTTACTGACATATAATTGAGCAAAATAACTTTTCAAACCATTTATTAATGCTAATTTTTAACATGGTTACATGATTCATTCTCCTACTTTCCCCTTCATACCCCGCACTCCCCCAACCCATGGCCAATGAACATTTTGACTGGTTTTAACATGTGTCATTGTTTAAGACATATTTCCAAATTGCTGTTCATTGCATTGTTGTGGTAGTTTTGAGTCTACATCCCCAATCATGTCCACCTCAACCCATGCATTCAAGCAGTTGTTTTTCTTATATGTTTCCTCTCCTGCAGTCCTTCCTCTGAATGTGGGTAGCGTTCTTTACCATAAATCCCTCAGAACTGTCCTGTGTCATTGCATTGCTGTTGGTACAGAAGTCCATAACATTCGATTTTACCATCGTATATCAGTCTCTGTGTATAGAGTTCTTCTGGCTCTGCTCCTTTTGCTCTGCATCAGTTCCTGGAGATCTTTCCAGTTCATGTGGAATTCCATCAGTTTATTATTCCTTTGAGTACAATAGTATTCCATCACCATCATATACCACAATTTGTTCAGCCATTCCCCAATTGAAGGACATACCCTCCTTTTCCAGTTTTTTGCCACCACAAAAAGCCCAGCTATAAATATTTTCATACAAGTCTGTTTATCTATGATCTCTTTGGGGTGCAAACCCAACAATGGTATGGCTGGATCAAATGGCAGGCATTCTTTTATAGCCCTTTGAGCATAGTTCCAAATTGCCATCCAGAATGGTTGGATCAGTTCACAACTCCAACAGCATTGCATTAATACCCCAATTTTGCCACATCCCCTCCAGCATTCATCACTCTCCCCTTCTTTCATTTTAGCCAATCTACTAGGTGTGAGGTGATACCTCAGAGTTGTTTTGCTTTGCATTTCTCTGATTATTAGAGATTTAGAACACTTTCTCATGTGCTTATTGATAGTTTTGATTCCTTTACCTGAAAATTGTCTATTCATGTCTTTTGCCCATTTATCAATTGGGGAATGGCTTGATTTTTATACAATTTATTTAACTCCTTTTATATTTGAGTAATTGGACCCCTATCAGAGTTTTTTGTTATAAAGATTTTTTCCCAATTTGTTGTTTCCCTTCTGAATTTGGCTGCTTTGTTTTTGTTTGTAAAAAAGCTTTTTAGTTTAATATAATCAAAACCATTTAATTTACATTTTGTAATTTTCTCTAACTCTTGCTTGCTTTTAAAATCTTTCCTTTCCCAGAGATCTGACAAGTAAACTATACTGTGTTCACTTAACTTATTTATAGTTTCCCTCTTTATAATCAAGTCATTCACCCATTCTGAATTTATCTTGGTGTAGGGTGTGAGATGTTGATCTAAACCTAATCTCTCCCATATTCTTTTCTAAATTCCCCAAAAGTTTTTGTCAAATAGTGGACTTTTGTCCCAAAAGTTGGGCTCTTTGGGTTTATCATACACTGTCTTGCTGACATCATTAACCACAAGTCTATTCCACTGATCATCCCTTCTATCTCTTAGCCAGTACCATATTGTTTTGATGACTGCTGCTTTATAGTATAGTTTAATATCTGGTACTGCTAGGTCCCCTTCCTTTACATTTTTTCATTATTTCCCTTGATATTCTTGATCTTTTGTTATTCCAAATGAACTTTGTTATAGTTTTTCCTAATTCAGTAAAGAAGTTTTTTGGTAGTTTGATAGGTATGGTGCTAAATAGGTAAATTAATTTGGGAAGAATGGTCATTTTTATTATTTTAGCTTGTCCTACCCATGAGCAATCAATGGTTTTCTAATTGTTTAGATTTAGTTTTATTTCTTTGGAAAGTGTTTTATAGTTGTGATTGTATAATTCCTGTGTTTGTTTTGATAGATAGATTCCTAAGTATTTTATATTGTCTAGGGTGACTTTAAATGGTGTTTCTCTTTCTACCTTTTGCTGCTCTAATGTGTTGGAAATATATAGAAATGTTGATGATTTATGTGCATTTATTTTGTATCCTGCAACTCTGCTAAAGTTGTTGATTATTTCAACCAGCTTCTTAGTTGATTCTCTAGGATTTTTTAAGTAGACCATCATAGCATCTGCAAAGAGTAATAGCTTAGTCTTCTCATTGCCTATTTTGATATCTTCAATTTCTTTTTCTTCTCTAATTACTACTGCTAGTGTTTCTGGTACAATGTTGAATAATATAAGTGATAATAGGCATCCTTGTTTCACTCCTGATCTTATTGGGAAGGCTTCTAATTTATCCCCATTGCATATGATGCTTTTTGATGGTTTTAGGTATATACTGTTTATTATTTTTAGGAAAGGTCCTTCTATTCCTATACTTTTCAGTGTTTTCAATAGGAATGGATGCTGTATTTTGTCAAAGGCCTTTTCAGCATCTATTGAGATAATCCTGCGATTTTTGTTTGTTAGATTGTTGATATGGTCATTTATGTGGATGGTTTTCCTAATTTGAACCAGCCTTGCATTCCTGGTATAAATCCCACCTGATCATGGTGGATGATCTTCTTAATTACTTGCTGGAGTCTCTTTGCTAATATTCTATTTAAGATTTTTGCATCTATGTTCATTAGGGAGATTTCTTTTTCAGGAAGACTAATGATTCTCAGATTGTCTGTTCTAGATCTGTTTTCTTGGTCTGTCACTTCTTTATTGAGATATTTCATATTTCCTTCTATTTTATGTCATTTGAGTTTGTTTTATTTGTTCTTGCTGTCTTGAGAGATCATTGGCTTCTAATTGCTCAATTCTAGCCTTTAGGGACTGGTTTTCGGCTATAATCTTTTGGTTTTCCTTTTCAATCTGGTCATTTCTGGTGTTCAATTTGCTTATCAGTTCATTTGATTTCTGAGTCTCACTTTCCAATTGTAAAATTCTTCCTTTTAAACTGCTATTTTCTTGCCTGATTTCCTTTTGAACTATTCCCCATTTCTCTAGCCAAATCTTTTCCAACTTTCTTGACATCTCAGATTTGAACTCTTCAAGAGCTTGTGACCAGTTTTCATTATTTTGGGAGGGTTTTGATGTGATTGCTTGTTTTTTCTCCTCTTCTGTTTGCTCTGTTGTCTGGATTTTCTCTGTGTAAAACTTGTCGAGTGTTAAAGATTTCTTCTTCTTGTTGTTAATCTTTCTCTTCTGGGCTTCATGATTCTTGGTTGCCATTTTAAGCCCAGCCCCTTCTCAGCTTTAACCTCATGCTCAGGGACTGTCTGTACTTTTTAGGCTCCTGAGGTATCATGTCTGGTTATTCTCAAAGTCAAGCTACCTGGAGCTACCCCTTGCTTGATCCTCTGCCAGAAGCTCCTTTACAAGTCTCAAGGAGCTTCTTCCACAGACATATACCCATCTGCACTTGTTCCCCACTCAAGGTTTCAGAGCCTTTGCTCGCGCCTGCATCCCCCTCCACCCGAGCCTGCACTCAGTGTCAGCTCTCAAAGTCCACGTGTGTTCTTTAGCCTTTTGGGGTATTAAGTCTTGCTGAACTCAGGAACAGGCCCTGGAGCTGCCAATGACTCAATGGGTGGCCCGAATTTGCTCTACTTCTTTTGTGCTGGCTTTGGCAATGTAGGTGGTGTGTGGGGGGAGAGGGTTGCTCAGCCTGCGATTTAGTGAGAGCTGTTTCACCCCTTTATACAATGGAAATGCCCCGATTCCACGTACCTTCCACTCTGTGCCCTGTTGTGAAGACCCTCTGTTCGTCTGGATTTGTTTTTATGTCCCCTTGAGGAGTCCTGTATGTTTCAGTTAGGAGAGGTTATGCAGCTGCTTTTTACTCTGCTGCCATCTTAATCTGGAAGTCTAGATATTTTGCCAGCAACATTACTTTTAATGAGTAATTTAATTTCTCTTTATTGGTAGTGTAATTGCTATTTTCAGTTTTTCAATTTTATTATTCTCTCTTGATTTTGGTGTTTAAGGATTTTAATTTGTTCTTTTCTAGATTTTTTAGTTGCATGCCTTTTTCAGTTAATCAGCTCTTTCTCAGTTTTAGTGATGCACATGTTTAGAGAAAAATTTTTGCATTAAGTGCTGCTTTAATTGCATCCCATGAATTTTAAAATGTTGTTTCACTGTTGTCATTCTCTTTAATGAAATTATTTATTTTTTATTACTTGTTCTTCGACCCACTCATTCTTTAGGGTTTCTTTATTTAGTTTCTGATTAATTTTTTAATCTATGTACTTATGCCCCTTTATTGAATATATTTTTGAATTGTGTCCTGGAAAGGGTGCATTTAATATTTTTGCTTTTCTGAATTTAATTCTTGAGGTCCTAATATTCTTACACATGGACAGTTTTTGTGAAGGTTCCACTTATAGCTGAGAAAAAGTTATATTTCTTTCTCTTTCCATTCAATTTTATCAAAAGGTCAATCATTTCTAAATTTTCTAAGATTTTATTGAAATCCTTAATTTCTTTCTTATCTATTTTATTGTTAACATTCTCTGCCTTTAATTGGGAAAGCTGAGGTTCCCCACTAGTATAGTTTTACTATTTTCCCCTGTAATTCATTTCTTTTAAGAATTTGGGTGATATGCCATTTGATGCACATGTTTTTAGTATTGATATTTCCTCATTGTAGTGATTTTCAACAAGACATAATTTTCTTACTAATCTCTTTCAATTAAATATTTTTTTCATGTCTTGCTTTGAGATAATGATATTGATTGATATCCCTGCCTTTTTTACTTTAGCTTAAGCATAAGAAATTCTTCTCCAGTCCCCTATTTTAACTGTGGAAGTCTCTGTGTTTCAATTGCATTTCTTTTATACAACATAGTGTTGGTTTCTGTTTTCTAATACAATCTGCCATTCAATTCCATTTTGTGGGTGAGTTTTGCCCATTCAAACTGAGGCATATTTACTAACTGCATTTCTCTCTATCTTATTTTTTTCTGTTAATTTCTTCTCTCTCTTTTTATCCTTTTCTTCCTCAAAAGTCTGTTTTTGTTTGACCACTGCCTTTTTAAAAACATCTTTCCTTTTAGTCTCTCCCTTTCTTTCATCCCTGCTACTATCCTTTCCTACTTCCTTTTGGGTAATATAGATTTCTATTACCAATTGCAGATACATGCAGATATTTATAATTATATATGTATATAAATATATATTTCCACTTTGAATCAATCTAACCATGAGTGTGAGGTTCAAGGATTGCTTTCTTCCCTACTCTATTCCCCTTCAATGTAAAAGCTCTTTCTTATATGCCTCTTTCAAGTGAAATTTTTTACTCTTCTTCTTCTCCCTTTTCTCTTCTCCAAGGGTATCCTTTATTATTATATATTCATTTTTCCATATCATCCCAATGTCATCAAGTCACTTTCATGCCCTCTTTCAATATAGAATCTTTCTAAGTATACTAAAAAGTTACATATATATTCTCTCCTACACAGAAAGGTAAATGAGTGAACCTTATTGAATCTTTATGAGTTCTCTTTTTTCATTACCTTTTCTTCTCTTGTATCTTATATTTGAACATCATATTTTCTATTCAGCTCGTTTTTTATCAAGATTTCTTGACATACCTATATTTCATTAAATATACTTTTTTTAAATGCCCAGTAGATTTATATTCAATTTCTCTGGACAGATCATTCTTGATTGTGATCCTAGTCCCTTTGCATTCTATGACACCTTATTCCAAGCTATCTGCTCCTTTAATGTGAAATTTAAATTGATACTGCTCCTCAGGGCCACTGCTTCCTTAGGACCAGAAATGATATAATTTCTTGGAGTCACTGATCCTTTGTGCCCAGAAATGATACTTCTCCTCAGGGACTCTACTCATTTGACCATAAGTATTCTTCTCTGCTCTTGAACTATTACTCAGAAGTGGGCAATGAAGTTGTCAAATATCTCATCCAGCATACATTGCTAGGACAGGGGTTCCTTATAATCTCTTTCTAAATAGTTTTGAGGTCTCCTTTCTGACTCTAGTTTGATAATTCTCAAATTTGCTGCTGCTTCTGTCACTACCACCCAGTCCTAAACTAGTTTCATTCACATGGGTTCAGAGCTATCTGCCATCTCTCGGTCACAGATCTCTCATTCCAATCTTCTAAGTTGTTTTGGGATGGAAGAATATCTCCCTCTGACATTTTGTTGTTTCTAACACTTCAAAATTAAATATGATGTGTGCCTGAAAGTTGTTTGGAAGTAAATGTAGGGAGAGTTCAGATGAGGACTTCTCCACTATCTTGACTTCGTCTTCTGAAATACGCATATTCTTCTTTTCTATATTAGTTCTATGATGCTCTGTGACCTGAAGATATTTTGCTATTGTACAGTCTAGGAATCCAGATCCTAGAAGTTTGCACACACAAAAAACACCATGAAAGATGTGTTACTTGCTTGTGGGATGGGTCAATGAATATTTACTCCTAGACAGAATAACCGTTTTCTGCTTCTACTAAAAAGTAGAATCAAAGTTGGAGGGTGTGTGGGAAGCAAGATTCACTGATACTCTATTGCTAGAGATATGAATTGGATATACTGTTCTAGGAGGCAAGGTGAAATTTTCAAGAAAAATGACTAAATTGTTTGTTGATATCTTGATTCAGTGACAACAGTGCTGGGCATGAAGCCCACATAGGTCAAAGACAGAGGAAAATATTTATAGCAGCACCCTTATGGAAATAAAAATACTAGAAGCAAAAGTGATGTCCGTTGGTTTTTGGAATGTACAAATAAATTGAACTATACTAATATAATGGAAAAGTTAAGTACCAAGAAATTGGGAATGTGCCAATTTCTGAGAAACATGGAAAGATTTTTTTCAAACTGATGCAGAACAAATAAAATGAAGCTAAGAGTACAATAAATAAAATGACAATGAAAAGGGAAACACTAAAATATATGAGCATTCATTTTAATTTCAAGACCAATTCTATTTCCAGAAGACCAAAAATAAAATCTATCTCTTCTCAATCGGGTAGTGGTAGATAATGGGTATAGAGTGAAGTACACATGATCATGTGGAAAATGTGATGATTGGCTTTTCTTAATTGTGTATTTTTATTGCAAGCTAATATCATAGTAGAAATTATATTAATTGTTTTGAATCCATCAATTAAACATTAAGAAAGGGGGGAAATGAAAATAAATATCAAATTTGCCTATGTTAAAGTTTTCATTCCATATACCTTAGCTTTCTTAGCTCCATTATCTTAAATAATATTCAGTATGTATCACAAAGAATTATGTAAATGAGGTAATCTGTAGGAAAAATAGAAATATCAATTATTATTCTAGAAAAGGCACAATAAACTCTGAAGAAAAAAGGTATAAATAGACATGAGAAAATGGGATTAAAGAATAGAAAATAAGTTTTTTTGATGGAAAGAAAGTCAATAGAATTCGTTGTACGTGTATTTATGTTCATTGGAGGGGAATATTTTTGGTAGGATAGGTGCATATGGGAAAGCACCAGAGAGAATGCTAAGCAAGGAGGAAAGCATATGTACTCATGTAGAAAGTAGCTACACTGGTATAGAAATTGAGGGAAGGGAAAGGATGGTGCTTATAGAGTAATGAAACTTCCACTGGAAATAAACATAGAAGAATGAACAGCTCCAAAAGATTTTTTTTCTTATTTCAAAATTCATTAAATTAATGTGCCATAGTAGATCCTCATAATAGGCTGCATTTTTATAGTACTTTAAGGTTTACAATGCACATTACTAATATTTCATTTGATCCTTTTAACAACCCTTGGTGATAGGTGCTATTATTATCCTCATTTTACAAATGAGAAATTGAGATTGACAGAAATGAAGAGATTTAAAATTAAATCACTTGCTATGAGGCACATGGCTATTCACTTCATGAAAGAGGTTTCTAACTCAAGCCTTTCTGACTCCAGGCCTAGTATTATATTGCATTACCAAGCTGGGAAGTAAACTGGTTTTGGTTTCAGGACAAAGTGGGTTTGAGTCTTACCTGTGGAACATACTGACTATGTGAGCCTGAACAAGTGATTTAAACTTTCAATTTCTCTGACGATGCTCAGAGACAGTTGCTTTCCTGCATTGTAAGAGTGAGTTTTCAAAATTAAAGTAAATTTATTTTACTTAACAAATATCTATTTTCTCTATCTCCTACATTTCTCACTAGAAAGAAGAGAATAGCAAAATCTTTGTAGAAAATATGAATAGTCAAGTAAAAACAAATGCTGGCATTACCTATCCACATAAAAATAAATGACCAAATAAATAAGTGGATGAATAAATGTCCCAATTGGCACCTTTAGTCTATCATCTCTGTCAGCAAAGCAGTTAATACATTTCATGATAGCTCCTCTGGATTCATGATTAGTCATTACATTGATTAGAGTTCTAAAGTATTTCAAAGTTGCATATCTTTATAATGATTTATTATTATTATTTTATAAAATTTTCACCTCATTCTCCTCAGTTCAGTCTGCATTGTTTCATAGAACTGTTTCCTGACTTCTTTGATATTTCCCTCTTCATCTTTTCTTATGGAATAGTTGTATCCCATTATAACTAAATATTATAATTTGGTTATTTACTAATTGATGGACACCCTGTCCATTTCTAGTTCTGTGCCACCACAAAAAGAATTGCTGCAAATATAGATCGAAGTTTTCATTTTACTTTGACTTATTTGGTGTATAGATCTAACATTAGTATCAGTGCATCAGAGTGTGCTCAAATCAGGAAATTTTAAATAGAACTGCTAATTGCTTTCCAGAATGGAGGAGTTTCTTCACTACAAGTTCCCTACAACAAAGCAAGAAAAGACTTGGACTAAGAATAATATTTAAAAACAATCTGAGAATTAACTCCCCCCCAAAGCATTTCTTGCTCTCCAGGTGCTTGCCTTCTCCTAGATATGAAATAAAAATTTATAAATCTGGTCAAATAGCTTTTTTTCCTGTATCCTTATGACCTGGGCACAGAAAATTGAGAATATTAGCAAACCTGATATTAGAATCAGCCCAGTGAGATCTGTGCATCATGAGAGAAGATATCACAACTCTGCAATCCAAAATTCTAACCTTTGGAAACTCAAAATTTGAGACTTGCAAGGGATACTAGAGACCTGGAATCAATCCAATAGGAAGGACGCCCCTTCACTATGCCTTTGCCAAATACCCATGTGATTTCTGCTTCAAGACTTCCACTGTTCATTAGGGAACTCACTTCTTTAGATAGCTGACATTTTAGGAACTTGTTATTTAATTGGCAAGTAAAAATCCACGGTAATCTATACTTAAATTATTAGTGCCATGTCCTATTTTAAAACCAATATTAGAAGGGAAGCAACAAATTAGGAAAAAATCTTTATAACAAAAACCTCTGACAAAGATCTAATTACTTAAGTTTATAAGGAGCTAAATCAATTGTACTAAAAATCAAGCCATTCCCCAATTGATAAATGGGCAAGGGACATGAATAGGCAATTTTCAGATAAAGAAATCAAAACTATCAATAAGTACAAGAAAAAGTGCTCTAAATCGTTAATAATTAGAGAAATGCAAATTAAAACAAATCTGAGGTACCACCTCACACCTAGTATATTGGCCAATATAACAATAAAGGAAAATAATAAATGTTGGAGGAGATATGGTAAAATTGGAACACTAATGCATTGCTGGTAGAATTGTAAGTTGATACAACCATTCTAGAAGGCAATTTGGAATTATGCCCAAAGGGCTTTTAAAGAATGCCTGCCTTTGATCTTGCAATACCACTACTGGGTTTGTACTCCAAAGAGATTAAAAAATGTTTGTACAATAATATTTATAGCTGCACTTTTTGTGATGACAAAAAAATTGGAAAACAAATGGTCATTCCTCTATTGGGGAATGGCTGAAAAAATTCTGGTAAATGATGGTGATGGAATACTATTGTGCTATAAGGAATATAGAACTGCTTGATTTCTATATGAACTGGAAAGATGTCCATAAACTGATTCTGAATGAAATGAGTAGAACCAAGAGAACATTGTACATGGTAATTGAAAAATTGTGGGATGATCAAATATAATCGATTTTGCTATAAGTTCCCTTGGAACTTATAAAAAAGAATGTGATCCACCTCTAGAGAAAGTACTATGGGAGCAGAAATGCAGAAGAAAAACATATGATGTATCACTTCTTTATATGAGTGTATTATTTGGAGTTGTGGTTTTTAAAAGACTACTCTATTACAAATATAAGTAATATGGAAAGAGGTTTTGAGAAATAAGATGTATAAACCAGTGGAATTGCTTATCAGCTCTGGGAGGAAGGAGGGAAGAGGGGAGGGAGAGAACATGAATCATTTAACAGTTAAAAAATATTCTAAAAAATTAAAAAATGTGAACAAAAGTGTGTGTTTTAGAGTTAGAAAATCTGGGTTCAAATCTTAGGTCTACCTCTTACTAGTTTTAGGAAGTTGAACAAGTCACTTAATCCCTCTGAGACTCAGTTTCCTCCTTTATAAAATGTTTTATGAAGTCCATTATAACTCTAGATCTGTCTTCTTATATATTGAAATCCAAAAGAGATGAAGTATCTTATAGCTTGAGGTTACAAAAATAGAAAATAACAAAGCTTGGATTTAAACCCACATAATGGCATTTTGAACTTAATGTAAGAAGGCAGGGAAAGAATGACACATAGATTTTTGGACATAGCTAATGTGAGAATTTATTTCTCTTGGATAAGCAATTTATTATAATTTATTGTATATTTATAAGAAATAATTTATATTATTGTTACTTTACATATATGATGTTATACATAAAATTAAAAATGAACCCATATATATACACATATATTTAATTTGTAATGAAATTTCAAAATATAATTCAGAAAATAGAGTTAAACTTTCTGTTGTCCTTTTTGTCTTGGTTGCATTGCTTTTGTTTGTACAAAACCTTTTCAATTTAATGTAATCAGAATTACCCATGCTTCCTTAATTTGCCTATGGCATCACCCTTTATGTATTAAATTATGTAATCTTGTTATATGGTGTGAGGTATTGCTTTCTTCACAGTTTCTGCCATATCATTTTCCAAATTTCCCTATGTTTTGGTTAAATAGTGAGTTTTTGTCCCAATAACTAGGATCTTTTGATTTAACAAATATTAAATTGCTATGGACAATTATTATTAGGTTTTGTGTATATAATCTATTCTATTGATTTACCATTCTATTTCTTAGCCAATATCAATTGTTTCAGTGATTACTGCTTTCTGTCAAATACAGTTTAAGATCTGGTAATCCTAGGTCATGTGCCTTCACATTTTTTTTTATTGATTCCCTGGATATTCTTGACCTTTTCTTCATTCAGATGAGTTTTGTCATTACTTTTTTCTAGCTCTAAAAATAATTTTTGGCAGGTTGAATAGTATGGCCCTGAATAAGTAGATTAATTTAGATAAAATGATCAATTTTATTAAATTTTCTTGGCCTTTCCATGAACTATAAATATTTTTAGTTGTTTATATATGACTTTATTTGTGTGAAAAGTGTGTTTCATTTAAGTTCATGGAGTTACTGGGTTTGTCTTGGCAGGCTGACTTCCAAGTATTTTATGTACCAGCAATTTAAATTGAATTTATTTTTCTATTTTTGCTGCTGGACTTTTTTAGCAATGTATAGAAGCTGATGATTTGTGTGGGTTTATCTTATATCCTATAACTTTGCTAAAGTTGTTAATTATTTGAACTAATTTTTAGTATGTTCTCTAGCATTCTCTAAGCATACCATCATATCATCTGTAAAGAGTGATACTTTTTTCATTGCATATTCTAATTTAATTTCTTTCTTTTTTCTTATTGCTATAGATAGCATTTGTAGTACAGTGCTAAATAATAGTGGTGATAATGAGCATCCTAGTTTCTTCCCTTTTCTTATTTGGAAGACTTCTAACTTGTCCCTTTCTCTATGGTGTTTCACCACTAGTGATGGTGCAGGCATCATGCCTTTTTTTTTTTTTGTCAATTTTTGAGAGTGGTGATTTTTTTCTTTGAGGATGTAATTCATTGAGGCTTCAAGATTTGAACTAAATTCATAGATTTAAAATTATGAGGGATCATTAAGTGCAATGTCTTTGTTTTATGTATGAGAAACCTAAAGTCTTTAGGTGCTAAGAAAGTAACTGATCCAAGGTAACACATATTCAGTTGCTGAAATAGAATTTGAATCTCCTTTCTCTGACTCCAAATTCAGCATAGTTTCTATTTTTTCTCAGAGAAATATTGGCTAGATGACCCTAAGCAAGTTCCTTAACATCTAAGCTCAGGGGATCCATGAGGTCATATTATTTTCATAATAATTCTAAGATTTTTTTTAATTTCTTATATAGTAAATATCAATAGTCATAACCCAAATAAGACCAAACTTTTCACATTCCAAAATAATTTTCAAGAATGTAATGAGATTTGAGCTCAAAAAGTTCAGGAATTGCTGCTAGACAACAACTTGTTAAGACTATAAGTCACAGAGCACATATAAATCTATATCAATGTAGGGAAATTTTCTAGGAGTTATCTATACTAATAAAATTCCCAGCCCAAGCCCTATTCCTAGCCTCATTTTTCCTCTTTTTGGTTTCAATTCCCTATTAATCATTTTTATACTAACTTTTCCTATGAAAGGATTATTCTCTTTGGGAAAAACAAACAAACAAAAAAAAGAAGTAAAACCAGATGTGAATAGATAAGTTTACTCACTACCATGGACTCTCATCATCTTTTACACTCTTAACAATGGATGTCTCTCTTCTTTGATCTTTCTCTTTCCAACAAATTAAACTTTAATTCTCCTTTTTTGTGGTCTCTAGCATTCCTTGCCATGTTCAGCTTATTCTGAACTTTCAGCCTCCTGCCCCTTTTTAAATGGCTCAGCTTTCCTCATTTCTATATGTGTTTTTAAAAGATACATCTTTATAAATCTCAGAAACTGAGCATATGCAATTTTAAAGTCAATTGATAACAATTCAATTTTCCCTTCCATTAAAATTCTTCACTGACTTATCTCCCTATTCAGCATATAGGTGGCTTCCAACTCCTGGTCCTCATTCCTTTCCTCTGCTTTTTCTCCACATTCTGTCTTAGAAATATCAAGTCACTCCTCCATCTTGACTTTGACTATCACTCCTGGGTGGGTAACTCCCAGATCTTGTTTTCCAGCTCTAGACTCTTTCTTGAACCCCAAACAGATATTTTAGCAGCCTCTTTGGCCATTTTCTCTGGTTATTCCATAAAGACATTTTCAGCACTTATGAAAATGAACTGATCCTCTTTACCCAAAAAATCAGCTCCTCCTCCTGACTTCCCTATTTTTGTTTGTTCTGGCAATAAATTTCATCTATGCTATATATTGGTGGCAGTGCCCTCTTTCCAGACCCCTTGACAGAAAATCTCGAAGTTACCTTTGATTCTTCTTTTTTCTTTCCCCAAATTCAGTAGTAAACTTTTAGCAGTTGTATCTTTGCAATGTTTTATGACTATTTCCTCCTTTCTATTTCCACTACTATGTATTCTGTTATGTAAATTTGCTTCTAAAATTACTTTCACTGTATTCCATAAAAATGAGTATGCTATATTAACTTTTTGTTTTTCTTTATAATTTCTATTTTATTATTTGGACATAATTGTTTCTATAATTTTGTCTTAGATAATTATTAAGTACTTTTAAAAGTTTTCCTTTAGTTTTGTATGTTTTGATTGAATTTTTATTAGTGATTACTATTTTATTTCATTATTACTAGAAAAGAAAATGCTTAAATTTTATGTCTTGTTTTCTTTGCAAGTTCATATGTACTAAAGAGTGATCACCATTTAAAAAGGTTTAATGCATGTGATAGAATATAGAGTGAATCCCCCTAACATTTTTATTTTCTCTATATAGACTTATCAAGTAGCTATTTTCAGCATCCTATTCATCTGTCCTTTAAATTTTTCCTTCCTGTTTGATTTATATGTTGTACTGGGAGTTACTGAAGCCTCCCATTATTATTATATTCTAGTCTAAAACTTTTTAAAATTCCCCTGTAATTAAATATTCCCCAATAAAGTTGGTTGTTATGTTGTTAGCATATATATGAATATTGTAATGTTTCATTATTTAAAATTCCTTAAAATATGATAATTTCCTCCTTTAATCCTTTCAAAGCCTTAAGTTTCAGTGCCTTGAATTCAACGTTGTCCAGTCCTTTGACTACAGATTTCCTGAAATCAGTGGAAGCAATACAAATTTCAGTTGAATCTTTATGTCTATCATAAGTATATTTCCTTTAGACAATATATTCTCTGGTTGTCTTTTTAATCCATTCTGTTACTCTTTTCCTTTCCAAAGGGAAGCTAAATTTATTTCTATTCAGGACTTATATTAAGTTTGATTTTTCCTTTACTCTACTGAATAATATTGCTTATTTTACTAACACAGGTTATATTCTACTTTGTCACTAGTGTTAATAAAGTCTTGGGCACTCTTCTTTTTTGGCTTCATATTATCTCTCGTCAGTTTCATTAGCTCCCATGGATTAAATTTTCACCTCTAAATAGATCCTAAATATATATACTTAGCATGAGTTTATATTCTGAGCTATAGCTTCATATCACCATTAACCTTTAGGATATTTCAAACCGGATGTCCCATGGACAATCCAAACTTAACATGTCCAAACAAGGACTTTTCATCTTCTCTTCTCAATCTTCCCTTTCTTTTGAATTTGGCTCTGCTTCCCTTATTTAAATATGTGCTAAATACACATCTTTATAAATCTCAAAACATTAACATGTGCAATTTTAAAGCCATTTGGTTGGTCTTGTCAAGGGTAAAGACTCACTTTTACAATCTCAGTGTTGCCCTTGAGTCCTTGCTCTCACTTACCACATATACTCAGTCATTTTCCACATCTCATTTCTTCCTTCACAACACCTTTTATATCCCCTTCTCATTGACCATAGAGACACAAGCCTAGTATAGGCCCTCATGTTTTGGAAATAAATAATTTGAATTATTTCTTTGAGCTCTATTATCTATTTTCATTACTTTTAATTGTAAAATTATCAGAAATTCTCCCTCATTTTGGTGATTTCCTTTTGTTTGGCTATTAGTTCTCACTCTCCTGCTATTTTTAAAACCTTTATCTTCTGTCTTAGAATCAATACTGTGTATTGGTTCTAAGGCAGAAGAGTGGTAAGGGCTAGGCAAGGGGGAATCAAGTGACTTGCCCAAGTTCACAATGCTAGAAAGTGTCTGTGCTCAGATTTGAACCCAGGATTTCCTGTCTCTGAGCCTGGCTTTCTATCCACTGAGCCACTCTCCATCAAAACAATATTATTTCTGGGGGCAGCTGGGTAGCTCAGTGGATTGAGAGCCAGGCCTAGAGACGGGAGGTCCTTGGTTCAAATCCGGCCTCAGACACTTCCCAGCTGTGTGACCCTGGGCAAGTCACTTGACCCCCATTGCCTACCCTTACCAATCTTCCACCTATAAATCAATACACAGAAGTTAATGGTTTAAAATTAAAAAAAAACAAACAATATTATTTCTAAGTTAATCCATGGTTTTTTTTTAAATTGTGGTATATGCTGGTGATGTAATACTACTGTGCTCAAAGGAATAATAAATTGGAAGAATTCCATGTGAACTGGAATGACCTCCAGGAATTGATGCAGAGTGAAAGGAGCAGAGCCAGAAGAACATTGTACAGAGACTGATACACTGTGGTAAAATAGAATGTAATGGACTTCTTTACTAGCAGCAATGCAATGACCCAGAAGGATTCTGAGGGATTTATGGAAAAGAATGCTATCTACATTCAGAGGAAGAACTACAGGAGTGGAAACACAGAAGAAAAACAACTGCTTGAACACATGGGTTGATGCAGATATGATTGGGGATGTAAACTCGAAATGACCTTTTTTAACACATGTTAAAACCAGCGAAATGCAGATCAGCTATGGGGGAAGGGGGTAAAGGGTGGGGTGTGAAGTGACATGAGTCCCTTCATGAGAACATGAATCATGTAACCATGGAAAAATTTTCTAAAAAAATAAAAAATACATAAAAATATAAAGAAATATAAAAAATGAAAATACCCTGATAATCAAGTAAGTACAGGAACAGCCTAACTGACTTAGAAATCTGAATCTAAAAGAGTAATGATTGGTTCAGGAGAGAGGAGCCCAGGAAGCTACCATCAAGAGGATGCCCACTGAGCAATGAGAGGTCAGGAAATTGCTTAGGAAGATGTTCCTGCATAGACAGGCTTTCTGAATAGCATTTTATTAAAAGTTGGTAACTTTTTCCAATAAAGAATAATAATTATAACTACTATATATATATATATATAAATTTCTCTACCAAAAATTCCAAGTTGTGAATTTCATTGTCATCTGGACACATTTCCAATTGATTAGTTTAAATCTCCATTTTATTCTTTTTAGATGATCCTTTATTCTTCCCAATTAACTTATTATCTACATTTTGGAGTCTTTGGATGGCTTTCAATCTTTGTTTCAGAGATTATTATAATGCTATTTCCCTTTGTCTTCCTTCTAAAATCTTACTTTGCTTGTCCTTTTAATTGTGTTTCTATGTATTTCTTTAAGGAAATTTTCTTATGATGATTTCTGTGGAGGTTATTTTTTATGATGGAATAAGGTTTTCTTCTAGATGGGCTATTAAATTGTCCTTCTCTCATATGACCCTTCTCAACAATATTTCTACAAAATTTCCCTCCTCTGAATTATAATAAAATAATGTTCTTCTGATCTTGGACTTCTTTGGGCTATATGCCAAATATTGGAATATATGGGTTAAAGGCTTTAGGCATTTTATAAAAGTAACACTAAATTGCTTTCTAGAATGCTTAGATCATTTCAAAGCCTCACAAACAGTACATTAAGTTGCTGTTCTTTCCACAATCCTCCAAAACTGATTCCTATGTTCTATCTTTGCCAATTTGCTGGATATGAGGTGAAACCTCAGAGTTGCTTTGATTTGCATCAAATATATACATAAAGAAAAAAATATTTCCCTCATAATTATCCAGGAAATAGCCTCCATTTTTGACACTTCTTGAGATATATAGATGTAATCTTCCCACATGCTTGATTTTGGGCAAAATATAGTAGGTTGGAGAAAACAGAGTGAACATTAAGTATCTTAGTCCAGAAATAAAATGGCCAGTGTTCTGTTCCTATCTGCATCACTAGTTTGCTCTTATGCTAAGAAACTATTAATATATCTATTTCTTCACCTATAAATTATAACTCCTCTCTGCTGCATGCCTCACATTCAGAAATATTTTCAGCTTTCTAACTTGCTTTTGAAAACATTCTGTGCTTCCAGTAAGAATGCTGACTATTTCTGGCATATGATCATAGACAATTCACTGGAAGCCATTAATCTACTCTGTTCTCTATGGGAGCTGGGATAGATGACCTCTTAAGGTCCCTTATAACCTTGTGGGTCTATTTTAATTCTATATTTCTCAGACAACACCTTAACATAAGATCTCAGATTTGATGTAGAAATGCCTGAAGCATCCCCATCCTTTAGAAATTTCACTATTTGTGTGCAAATCAAATATCCATAGGCATTATTATTGAAGTGATGAAATATAGTACTCTGGAAAAAATACTGGGATAATTTATGCAATATGGATTCAAGTCTATAAGAGTAAACAAATAATTCATCTACATTTACATTTTGAGTAAGTATAGGGGACTGAATGATATTTTGGACTTGAAAATCCAGAAATGGTATGTTCATTTCATAATTTTTAAGTGATGTTCAGTATTCTTCAACATATATTCTTCAACAGCCATCCTGATTCACAAGGTGTTTTTATGTGTCTCAGTCTCTATATATCTATGCTATTATTGTGTAGCTGACACATAATTCCTATTCCCATATCTCAAATAATCTAATTCAGTTATTCTGAAGCTTTTTGGTCTCAGGGCCCCTTTACATTCTTAAAATTCTTAGAGGACCCCAAGGAAGTCTTTAAAATGCTATTTCTATTAATAGTATATCATTAGAAACATACATATATAGAGATAAATTATAAGTATTAAGAGTATAATTTATTATTAGTAATATGTATTCATTAATTTTAACACAATAAAAATCCATTGTATATTAACAAAAAATGAGTCATTAATTTACATATTTTCACAAATCTTTTTGACATCTGGTTTAATACATGACAGCTGGATTTCCATATCTGCTTCTGCATTCCATCTATTGCAATATTTCTCTTTGATTGAAGTATATGAAGAAAATTCAGGCTAAAACATACAGGTAAATATTTAGAAAAGGTAGGGGAATTTTAATATGCTAATCAGTATTATTATGAAAATAATTTTGATCTCAGAGATCTCCTGAAAGAGTCTCACAGACCTTTAGGAGTCCTCAGAACACAGATTGAGAATTATTACTCTGATAATACCATGATATCATAGGCACGGATGTTCTCTCCAACTATACTAGACCAGTTCATCCTTTGTGATTCTGATACATGTCTTCTTTTAAAGAAATAAGGGACTATGAAGAATGAGAATCAAGGATGGCACTAAAGAAATGTCTGACTAACAAGGAATATGACCTTTGCACATGGAAGGAAGGAGGGAGAGAGAGAGAGAGAGAGAGAGAGAGAGAATCGGTGGTTAATGTTATGGATAAAAAAGGGGACACTAAAGTTGGGCGGTGCTCTCCTTCCCTTGCTGAATGAGGAGGGGTAAAGGTGATTGAAGCAATAGGAGAGGAATGAAAGGGAAGACTGAGTTTAGGGAGGAATGGACAAGGTGGTATTAGGATGGTAAGGGTACAGGGTGAAGTGTTCGGGAGAGTCAGCTAACACAGGCTAGACACTAAGGCTAATGACAGAGGATAGTGAGGGGAAATAGGCTGAACCCTTCCAGGAAAGAAAGGTAATTCTACAGACACAAGGAATAGGGCCAGCCAGAAATGATTGAAATCTGACTTGAGGGCATTCTTGTCAGTTTCTCAAGTCCTCAAAGGAGTTGCAAGACTCCTCCCTCTCAGTAAAACTGAAGGGATTCAGGAGGAAGTGTTGGGTAACTACTTCCTCCAAAGATAGATGTCTCTAATTTCCCTCAAGAAACAAAATAGAATAAATCCTTCCCCTTCAACCCTTGCCTAATTCTTCAACACAGTGATTCTCCAGAGGGTTTGATTAGGTAACAAAGGGTTTTATTAATGTTCAGGGTTGGTCAGGAAGGAGAGAGGGGTTTGGGGTTTCTGACAACCACTAGGGAGAAACTCAAGATGGGAGAGGGTCACAGAAAGGGGTTAAACTGAGAGAGGACCTGCTTCTCTCAGCCAGGGAAGATTTGGCTACTTTTAAAGTAGAGGGTATACTAAATGGATAATTTGAATTCAAGGATATCCTACTTTCCTATTGGGGAAAACTAAACCCACAAAGTCTATTCGCTAAAACCCAAAAGCTATCCTGACTCCCAGAGCTCCAGGAAAACAGGAAAGGAAAACAGGGAAATAATATGGAGAAGGTCAGGGAGAGGTCCAGAGAAATTAGCTAGGTTCAAATTGTCCAGAGACAAAGCACAGGCCAAAAGTAAAACCGAAAGCCAAAGCAAGCCTCAGGAACCAACTCACTTCTCTCAGAATTCTAAGGCTTCTGTAATGCAAGATGGCTAACAGAAACTTTTTGCTTTTGTAATTTCTAACAGTCACAAAAAGTCAAACATCTTATAATCTTCAGAAAGTCAGTTAGAACTTAAAGCCATAGAGGTGTTGTTCCAACTGACAAGGATTTTGTCTTCTGGCTTTCATTGTGGCTGGAGGTTTTTGCTTTGGCTTAATCTGTTAGCTGCGGCCCTTCAGCTTGGCTTGGCTTTGGCCTTGGCCTATGCATATTTGTCTTGGGGAAATTTAAAATTATCTCATTTCTCTGGACCTCTCCCTGATCTCTCCATCTACATTCCCTTCCCCTCCCCTGAATTTCCTTTGGGTCCTAGGTGGAAGGGAGGGCTTGGTGATTGGACATTGTGGGTTTAGTTTCTATAGACAAGTAGAGTATACTCAAATAAATTACCCCTAGTTTTAGTGATTTGATAAAATCTTTATCTTGACTTTAAAGGCAGTCAAATCTTCCTGACTGGGAGAGCAGGCTCTCTCAGTCTAAACCTCTCCACGATCCATCCCCCACCATCACCCCTCTCCCTAGTAACAGTTAGAAAACCCTAAACCCCTCTCCCTTCTGACTGACCCTTGTATTAATAAATCCCCTCGTTATATAGTCAAGCCCCTGGTGAATCATTGTATCAAAAATTGAGTCAAGGGCTAAAGAGGGAAGGAATCATTTTCCTTTTATTTCTTGAGAGAACTGGGAGCATCCATCTTGGCAGGAAGTATCTACCCAAAACTTCCTCCAGCCATCAGTCTGACTGGCAGGGAGGGGCCCTCTCAATTCCTCCCTCAAGAGACTTTAGAAACTAACAAGAGAAACCCTCCAGCCAAAACATAAACATTCCTTACTGGCCTTAATTTCCTCCCTGTATCCTCTGTCTCAAGTCTCTGGGAATAAACCTGTTTGAGCTGCCCTCTCCTACATACTCCATTTCTTTTATCTTCTATATACCTTCCATTACCTTCATTCCTTCTCCAGTCACCTTATAATCACCTAATATCCCCTTTACCCTTCCTCACACGCAAATTGCCTCATTGACCCACTAAGATGATTTACTTCTTTATAACATTAATTGTCGAGCAAAGTTAGTGAACTACCTAAAATCTTCTGAAACAACCAAAATGAAGCTGGCTAGGATAACATTCATCCTATCTAGCATCTTGATGATTTCTTGATCCCTAATGCAGGGTATGGTGGATTTTTGGTTCATAAGGGACCCTAATTTCATACAACAACTACTGAAAACCTGCAATTATTATAAATTGTGTGCTCTGACCCTGGCTGAATGTATTTGCTTCATCCCAAAAGCCATAGCCATAATGCTAACAATCTGGCAATTCCTGATGGTCTCAAAAAATGTTTTCTCTCACTTGTGGCAATGACTTAACTCAATTACTTCACAAAAGAAAGGTACTGATTCTGGGGAACTAGTAGATAACATCAAACTACTATTCCAAGTACTAAAACAGATAAGAGAAGGAAAGGAATTGGACAAGCACAGAATTATCCAACTAGAGATTGTGGAATCCAAATACCTAGGAAGCAATACCACCACTAACAAACAAGCATCCACAAATGCCATAGTCTCTCTTCTACCAATTGTAGATGGAACAATTGTGCAGCCTGGTGAAGGGGTCTTGCATGTAAAAACATACAAAGCATTCACCCCATGAGATGCTTTCCCAAGTATTTTGAAAAACCTTTCAAAAGCATAAAAGAAATAAAAAGGATGTTCACATTATTTAATCCCAGTTTCGATGATGTGGAATTTCTGTTAGGGGAATTTTACTCTTTCAAAGAAAAGGAAAAATTCCTAAACGAAATGAGGACAAACCCAAATTTAACAGCCTGGCCGTTGGTCCACCAGGATTTAGATTTTACTTGACATGCCAACATTAGATATCTGATTCAATGTAGAACTGATTAACTAGAAGCAATGAGAGTCCATTCAAAAATACCAAATTCATGGCAAAAATTTGAGAAATTAAGACAGGGAGAAGAGGAACATTCTAGCAGTTTCCTTGATAAAGTAATTGAGGCAGCAGAGACAATCCTGGTATTACGTGATACACAAGGCCAGGACAACATAGATCATATCCGTAGGCAATTTGTAAAGGGAACATCAATCCCAATACAAAATTACTTTAGGCAAAACAGTTCACTGTGGGAATCACTGCCACTGGAAGATGTAAGACAACATGCATCCTATATCCATGACTCAAAGCAAAAGGAAGCAAGGATAGCTAGACAGACTGAATCAGACAAGGATGAAATAATAGCTGATTTGAAAAAGCAGTTGAAACAGACCAGGAAAGAAAAAGAATTGGAGGAAATAAAAAATCTTGCCCTCCAAACTAGTAGGAGCCAAAAATCAATTCAGGCAAACTACAATTAATACCCAAAGACCAAAATCATTTTCCCCTTGGTGTTTTCTTTGTGGATGTCCAGGTCATATTTTAAAGTTTTGTAGATTTAGGCAACAAATTGATTTTTCCAAAAATGACAATTATAATCAAAGACATGGAGGTACGAGAAGGACCTATTAAAACACAAAATGGTCCAAAACCAATAATGATACAAAGGGAAGTGAGGAAAGCAAACATGATGGTTCATGCTGTAGCCATGCATGCAAGAAATTTACCCAATCTCCATCCCTAGAAGAAATGGAAAGGTACATACAGATGGGAACGAAGCCAAAGTCATTATGAATCAAGGTTCCTAATTTAAAAAGGTTTAATTATTATAATTTGGGTGTGAGAGTGTGTTGCCTGAGTGAGAAAAATAATATTAAAAAACTTGGCAAAACAAAATAGGTGTCTAAAGCAAGTTACACCAAATATCAAGATATGTCTGTGGTAGATAACCAACAATAGGAAGAAATAATGCAAATGTACAGAGAAATATATGGCAATTATAAGGATGACAATATAAGGGATCAGTTTTCTCATTCCATCACAAAAACATTGGATGAGAAGCATAAGGATCATACAAGTGTTTACAACAGCTTGCATCAAAAAACTTTGCAATCTTGTTCAAAATCATTAAAAACTCAAACTCCTCTCTTTATTCCAAGTCTAAAACAATGGAGCAACTTGGATAAAGAATATTATGGTGGGACTTCCTGGTTAAGATGATGGCAGAGCAAAAAACAGCTGCTTAACCTCTCCTAATCGAAACATATAGGACTCCTCAAGAAGACATAAAAAGAAATCCAGAGGAGAGAAGGGACCCCACAACAGGGCTCAGCATTAGAGGTATGAGGGATTGGGGCATTTCCATGCCATAAAGGGGTGAAACAGCTCTCACTAAAATGCGAGCAGAGCAACCCCCTACCCCACAACACACCATCTACAGTACCAAAACCATCACAAGAGTTAGAGCTAGTTTGAAGCATGCATTAAGTCCTTGGAAGCTACCTGGGGTCACCAGGGCCTGCTCCTGAGAGCAGCAAAACGTAAGACCCCAAGAGGCTAAAGAATGTGTGGACTTTGAACACAGACCCTAAGCACAGGCACGAGTTCAGCAAGGACTCAAGCCCAGACATGGATCCTGAGCTCAGGTGAGGATTCAGATCTTGAGCACAGGCATGGACCTTGAGTGGGGACCCAGTGCAGAGGGATGCACAACTGTGGAAGCAGCTCCATGAGACTGTAAAAGGAGCCTCGGGCAGAGGAACAAGTAAGGGGACCACCAGGAGGATTGACCCTGAGAACAACTAGACCTGAGACCTCAGGAGTCAAAGGAGTGAAGACAGACCCCAAGTGTGAGGATAAACCTGAGAGGGCACAGGGCTAACAATGGCAAGCCAGAGACAAGAACCCAAAAGAGAAAGATCATAAAGAAGAAATCTGTAACACTCGACAACTTTTACACAGATAAAATCCAGACAACAGAGCAAACAGCAGAGGAGAACAAAGAAGTAACCATATCCAAACCTTCCCAAAATAATGAAAACTAGCCACAAGCTATTGAAGAATTCAAATTTGAGATCATGAGAAAGATGGAAGAGATCTGGTAAGAAAATAACAGTTTAAAAGGCAGAATTTTGCAATTGGAAAGTGAGGCTCAGAAATCTAATGAACTGACAAGCAAATTGAACACCAGAAATGACCAGATTGAAAAGGAAAACCAGTCCCTACAGGCTAGAATTGAGCAATTAGAAGCTAATGATCTCTAAAGACAGCAAGAATAAATAAAACAAAGTCAAAAGACTTATAAAATAGAAGGAAATATGAAATATCTCAATGAGAAAGTGACAGACCAAGAAAACAGATCTAGAAGAGACAATCTGAGAATCATTAGTCTTCCTGAAAAAGCAGAAATTAATAGAAATTTGGACTCCATACTAAAAGAAATTATTTAGCAAAATTGCCCTGAAGTTCTACAACAAGAGGGCAATATAGACACTGAAATTATCCATAGATCACCCTCTACACTAGACCCAGAAAACACAACTCCCAGGAATATAATAGCCAAATTCAAGTACTTCCAATTAAAAGAAAAATATTTACAAGAAGCCAGAAAGAGACAATTCAGATATCAAGGAGCAGCAATCAAGATCACACAGGATCTGGCAGCCTCCACACTAAACGACCAAAAGGCTTAGAATATGATATTCAGAAAGGCAAGAGAACTAGGTCTACAACCAAGGATCACCTACACATCAAAACTAACTATATACTTCTAGGGGAAAGTTTGGGTATTCAACAAGATAGAAGATTTCCAAGTATTTGCACAGATAAGACCAGGACTAAATGGAAAGTTAAATATCCAACCACAAAAATCAAGAGAAACATGAAAAGGTAAATAAGAAACAGAGGGGAAAGAAAGAAAATTTTATTTTATAAATTTGCTTTTTTAAGGGCTTCAATATGATCTACTTATTGGTATTAATATGTGGAGAAATGTTATGTATAATTCTCTGTAAGGAACTCTATTCACTATTATAGTATTCACTGTTACAGTTATTAGAAGAATTATTCATAGAGAGAGGTTGGAATACTAAATGGTCTAAGATGATATGGGGGTGGGAAAGAGGGAGGTGAATAGTAGAGGACACCAAGAGAAAATTGAATGAATAAGAAAAATAGGATATTCTATTACACACAAAGAGGGCATGGGAAGGGGAAGGGGATAAATACTATTATAAGAAGGAGAGGAAGAGAGCATTAAGAGGGAATAATCAAACCTTACTCTCAGTGTAATCAACCCAGAGAGGGAAGAATAGCTTTATTATCCATTCGGATAAAAAACTCTATCTAACCCTAATGAGAAAGTCAGAACGGATAAACCAAGGGGAGCAAGGGAGTGGGGAAGTCAAAAAAGGGAGGGGAGAAAAAGGGGGAGGGAATTCATTAGGCCTTTAAAAAACAAAAAGAGGGGAATAACAAGAGAGGGGGCAGAAAGGGAAGTCAATCAAGGGAGAGGACAAGGGTTACTCGCATAAAGAAAACCAGTGGTTTAAAAGGAAATAGTGTAAGAAGAAGGGGTAGAACTAGGACAGGATACCAAAATATTGTCAAATACACAACTGATAATTATAACTCTGAATGAGAATGGGATGAACTTGCCCATAAAAAGAAAGCAAATAGCAGAGTGGATTAGAAACCAAAATCCTCCCAAATGTTGTATACAAGAAACACATATGAGGTGGGTGGACATACACTGGTTTAAAGTAAAGGGATTGAGCAAAATCCTTTGGGCCTCAAAATTAACAAAATAAGGCAGGAGTGGCAATTATAATATCTGACAAAGCCAAAGTAAAAATAGATATGATTTAAAAAGTCAGGGAAGGTCATTACATCCTGATTAAAGGCAGTATAGACAATGAGGAAATAACATTGCTCAATATGTATGTACCAATTGTCATAGCATCCAAATTCATAAAGGAGAAACTGGCAGAGCTCAAGAAGGAAATAGATAGTAAAACCATACTAGTGGGAGATCTAAATATCCCCCTTTCAGATCTAGATAAATCAAACCAAAAAATAAATAAGAATGAGGTAAAAAAGATGAATGAAGTCCTAGAAAAATTCAATTTAATAGATATGTGGAGGAAAATAAATAGGAACAAAAAGGAATACTCCTTCTTTTCAGCTACACATGGTATATTCACAAAGATTGACCATGTAATAGGGCATAGAAACATTGCAAACAAATGCAAAAGAGCAGAAATAATAAATGTAAACTTCTCAGATCATAATGCAATAAAATAATAATTAGTAAGGGCACCTGGACAGGCATATGAAAAACTAATTGGAAATAAAATAATATGATTCTCCAAAACCAGTTAGTCAAAGAAGAAATCATAGAAACAATCAACAATTTCATTGAAGAGAATGACAATGATGAGACATCCTACCTAACTCTGTGGGATGCAGCCAAGGCAGTACTCAGGGTGAAATTTATATCCTTGAGTGCATATATTAACAAATCAGGGAGGGCAGAGATTAGTGAATTGGGCATGCAACTTAAAAAAATAGAAAGCGAGCAAATTAAAAATCCCCAGATGAAAACTAAATGAGAAATACTAAAAATCAAGGGAGAAATTAATTACATTGAAAGTAAAAGAACTCTTGATTTAATAAATAAGACTAGAAGCTGGTATTTAAAAAAACAGATAAAATAGACAAAGTAGTGGTTAATCTAATTAAAAAAATGAAAGAAGAAAACCAAACTGAGAGTACCAAAGATAAAAAGGGAGACCTCACCTCTAATGAAGGGGAAATTAAAGCAATCCTTAAAAACTATTTTGCCCAATTATATGGCAATAAATATAACAATCTAGGAGATATGGATGAATATTTACAAAAATGCAAATTGCCTAGATTAACAGCAGAAGAAATGGAATACCTAAATAATCCCATATCAGAAAAAGAAATTGAACAAACAAGCAAAGAACTTCCTAAGAAGAAATCACCAGGGCCTGTTGGATACACAAGTGAATTCTATCAGACATTCAAAGAGCAACTAATCCCAATTCTATACAAATTATGTGATATAATAAGCAAATGAACATAGATGCTAAAAATTTAAATAGAATATTAGCAAAGAGACTCTAGCAAATGATCAAGAGGATCATCCACCATGATCAGGTGGAAATTATACCAGGAGTTCAAGAATGGTTCACCATTAGGAAAACCATCCACATAATTGACCATATCAACAATCTAACAAACAAAAATCACATGATTATCTCAATAGATGCTGAAAAGGCCTTTGACAAAATATAGCATCCATTCCTATTGAAAACACTGAAAAGTATAGGAATAGAAGGACCTTTCCTAAAAATAATAAACAGCATATACCTAAAACCATCAAAAAGCATCATATGCAATGGGGATAAATTAGAAGCCTTCCCAATAAGATCAGGAGTGAAACAAGGATGCCCATTATCACCTCTATTATTCAACATAGTACTAGAAACACTAGCAGTTGCAATTATAGAAGAAAAAGAAATTGAAGGTATCAAAATAGGCAATTAGGAGACTAAGCTATCACTCTTTGCAGATGATATGATAGTCTACTTAAAAATTCTAGAGAATCAACTAAGAAGCTGGTAGCAATAATCAACAACTTTAGCAAAGTTTCAGGATACAAAATAAATGCACATAAATCATCAGCATTTCTATATATTTCCAACACACCTCAGAAGCAAGAGGTAGAAAGAAAAACACCATTTAAAATCACCCTAGACAATATAAAATACTTAGGAATCTATCAAAACAAACACAGGAATTATACCATCACAACTATAAAACACTTTCCAAACAATTAAAACTAGGCCTAAACAATTGGAAAGACATTGATTGCTCATAGGTAGGATGAGCTTACATAATAAAAATGACCATTCTACCCAAATTAATTTACCTATTTTGTGCCATACCTATCAAACTACCAAAAAAGTTATTTTAGAGAATTAGAAAAAAAACTATAACTAAGTTTATTTAGAAGAACGAAAGATAAAGAATATCAAGGGAAATAATGAAAAAAAAAACCGTAAACGAAGGTGGCCTAGCAGTACCAGATATTAAACTATACTATAAAGCAGCAGTCATCAAAATGATATGGTACTGGCTAAGAGACAGAAGGGAGGATTAGTGGAATAGAGTTGGGGTAAGTGACATCAGCAAGACAGTGTATGATAAACCCAAAGAGCCCAAATTTTGGGACAAAAGTCCACTATTTGACAAAAACTGTTGGGAAATTTAGAAAACAATATGGGAGAGATTAGGTTTAGATCAACATCTCATACCCTACACCAAGATAAATTCAGAATGTGTGAATGACTTTAATATAAAGAGTTAATCTATGAATAAGTTCAATGAACATAGAATGCTTTACTTGTCAGATCTCTGGGAAAGGAAAGATTTTAAAATCAAGCAAGAGTTAGAGAAAATTACAAAATGTAAAATAAATGATTTTGATTATATTAAACTAAAAAGCTTTTGTACAAACAAAAACAATGTAACCAAAATCAGAAGGGAAACAACAAAATGGGAAAAAATTTTATAACATAAAACTCTGACAGGGGTCTAATTACTCAAATATACAAGGAGTTAAACCATATGTATAAAAAAATCAAGCCATTCTCCAATTGATAAATGGGCAAGAGACATGAATAGGCAATTTTCAGATAAAGAAATCAAAAGTATCCATTAGCACAAGAGAAAGTGATCTAAATCTCTTATAATAGAGAAATGCAAATCAAAACAACTCTGATGCATCACCTCACACCTAGCAGACTGGCTAAAATGAAAGAAGGGGAGAGTCATGAATGTTGGAGGGGATGTGGCAAAAGTGAGACATTAATGCATTTCTGGTGGAGTTCTGAAATGATCTAACCATTCTGGCTGGCAATTTGGAACTATGCTTAAAGGGCTATAAAAGAATGCCTGCCCTTTGATCCAGCCATACCACTGTTAGGTTTGTACCCCAAAGAGATCATAGATAAACAGACTTGTATGAAAATATATATAGCCGCACTTTTTGTGGTGGCAAAAAACTGGAAAATGAGGGTATGCCCCTCAGTTAGGAAATGGCTGAACAAATTGTGGTATAAGCTGGTGATGGAATACTATTGTGCTCAAAGGAATAATAAACTGGAGGAATTCCATGTGAACTGGAAAGAACTTCAGGAATTGATGCAGAGTGATAGGAGCAGAGCCAGAAGAACTTTGTACACAGAGACCAATACACTGTGGTAAAATAGAATGTAATGGACTTCTGTACTAGCAGCAATGCAATGACCCAGGAAAATTTTGAGGGACTTATGGAAAAGAACGCCACCCACATTCACAGGAAGAACTATAGGAGTGGAAACAGAAGAAAAACAACTGTTTGAACACATTGGTTGAGGTGGACATGATTGGGGATGTTGACTCAAAACTACCACACCAATGCAACTATCAACAATTTGGAAATAGGTCTTGATCAATGACACATGTTAAAACCAGTAGAAATATGCATCAGCTATGGGTGGGGTGGAGAGCTTGGGGGGTGAAGGGGAAAGTAAGAGCATGAATTATGTAACCATGTTAACTTTTTATGATTTGTGATGGACTCAGTACCACTTCATAGGTCTTTTGCACATGTTTGTTTATTGTTCTAAGATCTTGTACTAAATGCCATTGAGTCTTCTCATTAGGAGATAATTTGGCTTTCTTTACTGTCGTGATTGGTGTGTTATATTGTGAGAAGCCATATTGTAGCATACTCTGCTTTAATAAACTCTCTTTGATGTGTTTCACTCCCCCTATCTCCTCTTGGCTAAGTTTGAACTGAGGAATTCTTGGAGGTAAACCTTCTTTTACCTCTATTTTTACTGGTTCCTCTGATAAAATCCTGCCCACTTCATTTTAATTTTTAGTCCGCACGTAATCAGGAATATTGTCAGGAACCTTATAGATGTTATCAATTGATTGGTATTATGGTTCCTCACTATGTGGGTCTAAAAATAAAATGGGTAGGTGGAGATAAATTTGTCCATTTGTTTGACATTGGATGGTGGCAGCCAATTTGCATAGGAGATCTTGTCCCACGAGTTTCAATGGACACAATGGCATCAATAAGGTGCTTTTGAGAGTTAGAGGTCTAAATTTTACCATTTTAACTTTTAGCTTCAGAACTTGTTGTGCTACCCCAGAAGCTCCTCTTACTCTCAAACTGCCTTGATATTGGCATCCTTTGGATACCTTGTGTAAAACGGAACAAGTTGCACCACTGTCCAGTAGTCCTTCATAGGGTACCCCCCTCCCGATTTCTAAGGTAATGAATGGTTCTCTGCTGTCATTAGACAACACTGGAACTAGAGGAAATAAAGATCCCTCAGTTTTGTGCTTACACTTATTATCAATCCAGGATTGTTTATAGTTATTTGTATCTAAACTAGAACTTCCTTTAGCACCAACAGGCAAGTTAAGTTCAGAATCAGAATAATAGAAAGCAGGCTTAAAGAGTAAGGTCTCTTTCTCATAGAGAGTTGGAGAACCATTATCAATTGTGCAAACTTCATGTTGGCTTTTGCTAAGGGCTGCAGAAATGGAGGTTGATTTGATTCACTATCCACTCTGACATCTAAAGAACTGTCAAGCCTCAAATCAGAAGTTTTCCCTTTGGTTGTATCCAGGAATGTTTGGTAGATAATTTGTGTTCCCTTCAACACCTCTTATATGACTACTGATGTAGAAGCTGAATGATGTTCCCTATCTTGCCCTGAAGTTTGTGTGGTTGAAGTTATATGTGTTTTATCTTCAATCACTGAACAAGCTTAATTACTGATGTTATTAGCCACACTAGTTACTAGGGATGACAACTGCACCCTTTCCCTTCCCCATGCTTCTGGTTGGAATTCTTCAGGTAAGGTGTTGAGAAAGGTGAATGCAGAATTTCCTAAGCAGGTGCTATCACTCTGCAATTCAGTGGGTTGCATTTTCAAATCTAAGTTTTTGTCAACGTACTGATTTGTTTGCTCTTTAACCTCAATCTGTGACATTGTGTCTGAAGCAAGTGAATGGGATAGAATTTTGGCATTTAACTCTCCCAAGGTTACTAAATGTATTCTTTTATGAATATCTTTTCTGTAAATCCTCACCATAATGTTCTTTATCCAAGTTGTCCCTTTGTTTTATACTAGGAATAAAGAGAGGAGTTTGAGTTTTTGATGATTTTGAACAAGATTGCAAAGCTTCATGGTGCCAGCTGTTGCAATTACTTGATTGATCCTCATGCTTCTCATCCAATGTTTCTGCGATGGAATGAGAAAGCAGATCTCTTATATAATCATTTCTCCTAGCTGGCTCACCAATAAATATTATGGATAAAAAAGGGGACACTAAAGTCGGGGGTGCTCTCCTTCCCTTGCTGAATGGGAACATAACATTAATTAGTATGTTCCTACTCCTATCATACTTGAGATAGTAAGAGAAGGGCCAGCTAGGTGGCCCATTCAGATAAAGTTCAGGGCCTGAAGATGGGAATCTCTGAGTTCAAATCTGGCCTCAGACACTAACTCTGTGTCTTTTGGCAAGTCACCTCACCCCAATTTCCCTAAAGTATTCTTCTGCATTGGAACCAATACACAATGTTGATTCTAAGATCAAAGGTAAGACTTTGAAAAATAAAAAGATGACAGGAAAAAAATGAGGTTGGACAACAGCATATTTGGTAGGCTTCTTACTATCTGCTATCTCTTGTTTTCCCCACACGATAAGGTTATCTTCATACAAGATCATACATTTTTTTGTTTTTTTGTTTTTTTCTTCTTATTTTCTTAATTCTTCTTTATTTTCTTTCTTTCTTTTTTGTTTTTTAATAATTTATTTTTTAGAAATATTTTTCAAGGATACATGATTTTTGTTTTTACATTACCCTTCACCCCTCTTAAGCCCCCTTATCCAATGCACATTTCCACTGGTTTTAACATGTGTGGTCAATCAGGCCTTATTTACATATTATTGATAGTTGCATTGATGTGGTCATTTAGAGTCTACATCCCTAAAAATGTCTGCATCAACCCATGTGTTCAGTTATTTTTTTTTCTTCCTCTGGACGTGGGTAGCATTCTTTTTCATAAATCCCTCAGAATTGTCCTGGGTCATTGCATTGCTGCTAGTACAGAAGTCGATTACATTCAATTTTACCACAGTGTATCAGTCTCTGTGACCAGTGTTCTGGCTCTGCTCCTTTCACTCTGCATCAATTCCTGGAGGTCTTTCCAATTCACATGTAATTCCTCCAGTTTATTATCCTTTGAGCACAATAGTATTTCATCACCATCATATACCACAATTTGTTCAGCCATTCCCCAATTGAAAGGCATACCCATGTTTTCCAGTTGTTTGCCACCACAAAAAGCACAACTATAAATATTTTCATTCAAGTCTGTTTATTTATGATCTCTTTGTGGGTACAAACCCATCAATGGTATAGCTGGATCGAAGGGCAGGCATTCTTTTATAGCCCTTTGAGCATAGTTCCAAATTGCCATCCAGAATGGTTGGATCAGTTCACAATTCATTAATGTCCCAATTTTGCCACATCCCCCCCAACATTTATTACTCTCCTGTGCTGTCATTTTAACCAATTTGCTAGGTGTAAGGTGAAACCTCAGAGTTGTTTTGATTTGCATTTCTTTAATTATTAGAGATTTAGAACACTTTCTCATGTGCTTATTAATAGTTTTTATTTCTTTACCTGAAAATTGCCTATTCATGTCCCTTGCCCATTGATCAATTGGGGAATGGCTTGATTTTTTATACATTTGATTTAGCTCCTTGTATAATTGAGTAATTAGACCTCTGTCATAGTTTTTTAATAAAGATTTTTTCTGAGTTTATTGTTTCCCTTCTGATTTTGGTTGCATTGTTTTGTTTGTACATAAACTTTTTAATTTAATATGACCAACATTATTTATTTTACATTTTGTAATTTTTTTCTAACTCTTGCTTGGTTTTAAAAATTTCCTTTTCCCATAGGTCTAAGAGGTAAACTATTCCATGTTCACCAAAATTTCTTATAGTCTCCTTCTTTATATTCAAGTCATTCACCCATTCTGAATTTATATTGTTGTAGAGTGTGAGATGTTGATCTAAGCCTAACCTCTCCCATATTGTTATCCATTTTTCCCAACAGTTTTTGTCAAATAGTGGAATTTTGTCCCAAAGTTGGGCTCTTTGGGTTTAGCATACACTGTTTTGCTGACATCACTTACCCCAACTCTATTCCACTGATCTTCCCTTCTGTCTCTTAGCCAGTACCATATCATTTTAATGACTGCTGCTTTATATTATAGTTTAATATCTGGTACTGCTAGGCCACCTTCCTTCACAGTTTTTTTTTCATTATTTCCCTTGATATTCTTGATCTTTTGTTCTTCTAAATGAACTTTGTTATAGTTTTTTCTAATTCACTAAAAATGTTTTTGGTAGTTTGATAGGTATGGCACTAAATAGGTAAATTAATTTGGGTAGAATGGTCATTTTTATTATGTTAGCTCATCCTACCTATGAGAAGTCAATGTTTTTCCAATTGTTTAGGCCTAGTTTTAATTGTTTGGAAAGTGTTTTGTAGTTGTGATGGTATAATTCCTGTGTTTGTTTTGGTAGATAGATTCCTAAGTATTTTATATTGTCTAGGGTGATTTTAAATGGTGTTTCTCTTTCTACCTCTTGCTGCTGTGATGTGTTGGAAATATATAGAAATGCTGATGATTTATGTGCATTTATTTTGTATCCTGAAACTTTGCTAAAGATGTTGATTATTGCTACCAGCTTCTTCCTTGATTCTCTAGAATTTTTAAGTAGACCATCATATCATCTGCAAAGAGTGATAGCTTAATCTCCTCATTACCCATTTTAATACCTTCAATTTCTTTTTCTTCTCTAATTGCTACTGCTAGTGTTTCTAGTACAATGTTAAATAATAGAGGTGATAATGGGCATCCTTGTTTCACTCCTGATCTTATTGGGAAGGCTTCTAATTTATCCCTATTGCTTACAATGCTTTTTGATAGTTTTAGATATATACTGTTTATTAATTTTAGGACAGGTCCTTCTATTCCTATACTTTCAAGTGTTTTCAATAAGAATGCATGTATTTTGTCAAAGGTTTTTTCAGCATCTATTGAGATAATCATGTGGTTTTTGTTGGTTTGCTTGTTGATGTGGTAAATTATGTGGACAGTTTTCCTGATGTTGAACCATCCTTGCATTCCTGGTATAATTCCCACCTGATCATAAGAAATTATCCTCATAATCACTTGCTGGAATCTTTTTTCTTGTATTCTGTTTAAAATTTTTTCATCTGTGTTCATTAAGGAGATTGGTCTGTAGTTTTCTTTCTCTGATTTTGATCTACCTTGTGTTCGGCTCAGTACCATATTTGTATCATAAAAGGAATTTGGTAAGACTCCTTCTTTGTTTATTATGTCAAAGAATTTGTATAGTATTGAAATTAGTTGTTCTTTGAAGGTTTGATAGAATTCACTTGTGAATCCATCTGGTCCTGAGGATTTTTTCTTAGGGAGTTCTTTGATGGCTTGTTCAATTTCTTTTTCTGATATGGGATTATTTAGGTGTTATATTTCTTCTACTATTTATCTAGGCAATTTATATTTTTTAAATTTTCATCCTTCTCACCTATATTCCTATATTTATTACCATGTAATTGTGTAATATAGTTTTTAATGATTGTCTTCATTTCTTCTACATTAGAGGTGAGGTCTCCCTTTTCATCCCTGATAATGATGTTTTGGTTTTCTTCTTTCCTTTTTTAATTAGATTGACCAGTACTTTGTCAATTTTGTTTGTTTTTTTCAAAGTACCAGATTCTAGTCTTATTTATTAATTCAATAGTTCTTTTACTTTCAATTTTATTGATTTCCACTTTAATTTTTGTAATCTTTAATTGGGTTTTTAGCTGGGGATTTTTAATTTGTTCCCTTTCTAGTTTTTAAATTTACATGCCCAGGTCATTGATCTTTTCCCTCTCTAATTTGTTAATATATGCACTCAAGGATTTAAATTTCCCCCTGACTACTTTGTTAGCTGCATCCCACAGAGTTTGGTAGGATTTCTCATCATTGTCATTCTCTTCAATGAAATTATTGATTATTTCTATGATTTCTTCTTTAACTAACTGGTTTTGGAGAATCATATTATTTAATTTCCAATTCGTTTTTGGTTTCCCTGTCCATGTGCCCTTAGTAATTGTTATTTTTATTGCATTATGATCTGAGAAGTTTACATTTATTATTTCAGCTCTTTTGCATTTGTTTGTGATATTTCTATGCTCTATTACATGGTCAATCCTTGTGAATGTACCATGTAGATCTGAAAAGAGGATACATTTCTCCTTCTTATAATAGTATTCATCCCTTCCCCTTCCCATGCTCTCTTTGTGTGGTATAGAATATCCTATTTTTCTTATTCATTCAATTTTCTCTTGATGTCATCTATTCATCCCAGTCTTTTTTCCCCACTCCATCTCATCTTAGACCATTAATGCTCCAACCTCTCCCTAGAAGAATAATTCTTCTAATTAATATTATAGTGAATACAATTTTTGAAAATTATACTTAACATTTCTCCTTATAGGAATACAAATAATTTGACCATATTGAAGCCCTTGAAGAGGCAAATTTAAAAAATAAGTGTTTTCTCTCTTTCCCCTCTGTTTCTTATTTACCTTTTCATGTTTCTCTTGGTTTTTGTGATTGGATATCAAACTTTCCATTAAGTTCTTGTCTTTTCTGTACAAATACTTGGAAATCTTTTATCTTGTTGAATGCCCATACTTTCCCCTGGAAGTATATAGTCAGTTTTGATGAGTAGGTGATCATTGGTTGTTGACTCAGTTCTCTTGCCTTTCTGAATATCATATTCCAAGTCTTGTGGTCTTGTAGTGTGGAGGCTGCCAGATCCTCATTGGTGCTCTTTGATATCTGAATTGTCTCTTTCTGGCTTCTTGTAATATTTTTTCTTTTACTTGGAAGTTCTTGAATTTGGCTACTATATTCCTGGGGGTTGGCTCTTCAGGGTTTACTGTAGAGGATGATCTATGGATCCTTTCAATGTCTATATTACCCTCTTGTAGAACTTCAGGGCAATTTTGCTGAATAATTTCTTTTAGTATGGAGTCCAAATTTCTATTAATTTCTGCTTTCTCAGGAAGACCAATGATTCTCAAATTGTCCCTTCTAGACCTGTTTTCTTGGTCCATTAACTTCTCATTGAGATATTTCATGTTTCCTTCTATTTTATCATTCTTTTGACTTTGCTTTATTAATTCTTGTTGTCTTGTGAGATCATTGGCTTCTAATTGCCTAATTCTAGCCTTTAGAGACTGGTTTTTGGCTAAAATCTTTTGGTTTTCCGTTTCAGTCTCGTCTGTCTGGTTCTTCAAGGCTTCCAGCTGGTCATTTCTGGTCTTTAATTTGCTTATCAATTCATTTGATTCCTGAGCCTCACTTTCCAATTGTGAAACTCTGCATTTTAAACTGTTTTTTTTTCTTGCCAGATCTCTTCCATCTTTCTCATGATCTCAGATTTGAACTCTTCAAGATCTTGTGACCCATTTTCATTTTTAGGGGAAGGTTTGAATGTCTTTAATTGTTTGTCCTCTACTGTTTTCTGGTTTTTTTCTGTGCAGAAGTTATCAAGTGTTAGATTTTTTCCTTTGTTTTCTTGTTTGTTTCTTGGGTTTTTCTTGGCATCATTGTGCTTTATCCTCTAGAAGTCTGAGTAAGGCAATCTGATTCTCTTTGTATGGAGTTAGGGAGTAGTTTTTGCCTGAGGCTACTTTCTGAGTCTCCTGGTTTCTCTGGGGACCCTACTAGGGTCTCTGGTCTAGTTGTTTTCAGGTTCAAGCTCCCATGTTCCTAGCCAGCTCCCCACAGCCCAGAACTTGGCCCATGTTTGCTCCTCTACCTGGGGTTTTCCCCTGAGTCTGAGCTCACTGGAGGCTGCTGCTGCCTTTCTCAGCCCTATTCCAGTGTCCAAGGTCTGAGTTTTCCAGCCACCTTGGGTTTCAGGTTTTGCTGCTTTCAGGGGCAGGCTGCTAGTGGTGCCAGTTAGCTGCCAAGGAGCTAGATTTTGTGCCCCCACTCACTCTAAATCAGGAGCTCAGCCTCTGACTCTGGTTCTGTGGGTGGGGTGGGGGAGGGGTGATCTGCTTGCATTTTGATAGGAACTATTTCACTCCCTTATAGCGTGGAAGTGCCTAAATCCCACCTACCTTCAATACTGCGCCCTATTGTGGGGTCCCTGGATTTTGTTTTCTTGTCCTTTGGAGGTATGCTGTATCTGTTTGTAAAGAGAGAAAGTCACCCTACCTCTACTCTGCCACCATGTTAACCCAGATAATACTCTTTTCTCTAGTCCCTGTTAGTTTCCTATTAGTCTAACAGTAACCAAGTCTAGGCCTAAAAGACAAGGGTATTAGACCTACTCTCTTTTCAGAAATGTATCCCTCTTACCTAAGGACCCCAATGTTATTACAGACCCTGGTTTTTCCTAGAAGAGTCCAAGACGAGATACTAAAGGACCTCCTGGGAGTACTTTTCTTATATTTATCAGCTCATTCAAGTACTCAGGTATTGTATGAGCATGCATCGTAGACTGGATGCAAATAGGACAACTCTGTATATACCCAGCTCAGACCCACAAGACATTTCTCCATCGCCCTTCAAGTGAGGTTGATTGATGGTTTTAGGAAATTAATACTCCATCACTCATGGTCATGAAAGTATAAGTTATTGGAATTGGAAAGATGGGAATTCATTTCAGGGAGATATCTGGTGTTACTTAAGAAATTTTGCCATTTCCTGGAGGTAGTTCAGCATGTTCTCAAGTTTACATTTACTTCTGTGTTAATTCTGTGCCTGACTGAGTATTTATACTGTTTGAAAGATAGGTACATGTTTAGCCAGGTGATTGACAGACAGACAGACAGATAGGCAAATAGATAGATAGATATATAGATATAGATTGCACACTTATACATGTCTATTTGTCTATTGCTATATCTAGATATATTTATATCCATATCACATATCATCTATAAAGAGATACTGAGATATTTATACATATCTGTATAATCTATTATTTATTAATCTACTTATCTTTTAGACATTGTAGATATATACATATATTTACATATATGTATTTCATCTATAGAGAAAATCTAACTGCTTGTAATAATAATAATGATAATAATAACTAATATATTTATAACATCTACTATATACCAGGCACTGTGCTAAGAATTTTCCAAATATCTCATTTGATCCTCACAACAGTCCTGGGAGATAGGTTCTGTTATCATTTGTATTTTATTAAAGATAAAACTGAGACTTGCAGAGGTCAAGTAACTTGCTCAGGGTCATATAGCTACAAGCATCTGAGACTGGATTTGAATTCAGGTCTTCCTGACTCCAGGTATAGCATTTGATCCATTCTTCCCCCTGCCTCTGCTGACTCTAGTTACCTCATAATCCAAAATTATTTTTTAACTTCTTATTGTTCTACTAGACCAGTAATGGGCAAATTATGGCTAGCAGGCCAGATGAGGCCCCATGAAATAGTCTATCCAGCCACATGACATTATTCCTAATCTGACGAATACAATGAGTAGGATATAATACAATGAAACTTAGAAAGATTTTCTTTAGAAACAGACTGACAGATGAGCATTTACTTTCCTTTGTCCTCCTCTTTAAAAAGTTTGCTCGTCACTGGACTAGATTCTTTTAGATGATTCCAGAGAATGCCAAGGAAGCCCTGGAAATTTCCAAGCCTTGACATAAACCACACAATGTTGTCTGCTAACCAGAGAATCTATAAGGCCTTCTCAGCCACAGGGAAGACTTCATCCATTAAGCTATATTATGTTTCCAATATGACAGTGGTGATAACTTGGTAATCATACACCTCCCTATATTATTCTTTTCTTGATAGTAATGATCAGGGAGCCATCAAGCATGGTCATCCTTTTTTATGTATTTAATAACATAGTGAATTTCTTTGATAAGCATGTGGGAGACACCTTGGCAGAAGGGTGCTTGCTTGTTTATGTTTCTTCTATTGAACCAAATGCTTTAAAAATTTTTTAATTAATTAATTTAGAATATTTTACCATAGTTACATGATTCATGTTCTTTCCCAACCCTCTTGCCTGCCCCATCCTAGAGCCAACAAGCAATTCCACTGGGTTATACATGTATCATGGTTCAAATCCCATTTCAATGTTATTAATATTTGTAATAGAGTGATCATTTAAAATCAAAATCCCCAATCATATACCCATCAAACCACATGCTCGATTACATGTTTTTCTTCTGCATTTCTCCTCCCACAGTTCTTTCTCTAGATGTGGATAGCATTCTTTCTCATAAGTCCCTCTGTGTTGTCCTGGATCATTGCATTGCTAATAGTAAAGAAGTCCATTACCTCTGATTGTACCACAGTATATCAGTTTCTGTGTACAATATTCTCCAGGTTCTACTCCTTTCACTTTGCATCAATTCCTGGAGGTCTTTCTAGTTCACATGGAATTTCTCCAGTTCGTCATTCCTTTCAGCACAATAGTATTCTATCACCATCAGATACCACAATTTGTTCAGTCATTCCCCAATTGATGAACACTCCCTCATTTTTCAATTTTGCCACCACAAAGAGTGTGGCTACAAATATTTTTGTACACATATTTTTCCTTACCAAATTATTTTTAAAAAATCAACAAGAAGAATAGACAGTAGAATCTTTCATTCACTAGTTTTCAGGGGACTTTGTGACAGTGAAAACAGTAAAATAAGAGCTAATATTTGCATACATATATAAATGTATAAACATAAAATATATCATAAACATAATATATGGTATGATGTACTTTTCTATATAAATACAGTATAATATACATACATGCATGCCTATGTGTGCATGTGTATTATATATAATCATTTCATATGATAATATTTTATAATATATACTTATAATTACATATCAATTATTTTATACACACATATAAGCAATACATACACACAAACTTAATGACTTTAGATTAAAGATCCCTGTAATAGATATAGGAAATTTGGCTAGGAGACTACTCATACAGAATGCTCTCTCATTCTTTTTTTTTTTTTTTTACCATAAATGAGGTCTGGGATTTTGATTTTGCATTACAGGTAAGTAACATTTTTCCATGAGCCAATGGTGTATTTTGACTGCTATGACACCACTGCTATTTGAATTTCTATCTATAGAAATGATGATGAGTGATGGATCAAATATGAATTATTGTTGTTAATATTGTTAATTATTTTCAATTAAAACTGAATGGGTCATTCCCATGTTGGGAGATGATGAAAAAGAAGTTTTATTCTGTATTAATTATTTTAGCTTAATCTTTTCTGTTTGCATGTAGACGAATGAGTTTCTTTTGAAGTATGCCCTCATAGTTTCACAATGATATTTGTTAAAAGCTCAGTAGATTTTTCCTATTTCTTCTAACTTTTGCACCCCTCATGTGTTCTTTCTATGTCTGTAAATATCTCAGCCTCTTATAATTTCACTCTTTCCCCCTCTTTCTTCTCCTCTGACTGTCTATCTGTCTCTGTCTCTCTCTGTCTTGTTCTCTTTCTGTCTCTGTCTCTGTCTCTGTCTGTCTCTTTCTGTCTCTCTCTCTCTCTCTCTCTCTCTCTCTCTCTCTCTCTCTCTCTCTCTCTCACGCACACTCATACACACACAAACACACACATACATATTTTTAAGTAGTAGTTTTAAAAAAAGAAATTAGTTTCTGTACAGGCCATGCTCAGGATAGTTATTACTATGAAGCTGAACAACCTGCCTATAGTGAGAGAACCACTATCTGACCATATGTCCCCCATAGGTTAATTATGGGAACCCGTCTATTATCAATTACCCCCTCCCCCAGACAATACATGCTTATATCTTTTTTTTTAATTTTAAACCCTTAAATTCTGTGTATTGGCTCCTAGTTAGAAGAGTGGTAAGGGTAGGCAATGGGGGTCAAGTGATTTTCCCAGGGTCACACAGCCGGGAAGTATCTGAGGCCAGATTTGAACCTAGGACCTCCCGTCTCTAGGCCTGACTCTCAATCCACTGAGCTACCCAGCTGCCCCAATACATGCTTATATCTGATTTCACTGAAAGTCAGAAAATAATCCATAGAATGAAAGGATTGTCCATAAACAAGGTTCATGGTTCTAACAAATTAGTGATCTGAAAAGATTGTCATCAAGTTCAAGCACATGGCACTTGACTAAACAGTGCTGGTAAATCTTCAAGAGCTTAAAAAGCAAAGGATCTCTCTGATACGCACTGGCATCAAAAGCAGAGCTATTTTATCAAAGAAATAAAAGCAATGCAGACTTAATTTGCATTGCTATAAAAGACTCAACCTTCAGTCTTCACCTGGCTTTAGTATTTACATGACCTTGGTAGTGAGGTGGAGACTGTGCTGGACTTGGAATTTGGAAGATATGATGTCCAAATATGCCTCATATATGGTGTGTGACTACAAAGGCTGCTGAACTTTTCTCAGTCTCAATTTCCCTTATTTATAACTTGAAGGAATTGGACTCAGTATATTCAAATATCCCTTTGAATTCTCAATCTATGATCCTATGATTAATGTGAGAAAAGAGAGCAAAGGACTAGAAGAAACTTTCTAGTCATGATGGATGTTTCCCTTCATCTGGAAGTACCCAACAAGTTCATGAATAGCATTGACATACCAGTCATTTGCCACACATTCAGTATCTGGTCAGATATATTTAAGTTCTTCAAAAACCTATATCTTTCAATAAATACCACTGTATATGTAATCAGTCAATCAGTAAACATTTATTAAGAACAAACAATTGGCCAGGCACTGATATCTACTGAGGATTCAAAGAAAGGCAAAAGGCAATCTTTTCTCTTAAAGAGAAAGAAACCACATGGAAATGACTGTGAACAAACAACCTTTATACAAGATGAACTGGAAATAATAAATGGAGGAAAGGCATTAGACTTAAGGGAGATAAGAAAGGGTTTCCAGCAAAAAGTTAATTTTAATTTGTCCTTGATGGTAACCCAGAGAAGCCAGGAGGCAGACATTAGGAGGGAGAGAATTCTAGGGGTAGGGATGAGTGAACATGTTCACACTTGGGAGATGGAGTACCTTGTTTAAAGAACATCAAAGAGATCAGTTCCACTAGACCACAGAGTATGTAGTGGTAAAGGGTATAAAACATGAGAAGACTAGAAAGGGGATTGGTCATATAATGAAGGGCTTCAGATGTCAAAATGTGGATACACATCATATTCTAAATATGACAGAGAGCCATTTGAATTTATTAAGTTGGGGAGAATTGGTTACATGGCAAGAAACATATTTTACAATCAGAGTAGAAGAGACTGGAATGAGGACAGATTTGTGCCAGGATAACTAATCAGTAAGATAATAATAGTCCAAACATGAGGTGATAAGAGGGATAAATGAGAAGCCTTTCAAATATCAGGGAAGCATGGATGTCCATTATTATGATTACTGTTCAGTATTGTGCTTGAAATGTCAGCTATAGAATTAAAATGAGAAAGAGAAATTAAAGGAACACACAATGAGAAAATAAAACGATCACTTTTTGCACATACCATAATGGTACACTTAGAGATCCCTAGAGAAGAAACTAAAAAATTAGTTGAAACAATTAAAGTTTTATTAAGTTACAGGTTACAAAATAAACCAACATATGGTTCTTTGAAAAAAAAACAAATAAAATGGATAAAGTATTGGTTAATCTAATTTTATAAAAGAAATAAGAAAATCAAATAATCAATATCAAAAATGAAAAGGGGAATTACACCTCTGATGAAGAGGAATTAAGGAAACTATTAGGAGCTATTTTGCCCAGTTATATAACAATAAATATAACAATCTAGGTGAAATGGAAGAATATTTACAAAATCATGAATTGCTTAGATTAACAAAAGAGGAAATAGAATAAATTATTTGACAAAAGCAAACAAGGAGTTTTTCAAAGAATTTTTTATGACACAATTATAGTACTGATTCCAAAGCTAGGCAGATCAAAAGCAGAGAAAGAAAACCATAGACCAATCTTCTTAATGAACATAGATGTAAAAATCTTAAATAAAATACTAACAAAAAGACTACATCAAGTTATCACAAGGATTATTCACTCTGACCAGCTTGGATATGTACCAGGAATACAAGGCTGGTTTAATATTAGGAAAACCATCAGCATAATTGACCATATCAATAACCAAACTAACAGAAATCACAAGTTTATCTCAATAGATGAAGAAAAAGTCCACAGAGATTAAAAATGGGAAAGGTTCTGTTTGTACAAATATATTCAGAGTAGAACTTTTTGTATTGTCAAACTTTTTGTATTGTCAAAAATTGGAATGTATGGGGATGTGCCTCAATTGGGGAATGGTTGAACAAATTGTGCTTTGTGATGATGATGGAATACTATTGTGCTTTAAGGAATATGAACTAGAAAGATCTATACGAACTGATGTGAAGTGAAATAGGCAGGACCAGGAGAACATTATACACAGAAAATGTAACATTGTGGGAAAATCAAACGTAATTGATTTTGCTACAAAAGGCAATGCAATGATCCAAGACAATTCTGAGACTTCTGAGAAAGAATGTTAACCATGGGAATCCAGAAGAAAACATATGATTTATCACTTGTTTGTATGGGAATGTGATTTGGAGTTTTGGTTTTAATAGATTACTGTATTACAAAAATGAATAATATGGAAATAGGATTTGAGTGATAATATAAGTATAACCTAGTGAAATTTCTTGTCAACTCTGAGAGGGTTGAGCAAAGAGGGGTTAGAGACAACAAGAATTATGTAATCATGGGAAAAAAATAAACCTACATAAATCATTAGCATTTCTATACTACTAAGAAAACCAAAGAAAGAGATAAAAAGAGAAATTCTTTTTTAAAATAATCAGAAACAGAATAAATATACTTGGAGTCTACTTGCCAAGACACAGAAAGGAACTAAGTGGACACAAATGCAAAACTTTTCAAACAAGTAAAGGCTGTTCTAAAAAAATCAGAAAAATACTAATTTATCTTGGGCAGGCTGATTCAAAATAACAAAATGACAATGCTGCCTAAATTAATTTGTTTATTCAATGTCATACCAATGAAATTCTCAAAGAATTATTTAATGGAATTCAAAAATAATAAAATGCATCTGAAAGAACAAAAGGTCAAGACTATCAAGTGAATCATTGAAAAAACTGTGAAGGAAATCAGCCTAGCAGTACCATGTTTAAAACAATATTACAAGGTGGTAATCATCAAAACAAATTGGTATTAGACAATAAATAGAGTAGTTGACCAGTGGAATAAATTAAGTATGCAATATAGAGACACAAATGACCATAGTGATCTAGCTTTTGTTAAGCCCAATATTCCTGACTTTAGAGTGAAGAAGTAACTCTGAAAAAAACACTACTGAAAAGCATTCTGGTAGAAAATAGGAATAGATCAATATCACACACCATTTATAAATATAGGAAAAAATTGATATATGTTTTAGATTTAAATGATGATATTATTAACAGATATGGGGAACATGGAAGAAATTACCTGTTAAGTCTATGGATAGGGAAAGAATTTGTGACCAAATAAGAAATAGAAATTTAGGGAGGCTAAATAGATATTTTTTATTATATAGAATTAAAAAGAATTTTGCACAAAAAAAACAATGAAGCCAAAATTATAAGCAAAGCAGGGAACTTGGAAAAATTTTACTATAAAATTCTCCGATAAAGTCTCATTTCTTGATAGGAAACTGAGTTAAATTTTTAAAATTGAAGTCATTCTCCAATTGATAAATGGTCAAATAGGTAGTTTTTAAAGGGAGGAATCAAAGTTATCAATAGTCATATAAAATGATCTAAATTAATAATTAGGGAAATTCCAATTCAATTATCTCTGAGGTACCATTTCACAAATATGAGACTAGTTAACATGACAAAAATAATATGAGAAATGCTGCAGAGAATATGAAAATTTTAAATTAATCAACTGTTGTTGGTGCTATGAAATAAGTCCAACCATTCTGGAGAATAATTTGGAACTATACACAAAGGGATTTAAAATTGTATATACTTCTTGTCTCAGTAATACTGCAACTAGCACAATATTCCATGGAGATTAAAGAAAAAGGATAAAGATCCATAAGTACAAAAATACTTTTGGCAGGGCTGTTTGGGGAAGCAAATAACTGAAAACAGAGGTAATGCCAATCAATTTGGGAATGATTGAATAAGTTGTGGTATATGAATATAGTAGAATACTATTAAGTTGTAAGAGATGATGAATGGGATGATTTCATTAAAAAAACTGGAAAGACATATTAACTGAAAACAAAGTGAAGTGAGTTGAACCAGGATTATAATCTCCACAGCAACAACAATATTGTGAACAGTCCACTGTGAAAGCCTTAGTAATTCTGATCAATATAATGATTCATGATATTTATAAAAGACTTGTGTTTTAAAATGCTATGCATCTCCAGTTTAGCTGATTGATGTCCTTCATACTCAATGATAGAGAACTGATGGACTAAAGTGTAGAAACTGAAGCATATTTTTCTTTATTTTTGTAATATGGCTTCTGCAGAATGGATTTCACTTTTCTTGATTTCTCAATGAGTGGTGCAGGATTGAGAGGGAGGTAGAGAAGTTGGAACTCCAAATTAAATGTATATATGAGAATGGGAAAGATAGAAGGTGCAATATCATAGAGAAGATGAGATGGAATGGAATCATTTGTATATACAGAGTAAATTCATCTTAGAAAGCAGAATGTGAGACATAGAGCTGATAGAGGAACTAGTGGCAGAAGGCATTTTAGTGACATAAGATGGTGTGATGGAGAGAAGAGAGCTTTCAGCAAAAAAGTCTCAATTTTTTTTTGTTAAATATGAGGCAAAGTTCTCATCTGAGAGGATGGGAACAGAAAGACACGGGAAATTAGATAAGGGGGAGCAATTGAAGGTTAAAGGAGGAATAAAAAGATTCAGAAGAGGCTCTGTTAATTGCTCTTTGGATTGTGATTTTACTTTTTCCTAACAAAGGAAATGTTTGCCTTGTAACTGGGAATAGGAATGAAAAGGTTCTATTTTACTATTGTCTATCTTTCTACTGTAATTCTTGGAATTAATGATACAAGTCTAGAACATCAAACCTGTAGTATAATCCTTCATTAGCTACTTTGTGAATGGACTCACAATCCTGGTCCAAATTTTGTTACCTCCAGTAGATCTCTGTATGTAGGCTTTTTCTAATCTAGACAAGTTGCCTTTCTTTTTCTCTGAGGTTCCATATTTATTTCCTTTATTCATCTCTCAGATTAGCATTGTACTCCATATATAGTGGCTCCAGTGTTCTTAATTTTAAAAAGTTTTTCATTAAAAATGTGCATATCTGAGGGTATGCCCTTCAATAGGGGAATGGCTGAACAAATTGTGGCATATGCTCGTGATGGAATACTATTGTGCTCAAAGGAATAATAAACTGGAGGAATTCCATGTGAACTGGAAAGACCTTCAGGAATTGATTCAGAGTGATAGGAGCAGAGTTAGAAGAACATTGTTCACAGAGACTGATATACTGTGGTAAAATAGAATGTAATGGACTTCTGTACTAGCAGCAATGCAATGACCCAGGACAATTCTGAGGGATTTATGGAAAAGAATGCTACCCACATTCAGAGGAGGAACTACAGGAGTGGAAACAGAAGAAAAACAACTGCTTGAACACATGGGTTGAGGCGGACATGATTGGGATGTAGACTTGAAACTACCACACCAATGCAACTATCAACAATTTAGAAATAGGTCTTGATCAATGACACATGATAAAACCAGTGGAAACACACATCAGCCATGGGGGGGGACTATGGGGGTGAAGGGTAATGTAAGAGCATGAATTATGTAACCATGTTAACTTTTCTAAAAAATAAATATTAATAAATGTTTTTAAAAAATGAAAAAATTTAAAAATTAATGTAATTTTAGTGTTTTAAAAATAATAATAAATTCATTGGTTTATCTCAAAAATGTGCATATCTTTTGCATTTTTCTCCTAATTGTTGCCTTATTTCCATTTTCATCCTCAAACACTCTCTGTATACCTTGCTTATTTGGATCTTCTGTCAAATTACCTTTAAATGAGTATTGCCTTCTATTGCTTCCCTCTATTTTTTAACGTAACATTCTTCATAATCTCCCTTCATATTTTTTCTTCAACATTTGACGTGTATGTTTATTCTATTACTGATGTTGATCTTGACTGTCATATCTTTCCTTTTGACAAATATTTCCTGACTAAAGTGTTGTGAGGTTCATTCAAATATTCTTGCCATTGTAATTATTTTACCTCAGTTAAAGCTCTGTAAGAAATTATTATAGTCTGTATTTATATAATTTATTCTATCAATTCCTCCTTTTTCATTATGGATAATATGCTTAAATAGATTACAATGGAATTGTTAAAATTTAAATGCTATATACCCCTACCATTTTTATTCTTCCTCATAGTTTTGTACTGACTTTAAGCTTTGCTCTATCTACTCAGTGATCTGACCATAAATTGAATAAAATCATAGGAAAGAAGAGGAAAACTTGAGAGTTCTACAAAACAAAATCATTGAACTTGAAAAGTTAATTCAGGGATAGTCTAAGGATTGTGTTACTTTCAGAAAAAAAATGTCATAAAAAACCCTGAACTCCACATTCTAGGAAATTATATGGGAAAATTACTAGTAAATAAGGAAGCAAAAGGTAGAGATTGACAGAATCCGTAAAACGATTAGAGGTAGAAAAACTAAGTTTAACTCATGGAGAGATATCACAGTTAATCATCAAAATTATGAAATCAAAGAATCATCATTGAAAGAAAACATTTTACATTTTTCAAAAGAAAGTTATTAGGATATATCAGAATTCTTCCTCATCTTTAGAAAAAAAAAAACAAAAGGAGAGGCCTTTATTATAGATTTCACCAGGAGAGTTAGATTTTAGGACAATATATCTCTCAAGTAAGAATTGTACTTTTTCTAATCACCTCCCACTTGAGTAGAGGGTGCAGTTGGGAGCTTAGTGATATATAACTAGTGCTCTCTTTGTGGTGATAAAAAATTGGAAAATGAGGCATCAATTGAGGAATGGCTGAATAAATTGTGGTATGTGATGGTGATGGAATATTATTGTGCTGAAAGAAATAATGAACTAGAGGAATTTCGTGTGAACTGGAAAGACAACAGAATTGATGCAGAGTGAAAGGAGCAGAACCAGGAAAACATTGTACACAGAGACTGATATACTGTTGCACAAATGAATGTAATGGACTTCTCTACTAGCAGCAATGCAATGATCCAGGAGAATCCAGAGGAACTTATGATGAAGAACTCTATCTGAGGGCTGCTGGGTAGCTCAGTAGATTGAGAGTCAGGCCTAGAGACGGGAGGTCCTGAGTTCAAACCCAGTCTCAGCCACTTCCCATCTGTGTGACCCTGGGCAAGTCACTTGACCCCCATTGCCTACCCTTACCACGGGTCCACCTAGGAGCCAATACACAGAAGTTATGGGTTTAAAAAAAAAAAGAACACTATCCACATAGAGAGAAAGAACTGTGGGGTCAGAAAAGCAGAAGAAAACCATATGACTGATCTCATAATTTGATAGATATATGATTAGGGTTTTAATCTTAAAAGATCATTTTACTGCAAATATGAATAACATGGAAATAGGTTTTGAACAATGACACATTGTCAGCTCTAAGAGGGGAAAGTGAAAGGGGGGGGGGTGGAAATCATGAATCATGCAACCATGGGAAAATATTCTAAATTTTTTTAACATTTATTAATATACATTTTAACATTTATTAATATACATTTTTAACATGGTTACCTGATTCATACTCCTCTTATCCCCTTCACCCCCCCCCGCACTCCCCCCACCCATGGCCGATGCGCATTTCCACTAGTTTTGTCATGTGTCCTTGATCAAGACCAATTTCCAAATTGTTGGTAGTTGCATTGGTGTGGTAGTTTCGAGTCCACACCCTCAATCACGTCCACCCCGACCCATGAGTTGAAGCAGTTGTTTTTCTTATATGTTTCCTCTCCTGCAGTGCTTCCTCTGAATGTGGGTAGCATCTTTACCATAAATCCCTCAGAATTGTCCTGGGTCATTGTATTGCTGCTGGTACAGAGGTCCATTACATTCAATTTTACCATAGTATATCAGTCTCTGTGTATAGAGTTCTTCTGGCTCTGCTCCTTTTGCTCTGCATCAGTTCCCGGAGGTCTCTCCAGTTCGCCTGGAACTCCTCCAGTTTATTATTCCTTTTAGCACAATAGTATTCCATCACCCGCATATACCACAGTTTGTTCAGCCATTCCCCAATTGAAGGACATACCCTCCTTTTCCAATTTGTTGCCACCACAAAAAGCGCAGCTATAAATATTTTCATACAAGTCTGTTTATCTATGATCTCTTTGGGGTACAAACCCAGCAATGGTATGGCTGGATCAAAGGGCAGGCAGTCTTTTATAGCCCTTTGAGCATGGTTCCAAATTGCCAGCCAGAATGGCTGGATCAGTTCACAGCTCCACCAGCAATGCATTAATGTCCCAATTTTGCCACATCCCCTCCAGCATTCATTACTCTCCCCTTCTTTCATTTTAGCCAATCTGCTAGGTGTGAGGTGATACCTCAGAGTTGTTTTGATTTGCATTTCTCTAATTATTAGAGATTTGGAACACTTTCTCATGTGCTTATTGATGCTTTTGATTTCTTTACCTGAAAATTGCCTAT
>NC_058130.1:32832612-32876574 GCF_016433145.1 Gracilinanus agilis | reverse complement strand
TCCCCTCTCCCTCCCATGCCCTCTTTGTGTGTAATAGAATATTCTATTTTCTTATTCACTCAAGTTTCTCTTGGTGTTCCCTGCTATTTACCCCCTCTTTCCCATCCCCCAGGCCATCTTAGATTATTCAGTGTTCCATCCTCACCCTGTGAATTATTCTTCTGATTACTATAATAGTGAATATTATAATAGTGAATAGAGTTCACTACAGAGAATTATACATAACATTTATCTACATAGGAACACCGATAATTAGATCTCACTGAGGCCCTTAAAAAGGCAAATTTAAAAATTATAAGTTTTCTTTCTTTCCCCTCTGTATCTTATTTACCTTTTCAGGTTTCTCTCGATTTTTGTGGTTCGATGTCAAACTTTCCATTTAGCCCTGGTCTTTTCTGTGCAAATACCTGGAATTCTTCAATTTTGTTGAATGCCCATACTTCCCCTGGAAATATATAGTCAATTTTGATGGGTAGTTGATCCGTGGTTGCAGGCCCAGCTCTCTTGCCTTTCTGAATATCATATTCCAAGCCTTATGGTCTTTTAGTGTGGAGGCTGCCAGATCCTGTGTGATCCTGATTGGTGCTCCTTGATATTTGAATTGTCTCTTTCTGGCTTCTTGTAAGATTTTTTCTTTTGCTTGAAAGCTTTTGAATTTGGCAATAATATTTCTAACCGATTTTTTCTCTGGGTCGAATGTAGTGGGTGTTCTATGAATCCTTTCAATGTCTATATTGCCCTCTTGTTGTAGGACTTCAGGGCAATTTTGCTGAATAATTTTTTTTTAGTAAGGAGTCCAGGTTTCTATTAATTTCTGGTTTTTCTGGAAGACCAATTATTCTCAAATTGTCTCTTCTAGACCGGTTTTCTTGGTCTGTCACTCTCTCATTGAGATATTTCATATTTCCTTCTATTTTTTCAGTCTTTTGACTTTGTTTTATTTGTTCTTGTTGTCTTGAGAGATCATTAGCTTCCAATTGCTCGATTCTAGCCTTTAGGGATTGATTTTCGGCTATAATCTTTCGGTTTTCGGCCATAATCTTCTGGAATTCCTTTTCAATCTGGTCATTTCTGGTGTTCAATTGCAAGATTTTACCTTTTAAACAGTTATTTTCTTGCCAGATCTCTTCCATTTTCCTCAAAATCTCAGTTTTGAACTTTTCCATAGCTTGTGAGGAGTTTTCCTTATTTGAGGAGGGTCCGGATGCTTGTTTGTTCTCCTCCTCTGTTTGCTCAGTTGTCTGGATTTTCTCTGTGTAAAAGTTGTCGAGTGTTAAGGGCTTCTTTTTCTTGTTGTTATTCTTTCTCTTCTGAGTTTCCTGAGGTTGGGAAGCCATCATTAGCCCAGCAGCTTCTCAGGTTTATCCTTGCGCTCAATGTCTGTCCGCTGTCTATTGGTACCTGAGGTCTGAGTTCTGGTTTTTTCCAAGGTCAAGCCCCCTAGTGGACCCCCTTGCTTGATCCTCTGTGGGAGGTTCCTTTACAAGTCTCAGGGCGCTGCTTCCACAGTCGTATACCCGTCTGCACTGGTTCCCCACTCAGGTTTTCAGAGCTTTAGTTCCTGGCTGTGTCTACCTCCACCCACGCCTCCACCAGTGCTTGTGCGCTCTGCGCTGGGCGTCCACTCTCTGCCCTCACGCTCAGATTTCGCTTGCGTTCTCTGGCTTATTGGGGTCCGAAATCTTGCTGCTCTCAGGAACAGGCCCCGGAGCTGCCAATGACTCGATGTGTGCCCCAAACTTGCTCTATTTCTTTTTAGCTGGCTTCAGAGCTCTAGATCTTGTGTGTGGAGGGGATGGGGGTGGGGCGGTTGCTCAGCCCGCGATTTAGTGTGAGCCCTTTATAGCCTGGAAATGTCTCTATTCCACCTACCTTCCACGCTGTGCCCTGTTGTGGGGTTCCTCCGTTCGTCTGGACTTGTTTTTATGTCCCCTTGAGGAGTTTTGTGTGTTTCGGTCAGGAGAGGTTAAGAGCTGCTTCTTACTCTGCCGCCATCTTAACCCGGAACCAATATTCTAAATTTTAAAAGAGGGGAAAAGAAAGATACATGGCTAGGGAGGAGCAGAGAAAGGGATATTGGTCCAAAGAGAGAATATTATATTAACCAGAGGGAGAAATAACTACAGGAAAAGAAAAAGAATAGGATCAGACTCCACAGATGAGTAAGTTAGCATTTTCCACTGTTTCCTCCATGAATAACATTCCTGGGAATAAAGTTTCTCAGATTACCTTTTAAAAAAGAGAGCAAATTGAGGAATTCTGAGAAAGTGACAGACCAAGAAAACCATTCGAGAAGAGACAATTTAAGAATCATTGGTCTTCCAGAAAAGGCAGAAATTAATAGAAACTTGGACACCATACTTAAAGAAATTATTCAGCAAAATTGCCCTGAAGTTCTACAATAAGAGGGCAATATAGACATTGAAAGGATCCATAGATCACCCTCTACACTGGACACAGAAAAGTCAACACCAAGGAATATAATAGCAAAATTCAAGAGCTTTCAAGTAAAAGAAAGAATCTTACAAGAAGCCAGAAAGAGAAAATTCAAATATCAAGGAGCACCAATCAGGATCACACAGGATCTGGCAGCCTCCACGCTAAAAGACTGCAAGGCTAGGAATACGATATTCAGCAAGGCAAGAGAGATGGGCCTTCAGCCACGGATCAACTACCCATTGAAACTGACGACATACTTCCAGGGGAAGGTATGGGCGTTCAACAAAATTGAAGATTTCCAAGTTTTTACACAAAAGAGACCAGGACTAAATGGAAAGTTTGATACCCAACCAAAAAAAATCAAGAGAAACATGAAAAGGTAAATAAGAAACAGAGGGAAAAGAAAGAAAACTTATAATTTTTTAAATTTGACTCTTCAAGGGCTTAAATATGATCTAAGTATCTGTATTACTATGTGGAGAAACTCTATGTATAATTCTCTGTAGTGAACTCTATTCACTATTATAATAGTCACTATTATAGCAACCAGAAGAATAATTCATAGGGAGAGGATAGGATACTAAATGGTCTAAGATGATATGGGGGGGTGGGAAAGAGGGGGGTGAATAGTAGGGGACACCAAGAAAAATCTGAGTAAATAAGAAAAATAGGATATTCTATTACACACAAAGAGGGCATGGGAGGGGGAGGGGATAAATACTATTATAAGAAGGAGAGGAAGAGAGCATTAACAGGGAATAATCAAACCTTACTCTCAGTGTAATCGACCCAGAGAGGGAAGAGTAGCTTTATTATCCATTTGGATAAAAAACTCTATCTAACCCTACTGAGAAAGTCAGAACGGATAAACCAAGGGGAGCAAGGGAGTGGGGAGGTCAAAAAAGGGAGGGGAGAAGAAGGGGGAGGGAATCCATTAGGCCTTTAAAAAACAAAAATAGGAGAATAACAAGGGAGGGGGAAGAAAGGGAAGTCAATCAAGGGAGGGGATAAGGGATACTGGCTCAAAGCAAACCACTGGTTTAAAAGAAAATAGTGTAAGAAGAAGGGGTGGGTCTAGGTAAGGATACAAAAATGTCAGTGAATACACAACTGATAATTGTAACTCTGAATGTGAATGTGATGAACTTGCTCATAAAATGGAAGCAAATAGCAGAGTGGATCAGAAACCAAAATCCTACCATATGTTGTCTACAAGAAACACATATGAGGCAAGTAGACACACACAAGTTTAAGGTTAAGGGCTTGAGTAAAATCTTTTGGGCCTCAAATGAAAAAAAAAGAAGGCAGGAGTGGCTATTATGATCTCTGACAAAGCCAAAGTAAAAATAGATATGATTAAAAAACAGGGAAGGTCATTACATCCTGATTAAAGGCAGTATAAACAATGAGGAAATAACACTGCTCAATATATATGCACCAAGTGGTATAGCATCCAAATTCATAAAGGAGAAACTGGCAGAGCCCAAGAAGAAAATAGATAGTAAAACCATAATAGTGGGAGATCTAAATATTCCTCTTTCAGATCTAGATAAATCAAACCAAAAAATAAATAAGAAAGAGGTAAGAGAGGTGAATGAAGTCCTAGTAAAATAAGATTTAATTGATATGTGGAGAAAAATAAATAGGGACAAAAAGGAATACACCTTCTCAGCTACACATGGTACATTCACAAAGATTGACCATGTAATAGGACATAGAATCATTGCAAACAAATGCAAAAGAGCAGAAATAATAAATGTAACCTTCTCAGATCATAATGCAATAAAAATAATAATTAGTAAGGGCACCTGGACAGGCAAATCAAAAACCAATTGGAAATTAAACAATATGATACTCCAAAATCAATTTGTCAAAGAAGAAATCATAGAAACAATCAACAATTTCATTGAAGAGAATGACAATGATGAGACATCCTACCAAACTCTGTGGGATGCAGCCAAGGCAGTACTCAGGGTGAAATTTATATCCTTGAGTGCATATATTATCAAATTAAGGAGGGCAGAGATTAATGAATTGGGTATGCAACTCAAAAAATTAGAAAGTGAACAAATTAAAAACCTTCAGATGAAAACTAAATTAGAAATACTAAAAATTAAGGGAGAAATTAATAAAAATCGAAAGTAAAAGAACTATTGAATTAATAAATAAGACTAGAAGCTGGTATTTTGAAAAAAACAAATAAAAGAGACAAAGTACTGGTCAATCGAATAAGAAAAAGGAAAGAAGAAAACCAAATTGACAGTATTAAAGATGAAAAGAGAGAACTCACCTCTAATGAAGGGGAAATTAAGGCAATCATTAAAAACTATTTCATCCAATTATATGGCAACAAATATAACAATTTAGGAGATATGGATGAATATCTACAAAAATATAAATTGCCTAGAATAACAGCAGAAGAAATAGAATACCTAAATAATCCCATATCACAAATAGAAATTGAACAAGCCATCAAAGAACTCCATAAGAAAAAATCACCAGGACCTGATTGATTCACAAGTGAATTCTATCAGACATTCAAAGAGCAACTAATCCCAATACTATACAAATTATTTAATATGATAAGCAAAGAAGGAGTCCTACCAAATTCCTTTTATGACACAAATATGGTATTGATTCCAAAGCCAGAAAGACCAAAAACAGAATAAGAAAACTATAGACCAATCTACCTAATGAACATAGATGCAAAAATCTTAAATAGAATATTAGCAAAGAGACTCCAGCAAGTAATTAAAAAGATCATTCATCAGGATCAGGTGGGATTTATACCAGGAATGCAAGGATGGTCCAACATTAGGAAAACCATCCACATAATTGACCATATCAAAAGTCTAAAAAACAAAAAATCACATGATTATCTCAATAGATGCTGAATAAGCCTTTGACAAAATATAGCATCCATTCCTATTGAAAACATTGAAAAGTATAGGAATAGAAGGACCCTTTCTAAAAATAATAAACAGTATATACCTAAAACCATCAACAAGCATCATATGCATTGGGGATAAATTAGAAGCCTTCCCAATAATATCAGGAGTGAAACAAGGATGCCCATTATCACTTCTATTATTCAACATAGTACTAGAAACATTAGCAGTACCAATTAGAGAAGAAAAAGAAATTGAAGGTATCAAAATGGGCAACAAGGAGTCTAAGCTATCACTCTTTGCAGATGATATGATGGTATACTTAAAAAATCCTAGAGGATCAACTAAGAAGCTGGTAGAAATAATCAACAACTTTAGCAAAGTTTCAGTATACAAAATAAATGAACATAAATCATCAGCATTACTATACATTTCCAACATATTAGAGCAGCAAGAGGTAGAAAGAGAAACACCATTTAAAATCACCCTAGACAATATAAAATACTTAGGATCCTATCTACCAAAACAAACACAGCAATTATATGAAAACAACTACAAAAACCTTTCCAAACAAATAAAACTAGATCTAAACAATTGGAAAACCATTGATTGCTCATGGGTAGGATGAGCTAACATAATAAAAATGACCATTCTACCCAAATTAATTTACCTATTTAGCGCCATACCTATCAAACTACCAAAAAACTTCTTTACTGAATTAGGATAAACTATAACAAATTTCATTTGCAATAACAAAAGATCAAGAATATCAAAGGAAATAATGAAAAAAATGTGAATGAAGGGGGCCTAGAAGTACCAGAAATTAAACTATATTATAAAGCAGCAGTCATCAAAACAAAATGGTCCTGGATAAGAGATAGAAGGGAGGATCAGTGGAATAGACTTGGGGTAAATGACATCACCAAGGCAGTGTATGATAAAACCAAAGAGCCCAATTTTGGGGACATGAATCCACTATTTGACTAAAACTGCTGGGAAATTTGGAAAACAATATGGGAGAGATGAGGTTTAGATCAACATCTCACACTCGACACCAAAACAAATTCAGAATGGGTGAACGACTTGAATATAAAGAGGGAAACTGTAAATAAGTTAATTGAACACAGAATAGTATACTTGTCTCTGGGAAAGGAAAGATTTTAAAACCAAGCAAGAGTTAGAGAAAATTACAAAATGTAAATTAAATGGTTTTGATTATATTAAACTAAAAAGCTTTTGTACAAACAAAATCAATGCAGCCAAAATCAGAAGGGAAACAACAAATTGGGAAAAAATCTTTATAACAAAATACTCTGACAGGGGTTTAATTACTCAAATATACAAGGAGTTAAATCAGTTGTATGAAAAATCAAGCCATTCCCCAATTGATAAATGGACAAGTGTCATGAAGAGACAATTTTCAGGTAAAAAAATCAAAAGCATCAATAAGCACATGAGAAAGTGTTCTTAATCTCTAATAATTAGAGAAATGCAAATCAAAACAACTCTGAGGTATCACCTCACACCTAGCAGATTGGCTAAAATGAAAGAAGGGGAGAGTGATGAATGCTGGAGGGGAGGTGGCAAAATTGGGACATTAATGCATTGCTATTGGAGTTGTGAACTGATCCAACCATTCTGGCTGGCAATTTGGAACTATGCTCAAAGGGCTATAAAAGAATGCCTGCCCTTTGATCCAGCCATGCCATTGTTGGGTTTGTACCTCAAAGAGATCATGGATAAAAAGACTTGTATGAAAATATTTATAGCTGGGCTTTTTGTGGTTGCAAAAACCCAGAAAATGAGTTTATGTCCTTCAATTGGAGAATGGCTGAACAAATTGTGGTATATACTGGTGATGAAATACTACTGTACTCAAAGGAATAATAAACTGGAGGAATCTATGTTAACTGGAAAGACCTCTAGGAACTGATGCAGAGCCAGAAGAACATTGTACACAGAGATTGATATACTATTGTAAAATCGAATGTAATGGACTTCTGTACCAGCAGCAATACGATGACCCAGGACAATTCTGAGGAACTTATGGTAAAGAATGCTACCCACATTCAGTCCATGTTGACCTCATCCTCAAAAAGCTCTTACTTGATCTTTCCATTTGTACAATCATCCTAAATCTCATTTGCCCTTTGTGGCTAAACTCTTTGAAAAGACCATCTCCAATAGATGTCTCACTTTCTCTCTTTGCATACTCTTCTGAACCCTTTATAATCCTGCTCTTACCTCATCATTCAACTAAAGTTAAAAGTGATCTCTTAATTGTCAAATCCATTGGCCTTTCATCAATCATCATCCTTCTTCATATCTCCCTTGCATTGATACCGTTACTTTTGCAAGGACATAGAATGGAATGTGGTGGAACAGAGAAGAGAGGGCAGGGGACAGTTGGAATCTTGGTAGGAGGGGCTTCTGGGAGGTCAAAGGACTCTCAGGGGAGTGGTCTGGGACGCTGAGGAGAGAGCCAGCTCTGAGACTCTGCTCCAGGACTAGAAATAAAACCCATTCCTGAGAGATTCCTCTCTTTCTTTGAAATCTACCAAATCCCTGCAATTGTTCCTGTTTCACTGATAAAGAAGACCTGTGTGGACCTGTTGAATTGTCAGTTTGCCTTAAGGGTTTACTCTGAGGGTAGGCTGGATCTGTCCTGAAGATAGACCTTTCATCTATGCCAGCTATTAAGTAGAGTCTTACTCCTTTTGGGATTTAGCCTATGATTAGTCAGTATAGAAAAGAACATCAGACAGAGAGGATTCCCATGCTAGCCTCAGCTTTAGCCGAGGCTGAAGACTTCCCATTGATCTGTGTCATTAGTTAGGGAAAGCTAATAACCCTCTTCCCTGACCTTCCCCTTTTATCCTTCATTTAAAGAAATAATCATAAACCTCAGGAAAATAGTCAGATCTACCTTAAAGTGAAGGAGAAGATTGTTGAGTTGAGTTTTATTCTGGAGAGAGAGTCTTACTAGACCGGGTAAAGGAAAAGTTCCCAGTCAACCATCTTGATCTCTCTTTTCAAGTTAGGTTTCTGTTTCAAGGGAGTACACCTTGGAGAGGCCAAGTTAAGCAAAATCCCTAGCCAACTGTTTATACCATCTCCTAGCTGTGGTTCCCAAACTTTTTTTGGCCTACCGTCCCCTTTCCAGAAAAATACGTTACTTAGCCCCCTGGAAATTAATTTATTTTTAATTTTAATAGCAATTAATAGCAAAGATAAATGCACCTGTGGCCATCACCTCCTGCCTGGATCACTGCAGCACCCACCAGGTGGCAGTAGCACCCACTTTGGGAATCACTGCCCTAAGGTGTTTCCTTATCCCTGTCTCTGTTGCTGTATTTATCTTCTTGGCAGAATTGTACTGGCCCCAGACAGGGAGCTCAGCCATCTTTGCTCTCTGTCCAAGAGGGAGTTACCCTGTCAGATCAGGTTAAGCAAAATCCTGATCACCCGTTTATAAGAATAATATAGAGTCTCTCTCTCATTTAACATCATTTAATCATCATCCTTCTTCACATCTCTCTTGCATCGATACTGTTACCCTCTTCTTGATATTAGTTTTTCTTTTTGTTTTTATAACACCACTCTCCTGCTTCTCCTATTATGCATATTGTTTCTTCTCAGGCTTCTTTGCTGGATCCTCATTCAAATTAGGCTGTCTGACTGTTGGTGTCCCACAGAGTTCTGCCCTAGACCCTCTTCTTTTCTCTTGTTATACCCATCAGCTTCCATGGATATAATTATCATCTCTAAACCAATGATTCCCAGGACTATCCATGCTGCTCTAATCTCTCTGGTGACCTCTGAAATTGTATCTCTAACTGTCTTCATACATCTCAAATTGGATGTGTAATAAAAATCTTAGAACTCAACATATTTAAAACTAAACTCATCATCTTTCTTCCTAAAGCCTCCTTTCCTCACTAAGTCTCATCCCACCCCCATATTCTAATTTGTTGCCAAGACCTATTGATTTCATCTTTGTGATATCTCTCAAAAATGATTCTTTTTTGTTGATATTGTCCATACTCTGGTAACGTTCCTCATCACTCCATACCTAAACATTTTCAATAGCCCACTGGCATACCTTCATGCCTTAAATCTCACCCCATTGCAAACTATCCTCCATTCAGTCACCAAAATTATTTTCCTAAAATACAGGGACAAACATGTTATGTTCTCTATTCAATAAACTTCAGTAGCTCACTTTAGCTCCCAGTATCAAATAAAAAGTGATATTTTGGGCATTCAAAGCCATTCAAAATCTAGTACCTGTCCCCAATATTTCCAGGTTTCTTATACCTTATGAAAGATTGATTCAAATTGGTAATGGTTGGTAGTGGTGTCAGTGAAAAAGATCAAGCAGGCTATTCTAGCAAGGGGGAAGGGTGTGAGTCAATAGAATTCTTTCTCCACCCCCTCCTGAGGCAGTTGAAGCTGAAGGGGTAACAGTTTCAACTGAATCCCATTTAGATCAAGAAATGAAGACTGTTTAGGCTTGGCTAATCCAGGGCTATATCTGTAGACAGATAGGCAATAATCCCACTGAAATTAGCAACTTCCACAGTTAAAGATTATTTCCCTGAACCCTAAGATAGACAAAGGTTCAGGATGCCTTCTAAATACAGCAGACTTGCTTTCTGGTTAACAGCTATTCCTGTGTTTGCCTGAATAAAGATTTTGTTTAGGTAATGTATGCTATAGGTGGGTATAATCCAAGTATAACTTCACAGAGGCTCTCAAATTTAACAAGCAAAGGGAGTTATTAATTTCAGGAAAACAGGGAAAGACCTCCAAGAATTGATATAGAGTGAAAGGAACAGAGCCAGAAGAACGTTGTACACAGAGACTAATACACTGTGGAAAAATTGAATGTAATGGACTTCTGTACTAGCAGCAATGCAATGACCCAATTCTGAGGGATTTATGGAAAAGAACAATACCCACATTCAGAGGAAGAACTACAGGAGAGGAAACACAGAAGAAAAACAATTGCTTGAACATTTGCGTTGATGAGGACATGATTGGGGATGTAGACCCAAAAGTACCACACCAATACAAGTATCAATAATATGTAAATAAGTCTTGATTGATGACACATGTTAAAACCAGTGGAAATGTGCATTAGCTATGGGCAGGGGGGGAGTTTGAGTGGGTGAAGGGGAAAGTAAAAACATGAATCATGTAACCATGGAAATTTTTTCTAAAAATAAAAATAATAAATAAAATTTAAAAAAGGAAATCAGGGAAAGGGGAGGTAAATTTTAGGGTGGAGGGTGAAGCAAGCTACCTAGTATCTTCAAGAAACTCATCAGCAACACATTCCCAATGTGTTTTGTATAACTTCTATCTCCCTCACAAACTAACTTTTCTCTTAATCTAATGTTGTTAAGTTTAAGATGGTGAAGATAATCTTGATTGAAGATCTATTTAGACTAGAGATAAATTGAGATATTGCAAGTGAGGCATTTTCCCAGTGCATACAGCCTGGTATAGTCTGAAAGGAGTAAACAACAAAGTGACTCCCTTCTCCCTAAGATCAGAGATGAGCTAACAAAAAGAGCAAATCTATACTTCTTCCCAGCCTCCCTTGAACCCCAAAAGAGTGACCTTGCCAACTGAGAGTCCTGGATTTTTATAATTACATTCTTAACTGCCCCACTGCCCCCTCTCCTGGAGTTCTGGGGGGTCCTGTGGAATTCTGTGGAGCAGTTTCACCCCACGTAAGATCATGGATGTTACACTTATTCTGTGCCAGATACTCTCCAGTGTAGTGGCATTGACCATCCTGCTGTTCCATTTTCAACTCAGAGTATTTTCTCAGGCTGTCTCTCATGCCTTGAATTCTCTCATTCTTCATCTCTACCTATTGGCTTCTATGGCTTCTTTCAAGTTCCAATTGTAATCATATCTACCTTTCCTCACCTCTCTAAATTCCAGTGCCTTCTATTTTCCTTATATATAGTTTGGTTGTACATATTTTTTGCTTGTTGTCTCTCCATCCTATTTTGAGGTCATTGAGGGCAGGTACTATCTTTTGCCTTTTTGTGCATCCTCAGCACTTAGCATAGTGCCTGGCACATAGAAAGTACTTACTGACTGAGTGACTAACACTTACTAGTAATGCTACGAATTTGTTCTTAGACTCTAGCTTTCCACTACCCTTATACCATCTTTCTTCCATTAAATATTTTTTTTCAGTAGGAGATAATTTGAATCAAAATCACTTCATAATGGAAAAAAATACAGCTTTCCATTTTAGGGACATATTTTCATCTGAATGTTCAGAGTTATCTTTTAAACATCTACAAATGTTAATAGAAGCTACACTCATAAATCCTTCTGACATCCAGGGGAAACTATATAATTTAGAAATTTACTCTCACCTTGATAATTGGACATAATTCCTATTAACATAAAATGAGTTATGTGAATTAATGGAAGAAGAAATAAGCCTTTTAACTTAAACTGATATATTAAAATTGTGACTTCTCCATATTGTGACTATTTCCTTCTAAAATCCTATGATGTAAATGAAAAAAATCATAATTCTACTCTTAATTGTTGCTATCTGAAAGTAAAATATTAATTCTATAGCATGTAATAAAATGTAATCTTTTTAAGGGCAAGTATTGTCTTATGATTGTCTTTCTATCCTCAGCTAGATCAGTGCCTGCCATTGATTACTTGAGTAGATATTATTTGTTAGCATTGTTGAACTGAAAAAAAACCACAAAGCTAATGTTTGTATAAATCTTTAAGGTTTGCAAAATATCTTGTATGAGTTATCTCATTTGATCTTCACAACAGTTCCTCTGAAGTAATCCTTTTATTACCCTCATTTCATAACGAGAAAAGTAAGGCTCAGATAACTTAGATTGCATGCCCAGGATCACCCAACTAATTAATGTCAGAGGCAGAATATGAACACAGGTCTCTTGACTTCAAACTCTTTTTACTATGCCATATTATCACTTGAATTCTGTACTTAATATTTTAAGTAAATGACAACTTTAATCTATAGTAAGGAAGATTCAACTGATTCTAGCATCACTGTATAACTATATTTCATGTTGGTCTCTTATGAGCACATAATGCCTTTGTTGATAGAATGGAAATTACTTGAAGGCAGGTTATGACACATTTTCCTCTTTGTGGCCCCATCAGTTACTACATCACTCATTGGGTCACTGGAATAGACACATACATACGGAATACTCTAAACATTTGTATGACAAAATTAAATATCCAAAAACATCTTAGAGGAGATATGCAAGTGATTGTGGCTAACCTATTTACTTTATAACATATTTCAATCAAATCATGAATATCTGAGCTTTTTTTCTCCTTTCTTACCCATAGGTATTTAATTTCTCACATAATCTAAATGTGAACTGTTAGATAGTGATTATGAAAATTAATAATATCAGCCTGAGTATTCTTTCTGCTTTATTTAATACAAATTAATTGTATATAAGTGTCATTTTGAATTTTGCTATAGTATAGAATGAATATTTAAGGAACAGTTTGCTGTTAATTTTGTTACATATAACTTTATCCCTATTTTAAATATGGTTATTGATATATTTAATTGCATTATAATGCTTGAGCACTATAAATTCATAGTGAAGTAACCTCCTAATCATAGGAATGAACCTAGACAATAAAAATAAGGACTTTTAAAGAACGTATATTGAAAACAAATTGAGTGGTTGCCCGGTAATTCATATTAAGGTCAAGTATTTGAAGTGCTGTCATAGAAGAGGGATTAGTCTTGTTCAGCTGGGCCCCAAAGGGGGAAAAACTAGAAGTAAAGAAGCCAATTTCTGTTTGATGTAAAGCAAACCACTGCAATGTTTAGAGCTGACCAAAAATAGCATAGATTTCCAAAGGAGGGAATAGAATCTCCCTTGTGAAATTATTTTAAACAGGATCTATAATAAATATTGAAGAGATTCTTTGGCAAGTAAAGATTAGACTTACATTTATAGATGTTTTATTCCTTAAGTCATCCAAAATATTCTGCAATCCAGTGATATTGGCATCCTTGATCTTCCTTGAACTCAAGACACTACATTTTCCAGCTCCAATAATTTTTGCTGGTTGTCTCTCATGCCTGAAATCCTCTCTGTCATTTATCTTCATCTCCTAGTTTCCTTAGAGATGGAACCAAAATTTTACCTTCTGCAAGAAGCTTTTCTTGGTAATGCTTTTCCTCTTGAAATTATCTCTGATTCAACCTGCATAAATCTTGTTCTTGTTTAATGGTTTGCATGTTGTCTTCTCCATTAGATTGTGAGCTCCTTGACATTAGGGACCATACCTCCAGTACTTAGTACAGTTGCTGGCAAATAGTAGGCATATAATTAATGCTTGTTTTTGATTTAAAATGTAGAAGATGGATTTTGAGGTTTCTTACAGCTCTAAAATTCTATGATGATATGATTTTACTGGTGAAATACCAACTGAAATGAGATCAAAGAAAATATTTAAAAATAAAGGAATGTCAATTAAATGTGTGAAATATCTTGAATTTTTGTTATCCTAGATTCAGAGCTATCAAACCAACATAACTAAAATATACATAATTGCTTTTAAAATACTCTAACAGCTGCCATGGTGTGGGGTACTGATTCAAATGATTCTCTGTAGTGCCTGCAGTGTCTACCCTGAATGTAAAGACTCTAAATCTTGCCCACATTGGTAAGACAGCAAGTCAAAGTCTTTTGGAGCCACTCATTGATCATGGACTCACAGGATTGCAGCTTTAGAGACAGAAGGGAACTTAGAAGTCATCAGATGCAACTTGTTAATTATGTATGTTAAAAACAGAGGTCCATAAGGTAAAGTGAATTGGAAGACCCATAAACTTAATGTTTTATCTGGGATTGCAAATCTAATGCATGCTGATTTCAAGATCAGCATTCTATCTTCTACACTTCTGAGTAAGTCTAATATTCACTTTTATGCCCTTTCTATTGGAAATCTTGAATGAACTGAACAGGATTTTATATCGGGAAGGGCTGAGATAAATATATTCAAATCAATTCAATAAGCATTAATAACTGCTATATACACTGATGATGAATGAAATGGTCTCATATTTTAAGGGGCTTATGTTCTACTAGGGACATAAAATAGGTACACTTAAAATTAAATACAAGGTAATTGAAAGAGAGAAAAGGGAAGAGAGAAGAGAGGCAGAGAAAGAGAAATAGACAGAGAGAGAGAGAGAGAGAGAGAGAGCGCTCTAACAACTGACTGGATGGTTACAAAATGACCTCATGGAGGAGATGACACCAGAAATGAAGAACTGAACTTTGCAGAAAGCTAGGAATTTTAAGAGGTGTAAGAGAGGGGTATGGTGCATTTCCAGCATGGAGGATGGAATGCAAAACCCTCTAAGACTATAAGTTCAAAACAAGACAAAACAAATAATGAATTTCCACATAAGGAGTCTAATGCACTGACTCACACATCCCCTTATATTCATATCACCCCCTCCATCAAATTAAAAAAAAAAATAAAGGCCCAGAACCTTTACATAGTAGAAAAAAAGCAATGTTAAGTAATCCCAGATTAAAGATGTATAACTAGAGAAAAAGATGGGATAAGAAGTGTAGATTGACTAGGAATGGTTACATAACTTGTATGCTCCATTGGGAACCATAAAGATGTCAAGAGATCTAGATCCTTCATTTAGGGGGACCAGTAATGTCAGACATATTCAGGATATAGAAGAGAGTTACCAAGAATTGACAATCATAGCAGGGTTGAGAAGATTAAGAGAGCCCATATACTAATAAAATCACAGATCCTTTGAAGGGCCAAAGATTGTTGTTTTGTTTTGTCTGGGATAATGGACAAATACTTGCTTTTTCTCTGATTAATACAAAAACAAAGTGTAAACTATGCCCTCTGAATTTTTATTTATTTTTTTAACATTTGGAAATTTTACAAACTGCTTCATTTAGGTTATAAAAAAGTAAAGAAAAATTACTGAAATTGTGTGACCTTCACAAGCAAGTCTTCCTTGAGTTACTCAGGCAAAATGTTAGCATCTTTTCAAAATGTACATTAATATGAATTTCAAAATTTTTCCAAATCTAGGAAAGCATTTCAGGATTTACCCTAGCATCACCATAAGAAGTCTAGGACAGGAGGTTTAAATTATGTTTAAAACTGAATGGGATGGTCGAGGTCATCTAGAACAAAAATATTTTCCCCTGACAAAACTATGGGGATCTTCTTGAAATAAGTGGCCAATTCCAGAATTGGGACCTTTATATATTTTCCCCTGACAAAACTATGGGGATCTTCTTGAAATAAGTGGTCAATTCCAGAATTGGGACCTTTATATAATAGGGATTAAATAGTTCAGGATAGGCTCCAATAGTGCCCTTATTATCTTTATTTGCTCTCAATAGAGAGAAAAATATATAGTTTCCTCTTTTTATCCCTACTTGGAATACAAATCAATCAAGATTCATTCTGTGGCAGCATGCTAGAAAGAGCATTTAATGGAATGAGAGCACCAGAGTTCAAATCCCACTTCTGCCACATAATAATGAAGTGGCCTAGAATAAGCCACTAAATCCCTTTGGACTTCGGTTCCTTCCTTTATAAAATTAGGAGGCTGGACTGGATATCCTCCAAACTCCCTCCAAGTTTTATATCTATGGTTTACTATTTATTCAGCTACAAAATGTCCAGCTAGCATATGGCACAGAAAAGAGACTAACATTTTTCAAAACTTTTTGAAGGATTGAAAAGAAAATCAGCTTTTGAAAAATTAAAATGTAAAAAAATATATATTCGGGCCTACACTTTTTTTCATTTCTTTGACTTTGAAAACAACTTTGGAATTGAGGATTTATTAGTGTACAGTATGTTCCAGAAACTTTAGATCTTAAATTTACAAAAACTCATAAAAAGCCAGTGATAGGAGAAGTAGAAATGACCTATGAGATAATCAAAGCCATTTTTGGTGCCAGCATTAGGAAATTCTGAAGTCTCTAGGTAGAGAACATAAACATTCAGTCTTCACCACAAGCCCATTAACATTTAAAAATTGGCAAGGCTGGTATTTCATGCACCAACTTTTTTTGTGATATAACAATATACATATTAATGCCAACAGTCCACATTACAGGGTGACCTGGAACTCCTAGGATGATTTGTATACAGTTTAATAAAAAATTGTTCTGCCTAGGATTTGTGAGCTGAAGAGAAATCTTTAGAGCAGTGATGTCTCCTCTATTCATTAACATAACTTATGAGATCTTGTAAATTAGGAGTTCAAGCCATTAATACTTTCCTACAAATGTATACTCTCACAATAGACCGTGATTAGGGAGCTAGAAAATATAGGGTTCAGAAGATTATGTAATCATTCCTTTAGCTTTCATTTATAGCAAATTTAGACTTCAAAAGGACTGACAGATATACAAAGGAATATTTATAGTAAATCTAAACATGCAGCTAGGTGGCACAGTGGATGGAATGCCAGGCCTGAAGTCAGGACAATTCATCTTTCAGATTTCAAATCCAGCCTTAGACACTTACTAGTTGTGTTACCCTGGGTAAGTCATTTCCCTCTATATGCCTCACTTACTTATCTGAAAAATGAGCTGGAGAAAGAAATGACATCATTCTGGTATCTTCCTCAAGAAAACACCAAATGGGGTAACAAAAAATAAGACATGAATAAACAATAACACATGAAACTGGTGCTGAAATAGGAGAGGAGAAATCTTGCATTAGAGACAGTTAGGTGACTCACTGGATAAAGTACTTAGGTCTCGGGTCAGGAAGTCCTCAGTTCAAATATGGTTTCACTTACTTACTAGCCCTGTGACCCTGGGCATGTCACTTGACCTCTGTTTGCCTTAATCTATTGAAGGAAATGTCAAACTACTCTATCTTTCCTGAGAAAACCATATAGATAACACTGGTTTGCTGAGGCTCATAGGGTCACAAAGAATCAGATACACTTAAATGATTGAACAAAAACAAAGTGGCTAGATATGAATCAGAAAGTCCTGAATTCAAATCCTACCTCCACCTCTGCCTCCAACTGTGGGTCCTTAGACAAGTCACCTCTGTCCATCTCTATTTCCTCATCTATAAAATGGGAAGAAAAATAGCCCCTACCTCCCAGGGTTATTATTATTTTTTAAATTTTTTATTATGAATATTTTCCGATGGTTACATGATTCATGTTCTTTCCCTCTCCTCCAAACTCCCCAACCCCCCAATCCCCTGGGGCTGACACACAATTCTACTGGGTTTTACATGTGTCATTGATTAAGACTTAATTCCTTATTATTGATAGTTAGACTATAATAATCATTTAGCATCTACAGCCCTCATAATATCCCCATCAGCCCATGTGTTCAAGCAGTTGTTTTTCTTCTGTGTTTCTCCTCCCACAGTTCTTCCTCTGAATGTGGATAGCTTTCTTTCTCATGAGTCCCTCAGCCTTGCTCTGGATCCTTGCATTGCTGCCAGTAGAGATCATTATGCTTGATTGTACCACAATGTATCAATTTCTGTATGTAACATTCTCCTAGATCTGCTCCTTTCACTCTGAATCAATTCCTGGAGGTCTTTCCAGTTGACATGGAATTCCTCCAGTTCTATTCCTTTGAGCACAATGTATTCCATCACCAGCATATGCCATGATTTGTTCAGCCATTCCCCAATTGAAGGGCATCCCCTCATTTTCCAATTTTTTGCCACCACCAAGAGATTGGCTATAAATATTTTTGTACAAGTATTTTTCCCTATGATCTCTTTGGGGTTCAAATCCAGCAACAGTATGACTGGATCAAAGGGAAGGCACTCTTTTAGCACTCTCTGGGCATAGTTCCAAATTGCCCTGCAGAATGGTTGGATCAATTCACAACTCCAACAGCAATGCATTAATGTCCCTATTTTGCCACATCCCCTCCAAAGTTCATTACCCTCACCTGCTATTATTTTAGACAATCTGCTAGGTGTGAGGTGGTACCTCAGAGTTGTTTTTATTTGAATTTCTCTAATTAGAGATTTAGAACACTTTTTTATGTGCTTATTGATAGTTTTGATTTCTTTATCTGAAAATTGCCTATTCATTTCCCTTGCCCATTTATCAATTGGGGAATGGCTTGATTTTTTGTACAATTGATTTAGCTCCTTATATATTTGAGTAATTAGATCTTCATCTGAGTTTTTTGTTACAAATATTTTTTTCAAATTTGTTGTTTCCCTTCTAATTTTGGTAGCATTGGTTTGGTTTGTACAAAACCTTTTAATTTAATGTAGTCAAAATAATTTTTATATATTTTAAAATTTTTTCTAACTCTTGTTTGGTTTTAAAATCTTTCCTTTCCCAGAGATCTAACAAGTATACTATTCTCTGCTCACCTAATTTATTTATAGTTTCCTTCATTATATTCAAGCCTCTCACCTGTTCTGAATTTACTTTGTTATAGGGTTTGAGTTGTTGACTAGACCCAATCTCTCCCATATTATTTTCCAATTTTCCCAAAAGTTTTTGTCAAACAGTGGGTTTTTGTCCCAAAAGCTAGGTTCTTTGGGTTTATCATAGACTGTCTTGCTGATGTCACTTACTCAAGTCTATTCCACTAATTGTCCCTTCTGTCTCTTTGACAGTACCATATTGTTTTGATAAGCACTGCTTTATAGTATAGATTAAGGTCTGGTACTGCTACGCCACCTTCCTTCATATTTTTTTTTTCATTATTGCCCTTGATATTCTTGGTCTTTTGCTCTTCCAAATGAACTTTGTTATAGTTTTTTTTTCTAATTCAGTAAAAAAGTGTTTTTTGTTAGTTTGATAGGTATGGCACTAAATAGGTAAATTAATTTGGGTAGAATGGTCATTTTTATTATATTAGCTTGTCCTACCCATGAGCAATCAATGTTTTTCCAATTGTTTAGATCTAGTTTTAATTGTTTGGAAAGTGTTTTGCAGTTATGTTCGGATAATACCTATGTTTGTCTTGGCAGATAGATTCCTAAGTATTTTATATTGTCTAGGGTGATTTTAAATGGAATTTCTCTCTCTAACTCTTGCTGCTGCCATATGTTGGAAATATATAGAAATGCTGAAGATTTGTGTGCATTTATTTTGTATCCTGCAACTTTGCTAAAATTGTTGATTATTTCGACTACCTTTTTAGTTGATTCTCTGGGATTTTTTAAGTAGACACTCATATCTTCTGCAAAGAGTGATATCTTGTTCTCCTCACTGTCTATTTTAATATCTTCAATTTCTTTTTTTTCTCTAATTGCTACTGCTAGTGTTTCTTGTACAATATTAAATAATAGAGGTGACAATGGGCATTCTTGTTTCACTCCTGATCTTATTGGGAATGCTTCTAATTTATCTCCATTGCAGATGATGTTTGTTGATGGTTTTAGATATATACTGTTTATAATTTTTAGGATATGCCCTTCTATACTTATACTTCCTAGTATTTTCAATAGGAATGAATGTTATATTTTGTCAAAGGCTTTTTCAGCATCTATTGAGATAATTATGTGATTTTTGTGGATTTCCTTGTTGATGTAGTCTATTATGTGGATGGTTTCCCTAATATTGAACCTCTCTGCATTCCTGGTATAAATCCCACCTGATCATGATGGATAACTCTCTTGATCACGTGCTGGAGTCTTTTTGCCAGTATTCTGTTTAAGATTTCTGCATCTATATTCATTAAGGAGATTGGTTTGTAGTTTTCTTTCTCTGTTTTTGATCTACCTCTCTTTGAGATCAGTACCATATTTGTATCATAAAAGGAATTTGGTAGGACTCCTTTGCTTATTATGTCAAAGAATTTGTATAGTATTGGGATTAATTGTTCTTTGAAGGTCTGATAGAATTCACTTGTAATCCATCAGGCCCTGGCGATTTTTTCTTAGGGAGTTCATTGATGGCTTGTTCAATTTCTTTTTCTGATATTGGATTATTTTAGTGTTGTATTTCTTCTACTGTTAATGTAGGCAATTTATATTTTTTAAATATTCATCCATATCACCTAGATTGCTATATTTATTGCCATATAATTGGACAAAATAGTTTTAAATTATTGCCTTGATTTCCTCTTCATTAGGGATCAGTCCTCCCTTTTCCATCTTTGATATTGTTATTTTGGTTTTCTTCTTTCCTTTTTTAAATTAGACTGACCAGTACTTTGTCAATCTTATTTGTTTTTTCAAAGTACCAGCTTCTAGTCTTATTTATTAATTCAATAATTCTTTTACATTCAATTTTATTAATTTCTCCTTTGATTTTTAGGATTTCTAATTTAATTTTCATCTGGGGATTTTTAATTCATTCACTTTCTAGTTTTTTAAGTTGCATACCCAATTCATCAACCTCTACCCTCCCTAATTTGTCAATATATGCACTCAAGCATATAAAATTTCCCCTTAGTACTGCTCTGGCTGCATCCCATAGGTTTTGTCAAGAAGTCTCATCACTGTCATTCTCTTTAATGAAATTATTAATTGTTTCTATGATTTGTTTTCTAACTAACTGATTTTGGAGAATCACATTATTTGATTTCCAATTAATTTTTATTTGTCTATTGATGTACCCTTGCTCATTATTATTTTTATTGAATTATGATCTGAAAAGGATACATTTGTTATTTCTGCACTTTTGCATTTGTTTGCCATGTTTCTATACCCTAGTACAAGGTGAATCTTTGTGTATGTACCATTGCCTTCTGAAATAAAGGGGTATTGATTTTTGTCCCTACTTATTTTTCTCACATATATCTATTATATCTAATTTTTCTAGGATTTCACTCACCTACAAGATTCTTAACTCTTTCTTATTTATTTTTTGGTTTGATTTGTTTAGATCTGATAGAGGAAGATACAGGTCTTCCAGTAGCATTGTTTTACTATCAATTTCCTCCTTGACCTCTGCCAGTTTCTTCTTTAGAAATTTGAATGCTATACCATTTGGTGCATACATGTTGAGTACTGTTATTTCCTCATTGTCTTTACTGCCTTTTATCAGGATGTAATTACCTTCCCTGTCTCTTTTAATCAGATCCATTTTTACTTTGGCTTTGTCAGAAATCATGATTGCCACTCCTGCCTTCTTTTTCACAGTTGAAGCCCAAAAGGTTTTGCTTCAGCCATTGAACTTAAACCTGTGTGTGTCTACCTGCCTCATATATGTTTCTTGTAGACAATATATGGTAGTATTTTGGTTTCTAATCCACTCTGCTATTTGCTTCCATTTTATGAGCAAGTACATCCCATTCATATTCAGAGTTATAATCATCAGCTGTGTTTTCCCCAAAATTCTGATTCTCTCTTCTAGTTCTGTCCTTTCTTTTTTCACTATTTCCTGTTGAACCAGTGGTTTGTTTTAAATCATTCCCCCTTATTCCCTCCCTTAGTTTACTTCCCTTTCTGCCTCTTCCCATCTTATTCCTCTCATTATTTTTAAGGCCTATTAGATTCCCTCCCCCCTCTCTTTCCCTCCTTTTTTGACCTCTCCTACCCACTACCCCCCTTGCTTTATCCCTTCTAACTTTCCCCATAGGTTAAGATAGATTTCTATATCCCAATGGATCTAGCTACTTTTCCTTCTTAGAATTAATTCCACTGAGAGTAAGGTTTAAGTATTTCTTACTAACACTCTCTTCTTCTCCTTCTTATAATAGTGTTCATCCCCTCCCCTTCCCATGAGCCTCTTTGAGTGGTGTAGATTATCCTATTTTCTTATTCCTTCAAGTTTCTCTTGGTGCCATCTTTTATTCCCCACCTTTTCCTTGTTTTGCATATCATCTAAGACCATTTAGTACTCCAACCTCTCCTTGTGAATAATTCTTCTAATTACTATAATAGTGAATACAATTTTTGAAAATTGTATATCACATTTCTCCATATAGGTTTATAAATAATTTGATCTTATCGAAGCCCTTAAAGAAGCAAATTTAAAAATAAGAATTTTTTCCCCTTCCCTCTCTTTCTTATTTACCTTTTCATGTTTCTTATGATTTTTGTGGTTGGATATTAGACTTTCCTTTTAGTTCTGGTCTTGTCTTTACAAATAATTGGGATTCTTCCATTTTGTTAAATGCCCATACTTTCCCCCTGCAAGTATATAGTCATATTTGATGGGTAGGTGATCCGTGGTTATAGACCCAATTCTTTTGCCTTTCTGAATATCATATTCCAAGCCTTGTGGTCTTTTAATGTGGAGGCTGCCATATCCTGTGTAATCCTGATTCATGGTCCTTAATATATGAATTTTCTCTACCTGGCTTCTTGTAATATTTTTTCCTTAACTTGGAAACTCTTGAATTTGGCAATTATATTCCTGGAGGTTGACTATTGTAGAGGGTGATCTATGGATCCTTTCAATGTCTAATTTGCCCTCTTGTTGAAGAACATCAAGGTAGTTTTCTTGGATAATTTCTTGTCGTATGGTGTCCAAATTTCTATTAATTTCTGATTTTTCAGGAAGACCAATTATTCTCAAATTGTTTCATCTATACCTGTTTTCTTGATCTGTCATCTTCTCAGTGAGATATTTCATGTTTCCTTACATTTTGTCAGTCTTTTGACTTTGCTTTGTTAGTTCTTCCTATCTTCTGAGATCATTGGTGGCTCCTTGCTCTGGTCTTTAGAGACTGGTTTTCTGCTATAATCTTTTAGTTTTCCTTTTTGGTTTGGTCTATCCTATTTTCCAGCTGTTTAATTTTGGTCTCCAATTTGCTCATCAATCTTTTTGATTTAGGAGCATCTTTCTCCAATTGGGAGTTTCTGTCTTTTAAGCTGTTAATTTCTTTTTGAGCTACTTCCCACTTTTCTTGCCAGATCTATTCCATCTTTCTCATGACCTCAGATTTGAACTCTTCAAGAGCTTGTGACCAATTTTCGTTTTTTGGGGAAGGTTTGGATATCTTTAGTTGTTTGTCTTCCTCTGTCTTCTAGGTTTGTGTGTGTGTGTGCAAAAGTTACCAAGTGTTAAAGCTTTTTTCTTGGTCTTTTCAGTCATTATTTCTTGGGCCTTGCTTAGCATCATTATGCTTTCTCAGTCAGAAGCCTGAGTAAGGCAAGCAGACTTTCTTTGTATGGAGTTAAAGAGGAGTTTTTGCTTGAGGCTATTTTTTGAGTCTTCTGGCTTCCACTATCTGCTAGGCTGTCTGTGGCTCCTCTCAACTCTGCTCCTGTGCCCAAGGTCTGCACTCCCCAGCCTTCTGGGGTGTCTATCTGTTCTCAGGATCAATTCCCCAGTGGTCCTAGTCAGCTGCCAAAAGCCCAGAAATTGTCCCATACTTGCTCTTCCACCTGAGCTTCTCCCCTGAGTCTCAGCATGCTAAGCTGCTTCCATTGTCTGTTGCTTCTCTCTGCTCCACTCCTAGGCCCAAGGTCTGCACTCTCTAGCCTCCTGGGGTCCCAAGTCTTACTGCTCTCAGGGTCAAATTCCTGGTGGTCTCACTTAGCTGCCAAGAAGCTAGATTTTGGCCTCTCGCTCACTCTAACTCTTTTGAGCAGCCTCTAACTCTGGTACTGTGGGTAGGGTAGGGGAGGATTGATCAGCTCATGTTTTGATGGGAGCTACTTCAACCCCTTATAGTGTGGAAATGCCCAAATCCCAAGTACCTTTGATACTGTGCCCTATTGTGGAATCCCTTACTTCATCTGGATTTATTCTTTTTTTGCCCTTTGGAGGTATGCTGTATGGGTTGGTGGTGTGGAAAGTTAAGAGCCCTGTTCTACTCTGCAGCCATCTTAACCTGGAAGTCCCTCCCAGGATTATTATGAGGTTAAAATGAGACAATATTTGTAAAGTGTTTTGTAAACCTTAAAGCACCATACATATGCTAACAGTCATGATTATTGAATGAGTACTGAAACTCTACCCTATCGAGGAATACCATGGCCTTGTTAGTTCCTAAGTTATATAATTGCTTAAGTACATATAGCCTGCCTATATTTAAAGGGATGTTGGTACAGCAAGAATCTTTGAGGACATGCCATGGAAGAAATGGTTTAAGGAATGATGATATTGGAATCATAGAATCTCAGGATTGGAAAGGGACCTTGGAGGCCATCTTGTCCCTCTTAAAGCATGACAACTTCCATTCTCAACAACACAACATGCCCAATTTTATCCTTGAGAATATATTTAATGGGGAAATTCACTTCCAGCCAGGGCCTCCTGGCACCTAAATGGCAAAGACAGAACTTAAACCTATGTCTTTCTGACTTCGAATCTGGGATTCTATCCCCTAAACTGGACAATCTCTCATATTCTGTGGTTGAAATTTATTTTTTGCACTGGATTTGTGATTGCATTTTAGTGAGAACTTCCAGGATGAAAACTCTCTCTATCAATGCAGATAGCTCCTATTATGCATCCTGCAGTCTTAGAAAGTTGCCTCTCTAAATGCTTGAGTACAAAGAAAATGTGTGTGCCAAGAATTGGAATATGTGACCATTTAAAAAAAATTTCTGATAGCTTGGCAATTCCTGATATACATATCAGAGCAAATGGGTAAAATACAGTTCTGTGTAGGCATGCATGTGTGTATGTGCATGTATGTACATATTGGTATATATTGGTTTCTGAGAAATTTCCATCCTAAGCGTCCTCAATTCAGTTCAATTTAACAAAGAATTTATTGAACACTTTCCCCAGGTAAAATGCTATGTTTGGCTTCCTCTCTTTAATCTACTAGAATGTTGGGAACTGCTTTAGGGTCTTATTTTAATTTGAAAGATCTTTTTTGAACATATGTAGTGATTTTTCAGCAGGCACACCTGAGGATTTCCACTAATAGATGCATTTTCATTTTGAATTTCACTGAGCAGGCACATCTGATAGAATTGATAGAAACTGGTCTACTAAAGGAAAAATGGCATTTCTCATGGTGGGTCACAGATAAATACTTTGTGCAATGACTTGTACTAGAACTGGGGCTTTCAGTGAAGTCTTAAGGGAGTTGGGAAATCTGTATGTGAAATAGAATTAGTAACCAATAAGAGAATAAACTAAGAGAGATTGGAAACTCCAATACAAGAAACAGAGTGCATGCCAGATAGAAATTAATTGTGGATTGTTGCCCGCTAACCCCAGCTCAGTGACAAGGGCCAGTAGCAATGGGGAATGAATAGAAAGGAAGGACACCTAACTTCAGAATATTTTATAGTTCTTCCTAGTCTTAAGAGATCTTTTCTTCCCTGTCAACAAGTTGTTAAGTTCACTCATCAATAAGGAAGCACCTACACCATAAGTGCCTGACACATAGTAGGCATTCAATTAATTTTTGACTAGCACTAACAATATTTTTCTAAACATACCAGTCATTATACCATAGTTATATCATTAAACTCTGCTTGGAGGGAGTGGAGGAGGAGGGAAAGGAATGAGAATTTATTAGATGTTTATTATGTTACATGTAAAATACTTGGATAGTTGCTTTAAAATAACTCATCTCCATACAAATATTGATCCTCAATACAACTCTGTGGGTTATTACTCTTATTATTTCCATTTTACAATTGAGAAAACAGGAAAACAAAAGTTAAATGACATATTTAAGGTCACACAGCTAGTAAATGAGGCTGCATCTGAACTCATATATAATAGTCTATCAATTGTGCCATCTAGCTGCTTCAACATTATATGAAGTGAATAATTAAGACAATTAGCCAGATTATTCAAATCCCAAACCCTCTGACTGGGCTGAATTATCTGAATAATTGAGGGAGTGTGATGTGGGGAGGGCACAGCTAGAATTTTCTGAAGCATTGTATTATTTCTCTGCCTCATATTACAGGTCCAATCTAAATATTAATGAATGGCTTAAGAATCTAATACTTTATAATGCCAGATATTCAGATGGAAAAAATCTCATACCATCAACTCCACATTCTGGTCATGTTCCTGCAATTTTAAGATACATTGGATGCTAAGAATCACAAATCAATAATATCCTAGCACAGAATAATACTTCATTTTGCCTCGCTCAGGGAAGAATTCATTTGGTTCTGGGTAAGTCAATGAAACAAGGATAACTAATAAAAATTCAGTGTTTCCTTGCAATGATTTAGGTTTTTTGCTGAATTTGAGATTTTTATGCCAATACTCTGTGGGTCACTGATTTAGACAAATTAAAGGCATAAATCATATGAAAGCTGTAATTGCCCGAGTATTTTAGTTTTCACTTTATATTGATCAAATCCACTTATTTCATTCTATTTTATGGCTTCGCTTTTACCTGTTTGTGTTACTATGCTATACCATTTCCATCCACCGGATAGTCATTTGTCTGCACTCACCTAGAAAGTATGTTGAGTTATAGCATGACTATTTTGTGCTTTAAGGAGTCAATGTAGTCCAATAAAGTAGACATCTAGAAAAAGAACTCTCACAAAATCATAGGATTTCAGCACTGGGAGAGTACTCAGAGTTTATAGTCTCACCTACACTTCAATAAAAATCTCTTCTACGCTATAGCTGCCCAGCCTTTGCTCAAAGATCTCAACTAATATGGAAACCATTCATCACCTCTTGCAGAATTCCTATTCCAATTTGGAATCATTCTGATGGTTTGGAAGCTATTGCCATTTTCCCTTTCAACTTACTCTTTCAATTTCTTCAAGTCTGTCAACTAATTCTTTTTTTTAACCCTTAACTTCTGTGTATTGGCTCCTTGGTGGAAGAGTGGCAAGGGTGGGCAATGGGGGTCAAGTGACTTGCCCAGGGTCACACAGTTGGGAAGTGTCTGAGGCCGGATTTGAACCTAGGACCTCCTTTCTCTAGGTCTGACTCTGAATCCACTGAGCTACCCAGCTGCCCCCTCAACTAATTCTTATATTGGATTATCTCAAAGACCTTATTATTCTCCTCTGGACATTCTCCAGCTAATCACTGGATTTCCTAAATTGTGATGACCAAAACTAAATCAGATTATTCAGGTATAGTCTCAGGGTTTCCCTAGTCTAAAACACCATGGCTCTCTTCCAGTGACCTTTCATTAGCCTTCTTTAATTTTTCTTCTCTTTGTTTGGACTAAATCTGTGATTTCTTTGGTCTTTTTAAAAAAAAGTCAACTAATGAGCATCCTTCTACTAATTTATAAATAGCACCCCCTTTGTAACATATAGTCTTGGAAAGCTGTCTGAGGCAAGAAGTAGTTAAGTGATTTGACATGAGTCACTAGACAGTATGTGTTGGAGAAAGGATTTGTACTCAGATTTCCCAGACCTCCAAACTAGCTTCCAGTACATCATACTATGCATCCTCTCTAACATTCTGATTTGGGGAAGGGATTCCCAGATCCCAGTCTTCAAATCAACTAAATGGAAATTTTTCATCAGATTTAATATGGTAGCCAGTGCCTTTATACATTGTATATCCTGGTAAAGCCCCAGTACCACATTTCCAAAGAGTCATGTTTTTTAGCTATCAGTGTATTTTCAAATATATTATTCATTTATGTGTTTTTATTCAGCTTCATAGAATATTGTTCTACTATTGGCTTCCTGAATTTGTAGCTTAGAGACACTTTAATTCTTCATTTACAGCTCTCTCTACTCTGAGAGTGAGGAAGACAATGTCTAATAAAACCAGACTATACTATCACAAGAGTTAAGGTAAGATTTTTCAAGAAATAACTAGGGATTTAGTGCTGTGGAGATGAGAGAGAGTATTCCAAACATACAATGGTGCAGAGATTAAAGAACAGAATGTCCTATATAGGGAACATCACATAGTCCAATTTGCCTGGAACACAGTGTAAGAGGAAAATTAAGGGATAATCAATGTGAAAAGATAGGATGGAGATAAATTATGAAGGCCTATATGCACCCAATAATAGACAGCTTACTCCTCTCTGGTGACCTTAACTCCGACTCTTGCTGGTTGACTCAGGCTGATTATTCACCTTTGCATTACCACTTCAGAGGTGAGACAGGATCCACTATTTTTCTAACAGTTTGTATGACATATGATAGAAACCAGTGTGCAAATAATATGCCTCCATGACATTTTGAAATCAATCTGCTCATGAGTCTTTGTTTTAAGGAACATCTTAACCTTGGGGATGATAAGATGTCTAAATTTCAGGAACTGCTGGTATTCCCTTGCCTAGTAGAGAATCAAGTTCAGCTTGTAGGCAGACAGATTATAATCATAGAATTGGAGAACTGTAAAGAACTTGGGGATCGTATAGTCAAACCCTCTCATTTTTCAGATGAGGAAACTGATAGACTTCAACCACAGATGTCAGTTCTATTTAATTCTGCCATTGGTATGAATGTGTGTGTGCGTGTGTATCCAAGCATTTTGGAGGGAAGATAGGGACATTAATTAGCAGGAAAAAGGTCAAAATAGAAGCACCAAAGGCAGTACATTTCATAGAAATAAATGGGACTCAACAAAGCTCTTTGCGGCAAATAGTCTTTTACATGCACAGGGGACTGTTTGGAGCAAAATACAAACCTTTTTAAAAATCAGAAAATTCATACTGAAAAAATATTAGCTGCTCATGGCTTAATTTGGCTATAAAATTCTAATTTTTATTCTGTAACTCATTTTAATTAAAGACTTTAAACCATCCATGATTTTTTCACTAACATTTTATTTTTCTTCTGTCCTTTATTCCTAATTCTATACAGGATTGATATTAATCCTTGAATATTGCAAATTTCAAACGAGGTAATGTTTTCTAGTTTGAATGTAACTTTATCCAAATACCGTCTTTGCAATCTCTGACTCAAAAATAATGTGAATTTCAGAATAATTAATTGCTTTAGAATTAATTTTGTGCATTATTTACCTTAGGTGATTTTAAAAATCAAAATCACAATGTATTTTGCTTCTTGAAAAATTCTACAAATCTCATTTGAATGAGGAAATTAAAACCATTACTATATGTTTTAGGAAATAAAAATTCCTAAAGCATTATATCAAAAAAGTTAGAGAAAACACTTTTAGGACAGAGGATAGAAAAAATTAGGGGAAAGAGAGGGATCAGGAGTGCAGAATTTTCTGTTTCTTGTGAAAAGGCTATTTTGTTTAGAAATATTGCCCCCCCTTTGGGAACCCTTTGTTTAAGCAGGAAGGGCAATAATATATTGGGGTCAATATTGCCTTTCTCTGCCTAGAATTATCTCCCTCCTCACCTGTGTCTCTTAGAAATTTTAATTCCTTTCAAATCTAATATTAATAGAGGAAATATGATACAGTGGAAAGAACACTGAATCTGAATTCAAAAGACCTGGTTTTAAGTCTTTTATCTAATATGTACTACCTTACTATGTGACTTTGGAGAAGTCATTAGGCTTCTGGAACTCTAGTTTTCCTATCTACAAACTGAAAAAATAAGAAGATAAGAACATATGCATTGGATAAATATGAAAGGACTTATCATAAGCCAATCAAAAGAGCAAGGAAGAAAACATATTCACAGTAATAGATAGGAAAGAGGTCATAACCAAACAATGGTTAGAGAGAATCACAGAAGATACAATGGATAGTTTTGGTTACATAAAATTAAAAGACTTCCAATAAGCAAGCCCGAAGAAGAAAGAGTTAAAGAGAAAAAGATACCTGATTAAAAAAATTCTTTCCAACAAATGTCTCACTTAAGTTTTCATGTCTACAATATCCAAGGAAACTGAATGAATTTTACAAGAACAAACCCATTTCCCAATAAATGATCAATGATATAAAGGAGAAATTTGAAGCAATCTTAACTATAATTAACCATATACAATGTTCTAACTCACTAATAACTGGAAAAAAATGTAAAATAAATATAATGTAATAGAATACCATTGTGCTAAAAGAAGTGGTGAAAGAGACAATTTCAGAGAAACTTGGGAAGATTTGTAAAAACTGATGCAAGTTGAAGTGAGCAAAACCAAAACAACCTATACAATAGTAACATTATAAAGAAAAATACCTTTAAAAAACATAAAATTTCTGATCAATGAAAGGATCAACCATCATCCCAGATAATTATTAACTAGGTCTACCTATTTACTGAGATAGAGGAAACTGATTTAAAATGTAGGCTAAGACAGGGAGTTTCAGATATGAACTATTCTTTTGATTCATAATCCATCTACATCTATCCATCTGTCTGTCTGTCTGCCTGTCTGTTTATCTTTCTACCAACCTATATGTCTATCTACCTACATATCTTCCTCTATATTTTCTTTATCTGTTTGGCTACCTATATATTTTATATATTTATCTATCTATCTTTTTATCTATCTATCTATATATCTATCTATCTTAGTACACAAATATACTTCAGGTTGTCCTATTGCTTTCACTCTACTACCCAGTAATAAAAAATAGATCCTTTTGGGCAAGGATGCTTTTGCTTTTGTCTTTGTATCATAAGTACCTATTTCAGTGCATGGTACATAGTAGGTACTCAAAAATGTATCTTCACAATATTTGAATTCTAAATTCAAAAGCTCAAACTGCTCAACTAAACTGGAAGAGACCTCAGAAGTCATCTCATTTAATCCTTTCATTTTACAGATGAGGAAACTAAGTCTGAAAAAGCTTAAGAGTCTCATCTAGAAACACCAAAGTTGCAAGCCCCAGAGGTGAGATCTGAATTTCATTGAAAGGAAGAGTAAGTTAGAGATTGGATGAAAGGATCAGGATCCAGTATTGTAAGTGAGAATGCAGATGTGACTAACATCCCTCTAAAATTTAGCTTTGCTTTGCAACATGGGGTGGGAGGTGGGGGGGTTAGTGATGGAAATTGTCAATGATACATCTGCTCATAAACTTCCATTTGTTAAATATGAAGTACAATTTTGACAGCCATAAAGCAGAGTGAACAGTTGTGTGTTTGTATTAAAATATCATTTAGATAAGCAATAACCAGCTATCAGAGTAAAGGAACATCTGCGATATTATCAAGCTATTTCTGGCTGAGTCATCTCATGCTGTGAGAAAACACAGGGAAATGAAGTTATCACTTGTGATTTTTTAAATTGAGTTTTGTTAAAGACCCAGCTCTCTCTTTTTTCTTGCCAGTGTAGGCCTGGGAGAGGTAATAGGTGCCCCATTAAAAAAAGACCCCTTATTTCATATTTTACTACAGAATTGACAACTGAAATTTAAGTGGATTTCTGTTTTTAATTCCTGACCTAGAGTTTCAGCACAAGACCTGGATGGTAACAAAAATGTTAGGTTTGGAATTAAGGGACTTGTATTCATAACGCATCTCTTCCTCTTCTTCAGTATGTGACCATGGACAAGTCACTCAGTCTCCTTGGGTGTCAGTTTCCTCACTCTTAAAATGAAGGGGTTGGACCAAATGACTGTTTAGTTTTCTCCTGGCTCTAAATCTATGAATCTTTTTTATCTTTATAAGTCTTCTTCCATTCTCTTGAGAAAATGAGTGTGAATTTCTCCCCTTTCCTCTTTATCACTTTCCACTACCACTTTGGAAAACAGAAATCAATGTTTTGTAACCTCTCTGTAAAGAGATATTTGGCAAGCAAGCTATGAGAACTGGAGTGGGGGGGGGCATGATTGCCAAAAGCAGCAGTGATTTCTCCAATGTAGAAAAGTTGCATACTATCATAAATTTAAGACATAAATCCTGCTAAATTTCATGAGGCACACTGAGAGGTATTTGTCCCAGGACACATAACTGTTGTCAAGGATGTGTAAAGATCGATATTCTCAAGAGGCAATATTTCTTAATTTTAAAATAATTTAAGTGACCAGTGAAGACATCCTAATTATGGACAAAGAATTCTCTTGAATTCTGCAAAGACCCTGAAAACTATTGACCCAGGTATCGATGTGCGCTTTGGGGAGGTTATTATTCAACTCCTCACTTGAACATCCCAAGACGTCTCTAATTGGTAAAGGGCTAATTGGGAGGCATTGCATCAAACCCTCAACCCTTCCCCACACTGAGAGGAGGACTGATGATATTTGTCATGTATGCCAGAAAATAATCCTTGTCTCTTTTACCTGTGGGTCAGGTTTTAGGAATGGGACACATTCCTTGGACTTCCCAAGAACAAAGACAATGCACATATCTGTAGAGTGGATGGAATCAAGTCAAAGGTCAGGCTCAGGAATTCTCTCTAATATATAGGGAACTGATTTGGGGCTTTATAATCTAGGGTCTTGATATAAAAAGAGCACAGTATATAAAAAATAAATTCTCACAGGTGGGATTTGAAACTTTAGTTTTTCTAACTCCAAATCCAGCATTATCTTCCCTGTGTCATGTTTCCTCTAATATCTGCATCTAATGACTTAAAAATCTATTGAACTTTTAACATACTCATATAATTATATCTAGTATATACATATACATATATGGAGGAAATGATGAGAGAGAGAGAAAGAAAAAGAGAGAGAGAGAGAGAGAGAGAGAGAGAGAGAGAGAGCTTCTAAGGTTCCTCAAGTGATCTTATTTTATCTTCACAACCATCACATAAGTTCTGTGCTACTTTTATCCTAATTTTTACCAACAAAGAAACTGAGGCTTATTATGGGTACATGACTTGCACAGGGTTTTATAGCTAGTAAAGGTCTGAAGTAGGATTTGAACTCAGACCTCCCTAATTTCAGATGTAGTATTCTAAACAGTATATCCCCTAGCTGCTTTCATATATATTTAATAAAGCTATATTCTAAATATTCTTTCACTATTTAAACCTCTGTATACGCCCACACTGAGTACTCCCTTTGCACATTAGCTTCTTGGAATTTATAATTTCATTAAAGCTTCAGCTTCAGGTCTACCTTATTCATGAGGGTTTTTTTAAATATTCTTTCAGCTCCCCTTACCTCCCTTTTCCAAATAAGACCTTTTCTAGATTTTGTATTTACCATATGAGTAATTCTATCTCCCTTAAAAAAATATAAACTTATTGATGGTAGGCACTGTTTATCTTCTGATTTCATATGCCTAGAACTCGCGATAATAGACCTACAATAAATGGTTTTTGATTGATTGTAGAGAGTTCAAAACAGATTGACCTTATATAAAATTCTGTCTTGTAACAAATAGTGTTATAGTAAAGTTCAGAGTGTCCTAGAATGTCAGAGCTGTTAGGGACCTTAGAGATTTTGAGGTCCAATGCCTTCTTTATATAGATTGTACAAATGTGGCCTGAACAGGTTCCATAGCTTAATTGAGGTCACATAACTAGTTATCAGCAAATTGGCTTTAGAATCTTGTTTCCTGCCTCCCAGTTAAGTGTTCATCTCATGAAAACAAGCCATTCCAGGGTTTGTAAATGAAGATAAAAGAAGGAATAGTAAAGAGAGGGATGCTCATAAATTTTAAATATTTAGTAATCTTATGATTGTGTTTATACAGATAAGGCAAAGTAAAGTACAATGTGGGCATCCCACAACCTCAGTCACTTTATCACAGCTTATATAAATAAACCAGAGGAAAAGATGATTTTTCCTAGAGGCTGACTGAAGGAGGAACACTGTATTCACCAGGTAAGGCTGTATCTTTATAATATCTCAAAATGAGGTAAGCAGGAATGGGTATTTTATCCCCATTTTCAATATTGGTAAATCACGCCAGCTGGCACAAGGCTTTGGCACAGAAAACCAGGCTCTGCTTTCTGATGGTCTGGTTCACTGATACCCTGAACTTCCCCATATGCCCACTTACCTGGAAATTCCCAGAGCCAGAATGTTCATGAAGGTGAACTCAATGTTAGACCCATAAACATTACCATCTCCAGTCTGACCCATGTCTGTCAGAGCCTCAGAGAGGTATCCTTTGTTTGCAATTCAGTGGACCCAAGGATGCTATCCAACCTCCCATATGGCTCTTAGAGTTCTTAGCTTCCTTCAAGGGACAGTTCAAACCCCATTTCTTATACAAGGCTTCTCCTAATGCCCCTTTTTCTTAGTGATCTCATCCCAATTCCCATCCCTGTGGAAAATATTCTATTAATTTTTTACATCTTTTTTATTTACTTCTCTGTGTGTTCTTTATCATCCTCTAGAATATAAGCTCCATGAGGTCAGAGGCTGTTTTTTCTCTATCTTTTATTCCAGATTCCTAGCACAGTACTAGAAAGGCAGAAGTAGTTGCTTAATAAAAGCCCATTGAATTGTATTAAAAACGTATGATGGAGGGGCAGCTGGGTAGCTCAGTGGAGTGAGAGTCAGCCCTAGAGACAGGAGGTCCTAGGTTCAAAGCCGGCCTCAGCCACTTCCCAGCTGTGTGACCCTGGGCAAGTCACTTGACCCCCATTGCCCACCCTTACCAATCTTCCTCCTATGAGACAATACACCGAAGTACAAGGATTAAAAAAAAAATTAAAAAAAAAAACGTATGATGGAAAAGAGAGAAAAAATTGGATCATGGACTGGGAATGATGCTTGAAGCTATCTAGTTCAGTTCCCTCATTTACAGACCAAATGAGATAATACATGTAAAGACTTCATGATCCCTAAAACACTGTGTAAATGCTATCATTGTTATAATGTTGATGTCACTTTATGATAAATTACTTGCCCAGGATCATAAAGGTGGTAAGAAATAGGGAGAGGATTTGAATCCAGGTCTTGTGGCTCAAAATTCAGCAGTCTTTCCATACAAAATAGATAGGTTGAATCAGTGACAAACATTTATTTAGTTGACTTTATTTCATTAAATAGGATATTTATAAACTGCATGGCAAAAATCAACTTAAAGGTTAACATCAGTGAAAATAGTGATTTTTTAAAAAGCCACAGTAGGAAATTATTTATAGTTTGTTCACTAGGCAACAAATTAAAGGCTCAAAATACTAAATAACTCATCAGAAATATTGGAAATTTAAATCATTTAGACTTCCAGTAAATTGTTCCTAATTAAATATAAGCTATTGAATAATACAAATAAAATATTTGCGTTACATCTGTATATTTTTGTCTCCAAAAAGCTCAGAATTCTTTGAAAACTTTTTTTTTTATTAATTGATCTTTCTGTATTGATTTCCCTCCTTTTTGATTAGCTATTTCAACACTGTACTTTCTTCTGTACTTGAATTCCTGCTCTCTTGTCCTTCTGTTGTTCTTGCCCAGTCAATCCCAAACCCCGGGTAACTCTCACCATCTGCCTTTTCTGCTCCTACTCCAGGGTAGCTAAGCATGGATGGAAGAAGTCACAGGAACCTGCTGATTAAATCCACTAGGCATTCATGTTACCCAAGCCCAACCAGACCCTCAAAGCAGCATGCCACTCCTCTTACTCATCCTTGATAGACTTTCCATCACACCCTGCAAAGTCATAAAGTTTAGGGATTTAATTTAATTTGAAAAATGCCTTTGGAGCATATCTAATGATATTTTTAAACAACCAATTCTCTGGCCTGTTAAATTTCTAGTCTCTTCTTGTTGCTTCCATTGCTTGCCCTCTATTCATAACATCCCAGAACCTTACTGCTGATAAAAGGGCCTTCAACTCTAGATTTAAAATGTGAGCCACATGAACATATTTTTAAAAATTGATAACTGGAATTTGATATGTGTTTTTCTTGATGAACTTATGTATTTTCTTTCATGAATTTGATAATATTATCCTGAGTCCATAGGTTTCATCAAGCCATGAAAAGCATCCATGACATATAAAAGGTCAAGAACCCATGGACTAAATATGATTTAGAAATAAAGGGTAGCATGGAATAGTTTACCCATGACTCCCTCAGATACATGTTTGTTTTTCATATTTAAATAATTCCCTTGTTTCTGTTTCAGATCTATTGATAAGGGGAGAATTCATGTCCAAACAAGTCATAGAGAACATCACAACATGTAAAATAGATAACTTTAAATTTAAAAAAAAAGATTTATCACAAACAAAACAAATGCCACAGAGATTAAAAGGGAAACAACAAACTAAAAAAAATTATGGCAAATATCTCTAACAAAGGCCTCTTCTCTTAAATATAAAGAGAACTGAGTCCAATTTATAAGAACACAAAGGATTCTACACACAAATAGTCAAAGGATATGAGCAGTCAATTTTTAGATGAAGAAATTAAAATTATCTTTAGTCACATAAAAATGCTCCAATTCATTATTAATTGGAAAATTCAAAATTAAAACAACTCTGAGGTATCATCTCACACCTATCACACTAACATGAGAAAATTGTTAAATGACAAATGTGGGAGGGGAAATGGTAAAACTGGGACATTGATCCACTGCTGAAGGGAGTTGTGAACTGATTGCTTCTAGAGAGCAATTTGGAATTATGCCTTTACAAAAGGCCATCAAAAAATCCTTTGACCCTGCAATACCTCTACTAAATTTGTATGCTGAAGAGGTCAAAGTTAGGGGATAATTGTACTAAAATATTTATAGTATTTTTTTTAGGTTGCAAAGAACTAAAATGAAGGAATGTTTATCAAATAGAGAATGGCTGAATAAGTTTTGGTGTCTTATTGTAATGGAACACTATTGTACTATTAAAAATGACAGATAGGACAATCACAAAAATGACTAGAAAGTGAAATGAACGGAAAAAGGAGAATTTTGTACATAGAACCAGAATAAGGTACAATGATCAACTGTGAATAAACTAACTGTTATCAGCAATGCAAGGATCCAGAACAATTCCAAGGGACTCGTGAAGAAAAAGGCAATCCATTGCTATAGAAGGGATTGATGGAGTATTAACAAAGAGTGCACCATGCCATTCTTCCTCCAATTATTTCTTCCATGAAATTTTCTCTAGGATCAGTAATGTTTATTTTCTTTCACAACAAAATAGACATGGAAATATGTATTGTACGATAACCATATGCTACCTATATCATATTGCTTGCTGTCTTAGGGAAGGGAGAGAGGTGGGAGGGAGGAACAGAACATGGATTGCAAAATGTCAGGAAAATAATTGTAAAATTTGTATTGACATGTTTAAAAACAAAACAAATCTTTGGACTAGTCCAAAAGGTAATAGAGTTTTAATCTCTATACAAGATCCCTAGAATAAAGTGACCTGAACCAGGAAAACAAGTTATCAAATGCTAAAATATTGTACATGAAAAATAATTTTGTACATGTGTAAATATATAATACATAATGTGTATATAGACTATGCCTATATAACATATATATGTATAATATGTGTATATATATTAAATACAAAAATACATATGTAATATAAAATTTTAAAATTCTGTACTTAGGAACACTAGTCAATACAATGACCAAAATAAAATATAGAGTACTCATGATGAAACCTCTTACATCTACTCTGACAGACAGGTGATGGACTCAGGGAACCGAATGAGACATCATTTCTTGGACTTAGAAAATGCAAGAATTTGTTTTGTTCCACTCTCCATGTTTATACCAGGGAATTTATTTTTCTTTCTCAATCATGAGAGTAAAAAGCTGGAAGGAGAGGAAGTATATTTTCATTTATTGAAAAAATAATTTAATAAACAATGAGAAATAACATATATATACATACATTTAAAAATGCATGGTATGTCAACTCCTGTCCTTCCTCTTCATGCCCTTGTTCTCCTATGCCTGTATAAATAATTAAATAATAGATACACATAAAAATGTAGATTAGACCAGATATAGTTAGATGTAATTATATGTAAATATATATATATATATAGAAATAGGCATATGTATGCATATACTCATAGAAGATATGGATCAATTGAGAGATGCAGGTATATATTATAGAGATGATTTGGATACATAGATAGTATATATAGATGATATTGATATACATTTAGATATAGATTTAGGTATAAATGAGAATATGAATGAGAGATCTAAGTATATATATATATATATAAATATAGATGACATAGACAAAAATGATCTATAGATGATATAAACAAATGTTATTGTAGCAATAGCTAGAGATATAGGCTTCTGTATGGGCATAGATGAACTAAATATTGATATAGATATTGATAAAGATTCAGATACAGGTATTGATAGTGAAATATATATATATATATATACATATATATGCACACACACAACATAGATAGATGGAAGAAAAATATGTAGAAGACCAGTAATAGATGATAGATAATATTGATGTATAGATAGATAGGTAGATAGGGAGATAGATAGATAAATAGATAGATAGATAGATAGATAGACAGATAGACAGATATATAGATTTATAGATGTGGCTTTAGTTAATTCTGTGAAAGGATGTTCTGTCCTAGAAATTAAAATAGCCCTATGTAAGGTTAAAGAGTTGGCAGAATTTCTTTGCTAGTTGAGATGTCTCCATTCCTTTAATAATCCCCACCAGAAGACTGTCTCAAAGTCACTTCATTTTATTAATGCCAAGATAAAAAATCAAGTGTTCTACAACAGGTTATCTTTAAAAATATCAAATTTCATACTTCATAGGACACATTTCTCTTGTCTCCCTTTCTCCCTGCATTGAGCTACTGAGATCTCTGAATACGTTGGAAACCTTTAACATGAAGCCTAGCAGACCTTATTACTTGAAGGAAGAAAAAAACTACAGGAAAAGCACTGATTCTTGATTCAGAGGTCTTAGGTTCAAAATCTGCTTCTGATACTTCTACTCGTGTGACCTTGAGAAAGCCACTGAGTTGCTCAGTCAGCATTTATTTAGAATTTACTCTTTGCCAGGCCCTTACCCATCTTGGACCTCAGCTTTCTCTTCTGTAAAATGAGAGGACTGGATTAGCTGGGCTCCAAAGTCCTTCCTAAATTTTTGATTCTTTGAACTTTCTGGACACTGATCTTTGGTATGCAAATGTTATTTTAAATGTTGATTTTCAAAAACAAATCAACCATTCAAAATTAGTCCAACCCCTCCCCCTAGTTTTGATTTACAGGCTATTGACACTATATGTTTTGGTCTTAGCTCCCTACTTTTCTTTTACCAGGCTTTGATATAAACTTGTAGAGGCAGGAAGTTCCCAGAAGCAACATCCAAGAGTTTCTGAGAGAGGTAGTTTCATAAAGACACTATTGCATTCCCCTGACTTGAAACACAGGAGCTATCTTGTGATCAGTGATTAGACATAGGATGGGGCAGGGGTTAATTGTTCTTTGTAGCAGTGGCAGTGGGATATGGTAACTCTTTTTTTTTTTTTTTTTTTTTTTTTTTTTTTGATGATTTTTTATTTGAAACCCTTAACTTCTGTGTATTGACTTATAGGTGGAAGAGTGGTAAGGGTAGGCAATGGGGGTCAAGTGACTTGCCCAGGGTCACACAGCTGGGAAGTGTCTGAGGCCGGATTTGAACCTAGGACCTCCCGTCTCTAGGCTTGGCTCTCAATCCACTGAGCTACCCAGCTGCCCCCGATATGGTAACTCTTGAAAGATACTGAGCACTGAGGTGAATAGAGTGGAGTTAGTGGAAGGTAAGGAAAGAAAATTGAACTTGGATCTTGAGGACTAGCACCTAGGCTTTGATGATAATTTGGCTTCACTAGCCAAGGCTTCTGCATCACTGACTTTTGATATCTCTTTGGGAAAGCTGAAAAATATAGTGACATCCTTTAACATCTATTCTTCCTCATTTCTCCACAATTGGGGCAGAAACTGATTCATTCAGTTCAATAAAATCAACTTTGCAAGTTTTCTTAAGGGACTTGAATTTTTCCTTTCCAGATAAAATTACATGGATCCTATATGCTTTTGAACTGTGTTTCCATATTTGCAAATGTGGTAGCTCCAAAAAGTCAATAAATGTCTTGCAGTATGCAAAGAAATAGGAAGGATTAAAATTTGACAGCCTGTCTAAAGGTAGTAGACCGCTCCAAAGTTGAACTTGAGATATATAAGAGAATCTGAATCAGTTCTAATATTATTAATATTTTTATTAAAATTCCTAAAAATCAAAACTAAATTGAATCTAAGATGTTTTCCTAAAGCCTGAGACTAAAGCTGATAACTGTCATTTGTTGTCTGAGAAAAAGCTTGGCTACTAACTTGCTCATGTTTCCCTTTTCATTTCTTCCTACATATGGAAAGCCCTGTATAGGGGTGGACCTGATTGTTATGAGGGCGTTGAGTGGAACCATCAGTGGGAGGAGAAAAGGGAAAAACTTGGAAAACTTTAACTGATTTACATCCATTACTTCCATTTTTATTTTACCTCTAACCTCGACATTTAGACAGAAAGTCATGTACTGCTATTATCTATATTCCCTATTATTTTTATGTATACCAAACAAAAAAATTATAGCATGGAGATTAGGTTAAATAATTTTAAAATGCCAACTAACTCCTACTTATTGGATTTTATGCAACATCTCTAATAATCTAAACTTTAGCTAGAACCAGTAAAATTTAGGAATTTTTTTCTAATGCATTAGAATGAAGTTGCTAACCAAAGGCCATTGTATTTTAATTTGCATTTATATCCTGACTCTCAAGGAGTAGGACACCTTTTTCCAAAATTATTTAACTTTATAATGTTGCAGTAGAGGAGAAAAATATGCCCCCATGGTACAAGACCATAATGTCATTGAAAAAGCTTTGGTTTGGAGTTAATAAAAAAGCAGAGTTCTGACTATGCTCTTTTGTTCTAACTGTTTTAGTAAAGACATGGCCACTTTTGATTTGTTTACTTATCTGTTAGTCATCATCATCTTTTTCTCTATCATCACCATCATTTATGTAGTGCTTTAAAGATCACAAAGTACAAATATCTTATTTTTGAAGTAAACAAGTTGAGTGACTTGCCCAAGAACACATGGGTGATATGAAGATCATTTAAACTCATTTTGTAAATCCAAATCACTAGACTATGAGGTGATTAAAGGCAAGGACCATGTTTTTGCATTGTTTTGTACTCTCAGGGATTATCAACATGCCTGGCACATAGTAAACACTCAGTACATGCTTGAAATTTGACAATGTCACTTTCTTCAGCACCACTTAACATGTAGGAGTGGGGATTAGTTGGGTAAGAACTATGGAGGGGAAGATGATGCAAACATGGAGGAGAGTTTATCATTGAACTGACCAATCACAGATTCATGAAGGGAGAGAAGTGAAGACAGTTTGGCATGTAAAAAAAATCTAAGACAAACAAACATTAAGCAGCTAAGTAATAATGAAAGCTAGAATCTAACTGCCAAAATGATTGTCAGAGTAAAGAAGCTTAAAAAAAGCAGATTGATGAAGGCAGGAGGAATGAAAAGCTTTGAGGAAGAGTTAGGACTTTAAAATAGCCTCATAGAAAAGGAAGGCCTTACATTGATGGAGAGGAAGAATGGAAGACATTCTAGGCAAGAGAAATAACATTAACAACTTGGGAGGGGAAAGTAAAATAAGGAGCAAAAGAGACAATGATGTCTAAAACAGAGTTAATGTGTATTTGGCTTGGAGCAGTGATCTTGTGGGTCTTGAATTTTGTGCATCAGCATCTCAGAAGATAACACTGTCTCCCATTTTATTATCAAGATTAAGGCCATCTTTCACTTCCCTTACCTCTTCTCCCCTTTGTCTGCCCATCAAATGCTCCCTAGATTCTCCTGCATTTATTCTTCCTTCTCTCCATTCCCAGAGAATGTGATAGCTCTCCTCTTGCTAAGGCTAACTTCTCAACTTGATTCCATTCCCTCTTGTTCCATCAATCATTCACTGTTTATTCCTCTCTCTTTCATCTTCAATTTCTCTTATCTTCAATCTCTTCCTCTCTACAAGCCTGCTCAGGTCTCCTCTATAGTTAAAAAAAATCATTCCCTTGACCTTGTTATTCCTTCAATCTTTCATTCCCTTTTCCTTCCTTCTTGTTCATTGCTAAACTTCTACAAAGAGTAATCTATATGCTTACTACCTCAACTTCTACATTATCTGTTCAAATCTCAGGCTTTTGCAATGTAATTTCCATACTCACTATTCTACTAATACTTCTCTTTCATTCTTCCCAGAATGCCTAGACAGGAAAGTTTAATTTTCTTCTTTAGGCTTCCTTGCCCTTTGACCATGTTAGATAGTTCCCCTTTTTAAATCTATTTTTAAAACCCTTACTTTCTTAGAATCAATACTATGCATTGATTCTAAGGCAAGAAAGCAGTAAGAACTAGTCAATGAATGTTAAGTGACTTGTCTAGGGTCATACAGCTATGAAGTATCTGACGCCAGATTCGAACCCAGGAACTTCCAAATCTAAACATGGTTCTCAATCCACTGAGTCAAATAGATGCCTTCTCTTTTCTTTATCTGGATACTTTCTTTCCCTTAACTTCCATGATTTTACCCTCTCCTGGTTTCTTTCTCTCCTGAATTACTATTTCTTCTCTATTTTCACTGGTTTCTCTTCTTCTCATTCTCTGGGTGGGTCTCCCAAGGGTTCTTTCCTCAGCTCTCTTATCTACACTGTCATTATCATTTCATTTGAGTATGAGTATTTCATAAATCCACGTTTAAAAGATATACTGACCACATTGGGGAAATTTTAGATCCCAGATTGTTCATCAGAATGAGAATTAGTTAAATCTGATACCTACTTAACATTAGGAATTTAGTGTTAACAATTTCTAATAGTATATTACACAGACTACCATTAGGCAGAAAGAGACTAACAGAGCCAAATTTCATGAGAGAGGGAAGATACACATATTGATAAATTATTCAGGATAGAAATAAAGGCTAAACTGGGCAGATTAAGCACCCCCAGGAAGATAGGACAGAACAAAAATACATTTTTCCAGTGGCCAGGTAGGAATGCACTAGAGTTACCAGCTCAGCAAACATACTTTTCAAATTTTCAGGGTGAACATTTATGCATTAAAAATAAACAAACACTACAAATCAAGGCTTGATTGTTTTGTTGATTATCTAGTCTTAAGAAAGTGATAGAGACAATATAAATAATGCGGATTAAATTTAAAAATTTGTAGTGAATATATTCCCTCTCCCTCTCCACCTAGTTGTTAAAAATAATTAAACAGCATACTATTGGTTTACTTAGTCATTTACACTTGGGCATGGGCAGATTAAAGTTTTTGGTTAAGAAAAAAATGAGGGGTATCTAGGTGGCAAAGTGAATTGAGAGCGAAGACTAGAGATAGGGAGGTCCTTGGTTCAAATCTGGCCTCAGACACTTAGCTGTGTGACCCTAGGCAAGTCATTTAACTGCCATTGCTTAGCCCTTACCACTCTTCTATCTTGGAACCAATTCATAGTATATTGATTTTAAGATGGAAAATAAAGTTTTTTTTTTCAAAAAGAAGGGGGAAAAAAGCTTATCCAACTTCTGAACCTCCAGAAAAAAAATGAAAGCAGGTTTAGAAAAAGAGATGGACAGTAGTGGAGGGACCTACTGGGTTTATTACCAAGATAAGTAGGGCAAAACAATAGTAGCACCATCAAAATCACCCTTTCCAAAACAAAGAGTGAGAAAAATAAAAGAGCCAATCTTAAAAAAACAAGCAAACTTTGTACCTAGTAATAGCAATAATGTATTATAGTCAAGTGGGGATAATTTAACTATTATAAACAAGAAAAAGATTCAGGACAACTGAAAGAGACAGAAAGGAGAAGAAGAAGGAGAAGGAGAAGGAGAAGGAGAAGGAGAAGGAGAAGGAGAAGGAGAAGGAGAAGGAGAAGGAGAAGGAGAAGGAGGAGGAGGAGAAGGAGAAGGAGAAGGAG